>NC_082640.1:63913588-64216618 GCF_028023285.1 Balaenoptera ricei
AGTTTAATTACAGAGCCACTACTGTTACTCTAGGTGGAGTGATGATGATTCGAGAAATATCTAGGAGGTTAAAAAAAAAATCAAGGAGAACTACTGGCTATGGGAAAGAGGGAAGGAGGAGAGTCCAGGATGACTTCTAGATCTCAACTTGGTTGAGTGATGAACAGTGATGTCCAAGGTGGGTAACAAAGAAAGACAAGTCCATGCAATCATTCAAACAATGTGAGAGTCCTGGACCAGAAATTGGTTTGTTATTGTCTGGAGAGAGGGGATGAGGGAAGAGGTACAAAGATGAGTTTACCTTTGGTCCTGTGTAATGCAAGGTACCTCTTCAGTGAAGCTACAGAGTGACACGTGAAGCAGAGTGGACTAGGAGAGTCATTAGCTGACAGTAGCAACTGAACACAAGTAAAGTATACAGAATGAGATCAACCTTAGATACCAATATTTGATGAGAAGATGAAAGAAAAACCTGAAAACAAATGAAGAATTGATCAGAGGAGTATGAGATGAATCAGGAGATAGGGTGATGCCAAAAAAAGGCAGAAGATAAAAAAATTCAAGAAGGTGCGGAGGGTGAAAATTAAAGTTAAATGTACTACATAAAGCAAAGTTTACTAAAAGAAGTTATTCAAAACAGGAATAGACTACCTTGTGAGGTAATGAATCACATCATCAAGTTAATGATTCAGGCAGACAGAGTCACCTATGCCGGATGTTGACAAGAGGATTCTTACCTTAAATGAGAAGTATAGCTACATGACCTCTATAGTACACCTCTGAAGTCTAGGTCAAGGCTAGCCTCAGCATCATTAGGACATGAAATGTTCTTTTGCAATCTGATCAGAGAATTGGATATTTGATTATTCTAAGAAAAGTTTTAAAAAACAATTTCTACATATTTCATGTAACGCAGAAGCAACCAATACTGGATTAAAACTTTTCACTATTTCTGCTCTTGGGATACAAAAAATTGATTCTGAGATGGTAGAAATAGCTGATCTAGTCTACTTCAAACTGATTTCAAATAAGCTCTCACATTGCCTGCCTAACGTTCTCCATTCTGGCATCCCAATCCCACCTGAGCACCATTCCTTAACCTGTTCACTCTGATTAGAGAAGACCTGCAATGCACGGGTGGTTTTGTCATGTCATCTTTCCCTAGGTCCCTGCATATCTTTTCAGTAATCTGCCCCTCCTTGCTTCCTAAAGCCAGACTGTGTGCCTAATCATTTCCAACACTCTGCCACTGCTGACCATTTTCTATCACTAGTCCTTCTCTCTTTCCTCCACCTCCTCATGTCTACCCAATGTTGGAAAAACACCCCATTTATCCTGTTGTCCCACATCCTATTGTTCTCCTTTTACTACCAAATATCTCCATACCCTACCACCTATTCACTGTAATCCCCTACAGAAAGGTATCTCAGCTACCCCTCTACAGAAATTAAAAAATTAAACCAGTTACGAATGACATCTGATTTATTGAAACAGCTTGTTCCATTGCTGCTTACTCCCTTCTCAATCCCCTTGATGTCTCTGCAGCTTGCGAAAGAACTGACCGACCCTTCCTTGCTGCAGTTATTCCTTTCCCTTTTGCAGTGAGGCAGAATGGTTTGTGGAAAGCACTCTGCACAGGATCAGAAGATCCGTGCTCTAGACCCAACCATACCACTAATTAGCTGTGACTCTCCTCACCTCCACTCCTACTCAGATCTCACTTCTGAGACACCCTGACACCCAGTCTAGGTTAGGTCCCTGCAGCATACGCTTTCTCAAAACCTACTCTTCTCCTCAGTAGTGCTTATCACAACAACTTAATTACTACATAATTAGTGGCTAAATGGCTATCTTTCCTACCCACACGCCAGACGGCAAACTCCATGAAGGCAAAGTGCACATTTCAGCCATGCTTTACACCTCTCATCAGCACAAAATAAAATTAATTAAATAAGAATTAATGTTGAGACAGATGTTATGACTTCCTAAGAGACTTATTATTTTTATTAATCTATAATTACTAGCACTTACTTACAAAATTATTGACAAAACTTTAAGCAGTAACACATACATAATAGGATGAACTACATATAAAATTTTACATGTAAAATTAAATAAGAGTCTTCCAAGATAGTTACATTTTTCTTGCCTATCCACAAGAATAGAAAGGGTTGGATCAGTTACCTACATTTCAGGACCAACATGTGTACTCTAGGCTGAATGTGCAAGTGCAAGTGTGATACTAAAACACTATTGTTTATGTGGCTGTTTTGATAATGCCCATTGGTACTTCAGGGTTAAAGCATTTAACACTGGCAAAAGCCGTGTGCTACATATACTCTGTAAGTATCAAAAGAAAGCTTTTATCAGCCAAATTACATTGCAGTGTGATTTTAAATATAAACCAGTGAAAAACAAGTAATGGTTTAGTGAGTAGAAGCTGCTACTGTGCCTGACAAGATGACTTTCAAATACAGAAATTTCAGATCTCATGCAAGTAGGTGAAAGTTGTCAAGTTTTATGATACACCACCTTGGTCAAACAATTTAAACAGATTACATGCTAATTTGCCCTTCATTTGCTGAGTGTGTCCCGCTCCTCAATTACACTGTAAGGTCCTTACAGGCAGGTTTGGAGTTTTGTTAATTGGTCCCCTTAAATAAATAGGAATGCAGGTGACTTCAATAATCTATGATATAGAAAACCTGAAAATGGCTTTTGCAGCTAAATATACTTAAATATTCCCGCTTGAAAACAACGTACAAGTACTTAAAATCCGATGCTTAGACAATTCCCTAGGTTAAGAGCGGTTAACAGGCTGTATAGTTGTAATTCCCAGGAAAGAACAAGCATTTTCATAACGGAAACATTAACAGATAGAATCACTTGGAGCTGTTCTCCAAGGCGCCCTCATCGTTAAGTCAACACCACTGGTTATGAGGGGACAATCGTGTCCCTCGGACACCCTCTCTCTTCCACAGCCTCGGGGCTACAAATCCTGCACGAGGAGTCCCTCGAGATCAACCAGCGCTTCCCTGAGACTTCAGCTGGGAAATCCCTGGCCAGGGAATGCGGAGTTCAAGCCCCCCTCCCGCTTCCTTTCCTGAAAATTAATGAATTGGCCGTACGATTGTTTATTTAATGAGGTGTGTAGTGGCCTCTACTGGTGCTTGTGTGAGCACAAGAATGTCCCACTCTTACAAGTGGGATGAGCCTGGGGGAGGGGAGGGAGTCGAGGGGTGAACCTGCCTCCGGGTACAAAGCGCAGAACTGTAGCCCGGAGCCCCCGATGCGCCCCCACGGCCGCCCCTCCCCCGGCAGCGCCCCCGCCTGCCCACTTCACTCTCTACCCTGCGCGACCCCCTTTCTCCTCGGCAACCCGAGACGAGGCAGAGAAGTTCGTACACGTTTCCTTCTGGATCCTAAACAAAAACACCGCAGCGGCCGCCGCCGGTGCCGGTGCCGCGCCCCCGCCCCCACCCCGCGCCTCCCGGGCCCGCACCCCGCGGCCGCCGCTTACCTGGGAACTGCGGCGGGGAGCCGCTCCTGGCGGCCGCGGCGCCCGACGCCCGGCGCTCGAGCAGCAGCAGGCAGCAGAGCCAGAAGGAGGAGGTGCTGAGGAGTCGCCGGGCTCTCCGCTCCGCCGCCATCTCTTCCCCGCGAGCGGCGGCGGCGGCAGCGCGGCGGAGCCCTCGCCTCCTTCCCTCCCGCGCGCCTCAGCCGGTCCCTCGCTGCAGGCTAGGCTCCCGCGGCCGCCGCCGCCGCCGCTGCTCCAGCCCGGCCCGGCCCGGCCCGCGCGGCCCCTCTCGCGGGAGGGGAGACTCGGGGGCGCCTCCCTCCTGCAGCGGGGAGGAGAGAGGAGGAGAGCGGAGAGCGGGGAGTCACTACATTCCGGGGCGGGGAGGTGGGTCCTTCTCCAGGTTCCAGGCGCCGCCACCCACCGCCGACTCCGGCTCCACACAGCAGCGCAAGGGGGGCGGGGACCACGGGCGGCAGGGGTGGGGGGCGGGGACCCGGAGCGCGCACCCCCGCGCACGCGCAGGCGCGCGCCTCCCTCGCCCACACCCCCTCGGCTCCGCGCGCGGCCCGCCCCCGCTCCAATCCCGGCTGCCGCCTCGCGGGCCGCGGCGGCGGGCATGCTCCCCTCCCCCTTCTCCCCGGAGCCGGGGACAGGCGCGGGGAGCGCGCGTCGAGCGCTGCTGCTGGCGTCAGGGAAACCCCGGAGAAGCGGATCCTCCTCCTCCTCCTGCCTCCTCGCACCGGGGAGAAATTCCCCCCGCCTCACCTCTCCAGACGCCTCTGGCTACGGAGACCTGAGGGCGAGAGGCGCTCCGAGCCCGGGCTTGTCCGGGAGGCCGGAGCAGGCGCGCACCTCTTTCAGCCTGGGCCCAGGGCCCCTATATAGGGCCTCAGAGGAAGCCGAATGGCCTCCGGGAGGAAACCTGGGTGCGCAGAGGGTCGGCGTGGGGACTTACGTGCCAGCCAAAAACAATAGCGATCCCTCCCGGCTCTTGCTGGGACCTGGCGCGGCTCCCGTGGGAGGGGGCCCGCCGCCCCGCCGCTGACCTCCCGCTTCCCGGCCGGGCCGCCCTCGCCGCGAGCTTACCCAGGACAGTGCCGGGTCCGCCCGGACCGCTGGATCCGCCCCCCCACCCGCGGCTCTCCGCTCGGGTCCAGGGAACCAGGGCGCAGACAAAGGTGCCGGGTGTCCATTCCACCAGCCAGTGCGGGGATCTAAGCCGAGTCCCATGACTCCCCAGGGCTGATCCTCGGGCTGTAACTGAGACCTTTTACCTCTACTTTTGCGGGCCACCTCGCATTTTCGTACCTGGAAATAACGTCTCTTCGCTGGTAAAGCGGGAGCAGGAGGGATGTGATTTTAAACCACTTGGTAATCGTGAGGCAGCACCCAGGCTACCCAAAGTTAGGAGAAAGCAGTTTGGAGTTATACTGCTGATGAGAATACTGAAAATCTTATAAGTTACACCCATGGAAAATATTTTGAGAAAATTTTGTTGTGTTGGTTATGCACTTGGAGAGTCATGTTTGATTGTTAATATGAGTTGGATTTTTATTCACTGTTCCGTATACCCAATAACCAAAATGTGTTGCTTTCCGCAAGTAGATGGCTAGTTCTCTGACTTCCACAGCCCTCTGTGCCTTCTCGTAATTACTTTCTTCAGTTATTTTCTTTTATTCTCAAGTGGCAGAAAGCAGTGTGAGGTTTGCGGTAACATTGGGAGGGATAAGCTCAGAATCCTCATAAAACCTCTCAGACCATCAAAACGGTGGAATCAGGAACCCTTTGAAACAATTGACGCTTAAAAGAGCAAACACAGCCTTATTGTTTTCCACTAGGGAAACAATTTAAATATCTTTTTGTTTTGGTTAGACTTGTTAACCAGCAAAAATATTTCCTAAATACCCCTGATTGACCAGTTACGTTAGAAATAGATTACCTCCCAATTACTTCACAAGTATTTGCTTAATTAACCTTTAATAATCACATCATTATTCAGTTTTCTGAGGTAATTAATGAGAAAGCTCTTTGGAAACTGTAAATTGCCTGGCAAATGTTAATATTCAGTCATCTTTTCTAAGTCTGGAAAATTTTCATTGTATCATAAGTATAAAATGCATAATGTGACTTTGAAAAGGAAACTTGCATTTATCTCCAAGTTTGAAAAATAAATGAGTTGTGGCTAATAAAGTAATCAGATTGATTTTCATGTATGACCTTTGTGAACTCTCTAGTTAATTTATCAGTCCACTGTGTGTATCAGGGTTAAATCAGAAGTTTAAAGCACCTTCTGTAAAGTAGGGTGACCGAATCGTATATTGCTGGCTTGTGCTTAAATCACAGTTTTAACAAAACCCACTCTAATAAACCACTAATAAATGAAGCCGCAGATTAAAAATTACAGATTTTATAACAGTTCAAGAGTGAGATTGTAAAGTAACCCAGACACACACTTGAATTCAGATCCTTCACCTTGTTTCAACATAACTGACATTGTAGACATTCCCTTTAAAAATCATCATTTGGAGTAATTAATCTCTCCTTTCTTTAGTAAGGCATCTCTGAGAAAACATTTTCTTAGGCACCTTATTTATCATTTTCATTCTCCAAACAAGATTTCCAACTAATACATCAATCCACATTTATACGGCTAGCCAACGTATTTTTATGTAGTCTAAACTATTAATCTACAAAGTGATATTAAACCATTCATGAAATTAACACTTTTTTTCATCTAAGTAAAGTTAGAACGTGAGACCCATGTTCAAGGAATAGTGCACAAAGAAACTTTTACAGCAAAGAAAACAGACTGGCCATTGTGTTAGTGTAAGTTATCAAAGTGCAGGCCAAAAATAACTAGAGCAAATATTCTTGTGAAATTTATTCTAAGTACTATAATATAAAAATTAAAAATTAATAAAGCCTATGAATATAAAACTTGGTAAGAGTCTTATTCTCTATAGTGAAAGGCTTATTTTCCAACTTTAGAGAGGCAATATAGTTCAGTGTTTAATTGCTGGCAGTAATTAGATTCTGCAGCTGATTCCCTGGCTGAATCCCAGTATCCAAGGTAGAGAAGAAAGCTAGCTCCCTGACAAGTAGATCCCAGTACAGAACACTCCCAAGTCACAGCAGTTTTAAACTAGGAATTACCCAGGTCTTAAGAACATGATTTTCTTCTGCATAGATGTTGACATTTTTACATTTGCTCTTTACATTCCACTAGGTAAGAATGTTTATTTCTCCCTTTCTCTTCCAAAAGCCACCTGTTCTAGGGAGCCATCTCTAATTAAGCCCAGTTAAGAAGGATATGTGCTCCTTAAGGACAAAGCCTTCACAGTATTAATTTTGCTTGTTACACGTTGCTTTAGTTAATCACACATCTTTAGTTCAACAACAATCTATTGACTCAACAAATATTACTGAGGACCTCTTATTTGCCAGATATGCTGGGTCCTGGGATAACAAAATTATTGCTTCTTTCGTTTAATATTTATAATGCACTTCGTATGTCTCCGGTCCTGCCCTCTCTTAGGGGAATGCAATGGTGAGGCAGATAGACAAGGTTCCCAGCCTAGCAGGAAAGATAAACAATTATAACAAAGAAGTGTGAAGAGTGTTATGGTAGGGAAAGATAAGGAGTGTGGGAAAACATAGTAAGAGCATCTAATCTCACTAAATTGTGGGGGGGGGGGGGCGGTGCTAGGGAGGAAAGAGGAGGAGGGCTGGGGAATTAGAGAAGCAGCATGAGTCTCTAAACTGAGACGAATGTGGAAGAAGAAGGGAAGGAGTTGACTACCCCTGCAGTGGGAATTGACATCAGATTTGCATTTTAGAAGGATTACTCAGGCTGCTTCAAGGAGTGTAGGGTAAAAGGAGACAAGACCAAGAAAACCAGTTTAGATTTTTGTTAACAGTAGTCTGGGGAGGAAATGTGGGTGGCCTGGAGTAAAACAGAGGGAATTAAGAGAAGCGAACAGATAAGAGAGAGATTTAAGAGATAGAAACCACAGGGGTGTGTGGGAGAGAGGCGACATGGGTGATAGATTTCAGCTTGGGCCACTGAATGAAGGTGGTGACATTCACTGAGAAGGGACCAAGGAAGAGGAGTAGATTGGAGGCACTGTGAGTTTAACTTTGGACAAGTTTAAGTTGTCTATGTGATATTTGAGGAGAAATATTAGTAAACTGTTATTTGCGTCTGTAGTTTAGCAGGGAGAACTGGGCCAGAGAGAGAGGTGAGTCATCAGTTTATACCATATATTCCCAGATATAAGGTGCCTTTGAATACAGGGAGAGACCCCATTTTCCCAAATAAAATCCATCCACCTAATACAACTTTGTGGTCAACTTGCATGTATAAATTTTTAGAGATATAGATGAAATAATCAAGGATCCACTTATAATGTTCACTGTATTAATTTAATTATACTTAAATACTTTAAGTTACATATTATATAAAATGTAATTTTTAAAATAATTTTATTGAAACTCCTCACAGTGATTTATGATCACCAGGGTCACATTTTGAATCTCTGACATAGTGCTTAAGGACAGTCATCTTCACTTCCACCTAAGTTTTTGACCCTATATGTGGTGTTGTCACTGGGAATTTTATTCCAGGCCGCTGTATCTAATCACATTATATCATTCATCCTGTAATTGTATTCACTATCATATCATCTTTCAAAGGCTTGTTTACAAGGACATCAAATATTTGCAAATGTGAAGGAATTTCTCTAGAACTAATTTCTAAATCTGTGTTAAATTTCCTTCTTTCCTTTCTTACCAATTCTGTCAGGTGACTTCTATATGAACATTGAATGAGATCATTGCATGCTAATGTGTATTCCCCCAAAGAGCATTTTGTTATTCAAGGACTTTTTAAGGGTCAGAAAATAAGGTGACTCCCTCAAGAGATTATTGTGTGCTGGAAGAAGGCAGGTGTTGGTCTTATATTCAGGTATGTATGGTAATGCCAAGAAAGTGGTTGAGATTGTCCCAGGAAAGTTGAGGACAGAAAGGAGGATTGAGGACTAGGACCAAACCCAAGGAACACCAATATGTTTAAAGTATAGAACAGAAAGAGGAACTTGCAAAGAAACAGACATGTAAAAGAAAACCAGAGGCATATAGTATCACAAAAGCCAAGGAAAGAAAGTGTTTCAGGAATACAGGAGCAGTCAGTAGTGTCATGTGCTCCTGAGAGGTCAAATAAGGTAAGACCTGAAAAACACCCATTGAATTTGGTGATAAGGTGGTCATGGACAACCTTAGTAAGTGCAGTTACAGCAGGGAGTAAGGCCACCTGATTGCTACAACTTGTCACTGAGTATGAACAACTTCTTCAAGGAAGAAGGAGGAAGAAAGAGTTGTGAAATCTAGGATTTTGTTGAGAGGGCTGTGGACTTCAATGCTAATATAAGGAGCAAATATAGCGGGAAGTGTTGAAGATTCAAGAGAGAAAGGGAATAATTGATAGCTGTAGAAACAGCATAGTAGATAATTTGGCAGCTGTAATTCAGTAAAGCCCGTGATTATCTGACCTCAGGAGTCTCAGGCAACTGGCAATAGGCAAAAAGGACTTCAGAGAACAGAGTTACACCCTGGCCTTGTGGTTTCCAGGCAGCTTTCAGCTGTATTTGAGCATGTTCCCTTCTCATGACACCTTAATGAAGACTGAAAATAAGAGGCAGTATTCTGACATTCGCTACCCAGTCCTCTAAAATTCTATCCTCAAAGTATACATGGTTGGGTTCCAACAGACAGCAGTCACAAAACAAGGCAGTCCAGCTTTCCAGTAAGAATGACAGGATCTTGCTTTTTGATTGCAAGTAACAAAAACCTAAAACAAAATGCTGTCTTAAGCAGAAAGAACTTTTAGTGGAAGAACCCTGGAATCTTAGAGCAAGGATGCAGCCGGACCTCAGGAATAGAACCAGAGCCTAGAGCACCTTAAAGAACCCAGAAAGTCTTCTTTTGGAAAGTGCCTTGCCTCTGTACATATCTCTGAATCTGCCTCAGCTTCACTCTTGTTGCAGAATGGCTTTCTGCGTGTCTTGGTCCACATCACAGAAAACGGCCACTACCATCAACTTCCAAGTTACTCTGTTGCCGTGTGATGCTGACTGTCAGTCCCAATTACAAATTTCCCAGTGAAAGGATTGATTGACAGTCTTGGTTTAGATGCCCACTCCAAATCATTCGGGGAGTAATATGACAGCTCCCATTGTAACCAAATAAATAAAGGAGGAATGTGCAATTCATGGAAAAGAGGTGCCAAACAATTCAATAGGCATTATGGCAGCTGGGTTCCATTTGTCGCTATATCTCAATTGCCCAGCCTGGTACCTGGTGTTTAATAAACATTTGTCTAAGGAATAGATACTTGATGTTGATATAAAGATTTTTTTAATTATGGAAGGGAATTTAGATATAGGTCAAGGGATTTGCTTGGATGGGAAGAGCCAGAAAAGAAGGAGGCAAAGATGGGTATAGGCAAATAGGGTTGTAAGAAGATACAAAATTTGTCCTTGAGTGTCTTGATATTCTCCATGAAGTAGGCAACAAGGCCATCTGCTGCAAGAAGAGAAGGGTTGTGGTAGGGTGTTTGAGGAGAGTGGTAAATGTTTGAAAGAGTCACAGAAGGGTTTAAGAGAAAGAACTATATACATATATGAGCCCAGCTGAAATTATCAGTAGTAATAATATATTTGTGATTTTTCTCCATCAGGCAATGCATGGTAAGAAGAGAGATGGTAGATGGTTGCAATGACCCAGTTTCTAAGAGTAGGTGAAGAAGCAAAAGGACAAGGGACTGAGGCACTCAAGGATTCTGAAAAGTGAATTTATTGAAGTGGTAAATCATGTGGTTTAGTCTACATAGGGAAGGAAATAAATCGAAAATGGGCAGAATGACTAAGATAAAAGGAGAGTGTCCAGGAATTGTAACACTCAAGAAAACCGAAGAGTAAATGCACTATGTATGAGAAAGGAAGCAGGAGCATAAAAGAGGAGATTATGTATTCAATACTAGAAGTTTACTGTTTCAGAAGAGTTAAGGAAACCGAGAAACTTTTAGATAGTAGTCTTCGGTGCATTGCCTTGGGGTGCATTACTCATATGTGTTGGAAGTGTTGGGAGTTTCTTTCTTACTGCTCTGGACTCAGCTCCATCCAGTTGCCTGCATTGAGCTTGCATATGATAAACACACACACACATACCAAGCTGCTTTCCACAAAAGATTTGAAGTGGCCAAAAAAAGAGATTACCAGAGGTGGTGACGTAATTAGATAACAGAATTAAGCAGTGACTCAAGCAGAGATTACCAGGCTCCTTATTCCAAGTTATAACCCCCGGCACGTGCACAGACAGCTCTCCAACACTAGGAAGCTGAAGTAGGCAACATTAAAAACCCCAAGAAGCTTATTTATTCCTTTAGCTTATGTTCTATATAAGGGTCACCTGTGTTTTGGTCCCTTTTTCTCAGCCCTGCTGGGCCATCCTGAGCTGAGAAACTCCCACACAGAAGACACCCTCAACCTTACCACTAATTGGGAAACAAAAGAGAGTTGCCTCTTTCCAGGTTTCAATGGGAGGAAGGAATCAATGGGAATGCTATTCTGTATTGGTCTTTTCCTGCCATGCAATCTCCTCCTAGGTGTTGAAGGTGGTGGGGAGGGAGAAGGAGGAGAGCAGAGGCAGTGTCGCCAAGAGATGGGTCATCCACAAGGCCAATGAAGTCACCCAGGATGCTAGGCGTGGAGTGGAGAGAAAGCGTGCAAGCCACTCTACACATAAGATATTTGAAAAGTGACTCAGATGTCAGTCATTAGATGACCAAAAAAAAAAAAAAAAAAAAGACAGTGAACTAGCTGCCTGGATGCTATGATTCTCAAAATCAAACAGAAGTCCTGTTTTGCTTGGGATTTTTTGTTTTTGCCCCAAAACATAAGCAAAATGTTGAGAAATGACAGTGGAGGCCCAGGTGAATATTAACACCACCTCCTGGTCACTTGAGGTCTGAACAAATGAGGTCCACAGAAGTGGCCTCAGGAGAGACAGTCAGCTTTCAAATAAAGCAGGAGATAGAGGGAGACCCTGTGCAGAGAACGGGGGAATGGAGGCATTTGTTTACCATCCAGTGGGACTTCCAGGGGAACAGAGGAAATGGTTAGGATGGAGGGTCGGCACTGAGAGCTTGCATCAATGAGGAGGAAGCACAGAACATTTTAAAATAAGCCTGCAGGACAATGACCATTGGGATGAGGGGTTCTGACTCAGTGGTGACACTAAGCCGATGTATCATGTTGAGGTCTGTGGATTGTGAGGAGCGCAGCCCAGCCTGACACAGCCTTTGGTGTTTGGGTCGGTAGGTGGAGGCCCAAGGGCCAGAGGAGGGCCAGTCTGTTGGCTCCTCGCATGAGGGTTCTAGATCCCTCACACACACCTTCAGGTGGACAACCAAGAACTATAGCAGCTGGGGCAACACTGCAGGAGCAGTAGTGACCCAAGGGCAAATGTAAGAGAGGTTCCTCCACCCCAGAAGTCCAAGGGTGCTGCTCCTAGGAGGGAAAGCCTCCCTACCACTTAGGTCAGGTAGTCTCAAACACAGAGTCACCCAGGGACTGTGTTTAAACAAACACAGATTCCTAGACCTCACCCCAATCCTCTTGAATTAGAAACTCCCAGGGGTGGGACCTAGGAATCTGTATTTTTGAGAAGTCACTCAGTGACTTTCTGTATAGGAGGAACTTAAGGGTGGTGATGTAATTAGGTAACAGAAGTAAGCAGTGACTCAAAGTATAATCAGCTTTATAGATTTTCATATGCTTAAGCCCAAACTTATATAATTATACTAAAATAAATCAAAACATTCTCTTATAATTCCTTATTTTTAGCACTTTTGCTTTTTCTCCTCTCTTTATCCTGCTTGTCATTGTTTTCATTTGAAATCATACCCTCTTATCATTGGTGATTTTAAAAACTGTCCCTTTTGGTGTTGCATTTATCATATTTTCCAATATTAAAGAAATGCATCTTATGGAACACCTGAAAATGTCAAAAGTAAATAGAAGAGGAAAATCACCTGTAGTCCCTTTTCCCACACCATTCTGAAGGTTTAGCTGTATCTCCTTCCATTTTTATTTCTCTACACAAAGTTTCTTTTTCTACATTTGTAATCATAACATATATAGAAAAAGAAACTTTATAAGCTTTTCTATATGTACTTTCTTAAACTAGTTTCTAATTTTGCAGGAAACTAGCGTAGGAAAATTCGTTATCCTTACATATGTATCCTGTTCTCTTAAACTTATTATTTCATCATAAATACTTCCCCATGTTATACATTATTATTCTTAAAAATGTAGGTAATAGCTTCACAATATTATATTAGGTAGGTAAATCATGATTATCTAAACCATTTCTTACTGTTGGACATTTGGAGTTGTTCATTCATTCCACAAATATTTATCAACTTCCTGCTATGTGCTGGGCAGGGTTCTGGAGCCTGGAAATACAGTAGTAAAGAAAGTAGGTAGGGACTTCCCTGGTGGTGCAGTGGTTAAGAATCTGCCTGCCAATGCAGGGGACACGGGTTCGAGCCCTGGTCCAGGAAGATCCCACATGCCGCGGAGCAACTAAGCCCATGCGCCACTA
Organism: Balaenoptera ricei; assembly: GCF_028023285.1. NCBI lineage: Eukaryota > Metazoa > Chordata > Mammalia > Artiodactyla > Balaenopteridae > Balaenoptera > Balaenoptera ricei. The sequence goes on from NC_082640.1 coordinate 63,926,769, forward strand.
CTACTGAGGCTGTGCTCTAGAGTCTGTGAAGCACAACTGCTGAAGCCCGCGAGCCGAGAGCAGAGAGCCTGTGCTCCGCAACAAGAGACGCCCCCGCAATGAGAGGCCCGCGCACCGCAACAAAGAGTAGCCCCCGCTCGCCGCAACTAGAGAAAGCCCCCGACGCGCAGCAACAAAAACCCAATGCAGCCAAAGATAAATAAATACATAAATTTATTATAAAAAAAAAGAAAGAAAGTAGGCACATTCTCACGGGGCTTACATTCTAGTGGGGGAAGACTGGCAAAAAACAAAAGTCAGATGATAATAAATGCCATAAAAATAAAACAGGGAAAGGGGGCTAGAAGATGACAGGGCTGATATTTTATAGAGGACAGTTAGCACAAATAATGCTGCAGTGAGTAGATTAATTTACAGTACTTTCAACTTCTTCAAATTATTTTGTCACAATAATTTACCAGTGAAAGATTTACTGCGTCAAGAAGTGTGGATATTTTCATATTCTTGATACATACTCAATTACATTCCAAAGGGTTATGGCAATCTGTATTCCCACCTTTGCAGTGGCATCACTGAGTTTTTACACTATTTTATAATCTTTGCTTATTTGGATTTCTTGTTGATTTGAATGATTTTAAAGAGCACAAAATTAACTTTTATCATATTTGCTGCAAATAACATTTCCAGATTCTTGATTGACTCAATTTTGGTGGTGTGCTGCTTTCTCTTTCCATAACCACCATTTGTCCCAACACTCTTTGCTGAATGATATTTTCCTCATACATTGATTTGTGCAGTTACATTTATCATATACAGTACTAACATTTTAAGTACATCAGGATCTGTTTCAAGGTTATTTACCTTGTTCATTTATCCGTCTATTTTGAGTTAATACCACACTGTTTTAACTATGCAAGTGTAAGACATTTTAATATCTGGCCCGGCTAATTCTCCCTCATTATGCTTACCTTTAGTATATATTTTTTGTTTTCTTTATAGTTTTTCTTCTAAGTAAATTTTATACTAATTTGATCAAATATTCATCCCAGTCTGCTCCCTACCATTTTTGCATTTTTGATGCCATTAGGAGTGATATTTCCTTTTTCATCACATTTTAATACATTATTGCTGTTACACAGGCTACCTATTGATTTTTGTGTATTTATCTAATCCTACCATTTTATTGAACTCTTTTTACCAATTCAAATAGCTTTTTAATGGAATCTCTTTGGTTTTATAGATATATAATTCATTTTCCCTTCTCTTTCTAACAGGTTTTACTCTGTGTTCTTGATAATATGTTATTTGATGTTTTAGGATTTATTACTGTTATGTTTTTATTTTGAAATACACCTCTTATCAAAATAACATTAGACTCTTTACTGAATGGCTTTGGCTTTGAATTTTACTTTCTTTATGTTTATTTATGCCTAATATATCTTTGTTTTGCTTTTATTTTTAAATTTTATCCTTTTTGTTTTAGCTTTGTATAGTGGACACTTGTGGGAGTGCTTGTCATTCACCCATTCTCTTCCAAGCACTTGGTGCTACCATGTTAGTTCAGTGTGACCCTATTTCCTGGCCACAGCTGACTGGGCTTGACGTAGACAGCTCACCTGAGATTGGCCAATCATGGCACCCTAATGCACTGGCCATATTTGATTGGTTCATGTATGTGTACCTGACCTAAATGGAGTCCATAAGGGACTCTTTGACTTGAATCCTGAAAGAATGAGTCTAGTTTCTTTCTGGTGGTTTAGAGTCTAAAATTCTAAAACCAGAAACTGTCCAAGGCCATATTTTTCAGCATGTGTCCAGCAAGAGAGAATGAAGCTGATATACAGAAGCTCAGCAACAATGAATAGGTGAATGTCATCCAAGTCCTCAGTTTCTGGTGTTTCTGAGGTACAGCTGCATCTCTGCACCTAGAGTTGTTCAACAATACTTGCAATCAAAAGATTCCTAGCTAATATAATATATACCTTTGTAACCAGCTGAGATTCACTGTTGAAGCAGGAATGCAAGTGAGATAGCTTTCCAATTTCTCAAGGTGATAAATAATTGTTTTTGATGTTATATTGGCCAGATCAGTTCATCAGAGAACTAAGAGAGGGAAGAATACAATACATTAGTTTAGGTTAACTAGGTCCCATTCCCCTCACCTCTTTTTCCACCAATTCTCCCACTGGATCGAGGTCATAGGTGGTCTGGTCACAATGTGACCACTTTTCCAGAGCACATATCTGGGCAGCAGCCAGTTAGTTTCATGGCCTCTGGATGAAGTGAGAGGAAAAGAGACTAGATTGATAGCCTTTGAGAATAACCTACTCCCCTTCTAAAACATGCCCTGCAGTGCTATCTCCAGGACTGTCAGCTTGTACCTTTTGCCAGATAAAGGTAGTTAGAGAAGAAAAAGAATCACTTCAGGGAACTGACTTTCCAAAAGGAACATCCGTCCTGTCACCTCCCAACATTCTTAGGGAATTGATGGTCAAAGTCACACTCTCCAGGCACGTGACACTGAGGGGTACTGATCCTAGATGAAAAAGGAATCAAAGACTACCACATTTCCCTGACAGTTAAGCCACCAAGAATGTCAAGATCTGTACGTCTGCTTTCAGGACGATGGAGTCATCGTTTTGGATAGTTTTAGTCCTTTACTAGCAGCTTAGAAATCAAATTACTCGGCTGACTGCCAGAGGCTTTAGCTCACCGACTGAACCACTAAATCAGACTAATTGAGGTAGCAAATATGCCTGAATAGTGCTTCCTTGAGAAAACGCAACCTTCAGAAGCCACAACATTTACTTGCGACTTGGCTGGACATATTGACAGCTAAGCATTTCTGAGGCTGCCTTTCACTTGTATTGATTAAAAGAAATACGGAATGAATTTTAAGAGTCCAAATGTACCTTTGCCCTGATTCAAACACAAATGGAAACACCAGATGGAAATTTGTAAGTAGAATACAAACCTAGCCCAACTCAGTAACAATTGAGAGCATTTATTGCCTGACAGCCACTTTCAGACTCATATGAAATGATCTGAGGGGTTTGGTGTAGTTCATAATATACCAAATGTCAATGGCACAAATGCCTTCTAGAAATTATTACAGTTGTTTGGCTACTGTGTTGACAGTCTCAGCAAGACAAATAAGAAGTATAAGGTTACCAACAGCATACATTCCTTTCTCAGTCTTAGATGTGGTGCTCTGAAGACAAAAATGAGGTGAGGACATACAACTTTTACTATTTCAGCCAACTTGACGGATATCTTCAAAATGTTCAGTTTAGCTCTTTTAATCACAGTGAAGCAAACATTAAGGGAGAAAAATCAGAGGATTCCTTTAATAATTGGATTGTAAAGTTAATGGCAAGAAGGAAATGTTGTAATATAATTCAATATGATATAATGCAAAAGGAATCCACTGGAAGTGTGTGATGGCACACGGAAGGAAGACATTTTCCTGAGGATTGCCATGTGCTGTTATTTTCATCAATGCTTTGGACCCTAAAATGAGGCTCAAAGATGTTTAGATTTTATTTTAAATTTATTATTCATACGCCAAATAGCAAATTAAAAATAACATTACTGCCCAATACTTTTTCGCCAACACAAAAACTCTAAGAGAAAGAAAGGGTAACCATGGCAAGTAGAATAGTTCAGCCACAACTCAAAAGAATTGAACTTTTTGTGTGCCTAGCTTTACCACTCACTCACTAGTTTACTTTCATAGATTACCCAAATTCCCTGTAGCTACATGTGCCAGATTCCAGAGATACTTCAACAACTATGAATGCAATGAGGTGGACCATATCAATGTAGAAAGTAATCTACGAACTACATAGTTCATTTTTCTTCCTCTGACTTTGGTACTGAAAGATACTTTATGAGGAAACATGATTTTCTTCCAGGGGGTCAGCCCTGAATATCCGCAGCTTCCTTGATCGGCCATTATGAACTATTTGCTCATTTTTCTATGTCCTGAGAGAGTAATTCTCCTAAAGCACAGCTCCAAGAGGCAGCATGGATGAATTAGAGGAAAAGAAGGTATAACACAAGTCAGGAGGCCAAAGCTTGGCTTCCTGCTCTACTCTAGTTGAACTTGCTTATTATTACTTCATCTGTTTCCAATACAGCTAGACTCTGAGTGCCGCTGAGGCACAAAGAGTATCTCCACTGGGTTACAGGTGAAGCTGAGATGCTGATTTCCTCAGCCCTTGGGGTGCCTGAGTGGTCACAAGCATACTCAGTAGAATGTTCAACCCCAGCATGTTGTAAACATATTATCAGTTTCTGTAAGATCCAAGATATTAAAAACACTGGGTTTACTAATATTGACATTTCTCAGTCTAGAAATACAAAGGCTAAAATAGGACCAAAACTTTAAAAAGATATGGTGTGAACACAGTGACAACTCACCCTTCTTGGGTTTCCTGTTCTGCTCTGACATTCCTCCTGTCCATTTTCCTTATAGCCATCATAAAGATGATTCAAAACACATGTCCTCCTTCAATCCCATCAGTGATGCCAATTGTCTACAGGGAAATGTCAAAACATGGCCTATCAGATCCATCTTACTCTAGCCTCCGTCTACTTTCCAAGGCTCATCTCCAATACTGCCACCCGAAACCCTGCAGCACTATCACATAGCTTCTAGCTCCTTAGTTATCCCATGCTTTTTCACGCCTCCATGCTTTTGCTCAAGCTGTGCCCTCTGATTAGAATGTGTATGCCTGGTAAATTCCAAGTCCTCTTTCATATATCAACTCTTCTAGGAAGCTTTCCTTGCCCCAAACCCCATACTCCCACAATCCCACCATCATACAGCTCCCTCCTTTTTAGTTACCATCTTGAACACACTTCTGTGATTGTACTTTTTGCCATATTATGATTTGCAGGTCTGGCTCTCCCACTAGGGCAGGGACCACGCCTTATATTTCTCATTAATTCTGAGGGCTGGCACTGTAGATGCTGGGGTAACGTTTGTTGGGCAGATGGACACACCAACAGATGGTTGAATGGATGAATGAATTCAAGTTAATGTGGCCTTGTTCACAAAATCTCAAAACTCTGGTACAACAGCTTTATTAATAAAAAGAGGTAAAATTTGATATAATGTACACTCATTTGGCACTTAACATGTCACAATTTATCCTTTTATATTAATCTCCTGTTTCTCCCAGGAGATCATAACTTACCAACATACATACCGGTGAGGCATGCTGTATGTAGCAAGAGACTTGATTCTTCTCGGACTTTGTATTGCAAGTGTCTGGTCTCCAAGACAAGTCCAGCCACTATTGTCCCAGGGATCCTCCTAGGAGCAGCATTATTTAATGGGCAACCAGTTAGAACCGTGTGGAGCTTAAGATTTGTTGCCAAAGCCAAAGGCCTGCCCTCCTTCTAATCTCTGGAAGTGTTCCTATGAATTAGTAAGAACACTCCCTTATCTTTACTTCTGAGCCCAGAGCTTAGCTGAGTAAAGTAAACAGAGCTAGAATCAAATGGCTGAGTTTCCTCTCTAATTCAAAGCATCATCCCTGAATAGAATAATGAAGTTTCATTAGGGATTTGGGTCTTTTACAGTGATTGCCAAAAAAAGGTGGTTGCTACAGCAAAGAAAAATATCAGAACAAAACAGGACTCAAATTGAGCAAGACTCACCTTTCTATTTCCTTCTCTTCCTTTCAGTGCTGGGATTCAAGAACTGTGGTGATTATGTAGATTAGTAGTATCTACTGTTATTCTTCTCATCTAAATCAGAGGCCCCAAATCATGGAAATGCAATTTGCTAGGGAAACAGGACGTTCTGCCGTTAAGTAAAGCCTCTGTGATGCCCCTGTAAGAAAGCCCTTGGCTTTTTAGCCCTCATCAGCGCAGCCCTTGCAGTGTCAGCTTTCAGGAAATATCAGACTCTTCTAAGTTTATGGAGCTCCTGCTTTCAGGAAGCATTTTTTACTGCACAGCTAGAGAGTGTCTTTTTGAGTTTGGACTTCCTAACCTTGAGAAGGAGTTGACGTGCTTCTTCAGAGTGTGAAATGAGCAGATGGTGTTGTTTCACTCCAATTTGTTTTGCGTGGAGTGAGGAGAAGGCTGTGGGGGAAGGGATAAATGTGTTCCATTCCTGATTGCTAAACACAACTTATTGGCACAAAACAGCCGCTTCACTGACGTTGGATCATCTACTTCTTAATAATGACTGGCACTTTACTTACTCCACTTCAGTCTGGAAGTCATTTTCACCATGTTTTTCACTTTATCCAGAAGGGGTTATACTCTCATTACAGCAAAAAAACAACATATTTGGACTGCTCAAGCTGATAACTGTGAGTCCTTCGAGGTTATGAAGTCAACCAATGCATATTCTTTTTTAATAGTAGTTACCCCTCTCCAGGTATGTTCACTTCATTTTCAACCCTACATTCAGCTCACCAACACCCAAAGATGTCCCCAGTGAATCAAGACAAGGAGCCTGAATACACTCATGGAAAAGTTCATAAATTTCCAATGACCCTCAGCTAGCTGACCCTCTGTCAGCTGTCACCATGTGTGTGCTCTATTTCTACTACACACTGCTTTGATGTAGCTCTAGCAGCTTTTTATGCTATCCACCAACCCTGTTTCATCCACTGGCACAAAAGCTCAGTAATTAACGTAAACTTTGCTGACGATTTCACTGGGGGAGAGAGAAGGAATGGAGAAGAGAAATAACATTCATACCACTCAGAAACACCCCCCAGACATCATCATCTACATGTGCATTGTGTTTCTCTCTACCCTTCATCCATACAGCTCTAAATTCAGCTCTGCCCCCTGATTTGCAGAGTCCCGTCAGTAAAAGCTTTGCAGTTATTGGACCTATCACCCTCTTCAGAAGGCAAATTAGTAACCATTTATTATTATATAAGCCTACCCTCTGGGGGTTTCACCCTCACTCAAAGAGACACTGAACAACACCAGTATTCTCCCCAGTAAGTAATCTTGTTAATATAATCTTCTTCACCTCCTTGTGCCAGCTCCAGCCCAGTCTCCAGAATTCACTAAGGCTACCTCCTACTTTGTTTATTTAACCTGCTACTCCCTACTGTTGTCTCCAGTTTCTTTGACCTCCTTTGTTCTCTGCCCCTTGGCAACCAAGACTCATCTTAGCCCTTCCTTGCTTTGGTGATCTGTTTTGGATACCCTTCTTCAACCAGGCCCGCCCATCTCCCTAGAACAAGGATGCATGCACTGTTGCCTCTTTAGGGGAGGGCACCCCCCCCCACACACACGCTGCTTCCATCCTGCCTGGACCACTCGCTGAGAGTGGTGAATTGGGTGACACCAAATCCCAGTTCTTAAATGAGATCCTGACATAGCATACAAGGAATTTACAAATGTGTTCATCCTCCGCTAATATCTTTAACTCTGAGGGACAGGATACTAGTAGCCACAGAGACTGACCATAAGCTGGAGATGACTGATCACAGTCCAGTTCTGGAATTCTCCCTGGTCTGTGCTCTGTCGGCTGTTTGTTGAGTTTAACACTTGCAACCGCCTTGCTGGTTTGACAGCTGTCCATTTGGGCCCGGCTCTGCCTTTGGAATACTAACCCTCGGAATTAGAGCCTAGCCTCTGCACCTCAATGTCAGGTTTGACGTTGCCTGGGGGCTCCCCTCCTATAACTTTGGTGGCCTTGCCTTACCATAACTGTGGGAAGACTCTTACCTGGAGACCTGCTTCGTGGGCATCTCCCAGTCCCCCTCCCCCCCAGTCACTAAGGTGGCACAAAACATGTTCAAAGTTTCCAGGAAAAGAGCTATATGAACTTACAAAGTTATAATAGGTTTGCCAGGTGTCTGGTACCGAACCAGACAGTCTGGTACTTTAACTTCCTGTCTAGTTAAAACAAAACAAAAAAAATTTTTTTTAAAAGAAAGCACATATTTCTGAATGCTTACAAGATAAAAGAACTATTTCTAAAATGTTATATATATAAGATGCTACACAAATGATAAATACAAACATTTGAAATAGGCAGATAAATTATTTAAATCAGCTTTTATATCATCCCTTCTTCCCTCCAAGTCCCACCCCAAATGCATGTTTGGTACGTTTATAGAAAAAAACCTAGAAACCTAAATTATTATTGTTGAATGCTGAACCTCCTCTTTTTTTAATTTAAAAATGTACTGTTAAAAGAAAGTACAGGGCTCCCCTGGTGGCGCAGTGGTTAAGAATCCACCTGCCAACGCAGGGGGCACGGGTTTGAGCCCTGGTCCGAGAAGATACCACATGCCTAGGAGCAACTAAGACCGTGCGCCACAACTACTGAGCCTGCGCTCTAGAGCCCGCGAGCCACAACTACTGAGCATGCGTGCCACGACTACTGAAGCCCGCGCGCCTAGAGCCCGTGCTCCACAACAAGAGAAGCCACTGCAATGAGAAGCCTGGGCACCACAACGAAGAGTAGCCCCGACTCGCTGCAACTAGAGAAAGCCCGCGGGTGGCAACGAAGATCCAACGCAGCCAAAAATAATTAATTAATTAACTATTTTAAAAAAGAAAGTACAGTAACTTGCTCTGCCATTTTTAAAAACAAACTATGTATGTTAGGAAGATATATAGATAACAAAAGTATGTGTTCAATCAACTATTTAGAATTATTTTCAAATGTTTGGTTTTCAACAGAATACAAAATGTGGTCTCCCCGAAATTTGTCTCCTAATCTTTAAAATACAGATGGATTTCAAAGGATATTTAATCATGATTTTTATTCCTTTTTCATTTAATGATGTATTTTTAAAGTGCTATTTGATATCTAAGAGAACCTCATGAATTCTTTTAATAATTTCTTCTGTTTTGAGCTAAGAAGCATTTTTTGCCAAAAAGAGCTGGAACATACAAAGCTTTGGGACTATATTAAACTGTACTGGTTTTTCATTTTTTGAAAGCTTGCCAGAATGTTATCTTCTCCAGTTTATGATTTTTTCCTTTTTTTCCTCACCTAACAATTGAATAAAAGTTAAAAGGTCACATCTTTCTCATCGTAACACCACAGTAAACATTTCTCCAATTACCCATAAAGGGCAGATGTTTCCAAGGAATTATTTATTGTATATCAGCAAAAAGGCACAGGCTGTAATAGAAGGCTCTGTGTCACACATATAAGTTCTTAGCAATAACAATAAAGTATCCCCAAGCCTAGGGGGAAAAAAAAAAAAAAGAAATCCTGCCACATTGACTATATTTCTAAGAATGTGTTACCCAACTGGCTGCTAAAATGCAACTCTATTGTGGATCTGAGGAATTGCTTCTTGTAAGTATCACCTTCACAATTCATTTGTTTCACAAATGTTTATCGCCTGGCACTGTTATAGGCACCAGAAATACAGCAACAAACAAAATAGAGGAAAATCCCTGCACTCTACAGCTGTGAGAAGAAAGTCGCAGTTCCTTTAACAGTACTAGCTTACTAAAAGTATATATAGTACATGAAAGATTACTAGAATCCAAAGAAATCCAGGCTTCCACAGTCAGATTATAAATTTCTTTCTGGGTGGTACCCTCCTGGAAAAAAGGACTGAGAAGTATCCCTCTCCAAACTCTTCCTCTGCCCAGATCAGTGTTTGTCAAACCCATCAGTAATTTGTTGAAACCATTGATGGTCCATTTCTGGACAAAAAACTTCTGGATCCCTGGAATAATTTCTTTATGTAAATAACCAACATATTTTTCAGGTTTACCTGATTGCCGCATGAAACAACCATTCTTCACACGTCTCTAGTAATATAAGAAAAAGTAGTTTTGGTCTTTGAAATTTAATCAAATCAAATAAGGAAATATTCTCATATTGTTGCATGTAGGTTTGTCTTACAAGTACAATGCTATAAAATGGCATGTATTATGTAGCCAACTGGGAAAAGCCAGGTAAGTCCCATCCACCCGCACTCCCCTCTCCCTACCCCAATTTATCTCTTCTACCCAGATTTCTCACTGCAGGAAAAAAAATCCACCATGGGACTGTACTGAATTGCTTTCTCTAGGTATCATTTTTTAAAAATATGCAGACACCTCTTGGAGGAAGTTATCATACTCTGCTAACAGTCACTACATCCAGAAGATTGAAGGGAACTAACACTGAAAGGGTTCACACTGCGTGCTAGGCACCTCACATGTCACGTTGGTTAATTCCTACAACAATCTCTAAGAGAAGGTTTTCTCATCTTACTGATGAGGAATCTGGGGTCCAGACAGGTTAAATGACAAACTGCCAGATCACACAGCCCTCAGTGTAGGAGCCAAGAGTCAAATGTGACCTTTCCCTCCCTCCGTCTGAATTCATTTATCAAATCCCTCTCCTCTGTGGCACAGCAAACCTAACCATAGCCTTGAGAGTGATGACTGCCTGGCAAGAGGGTTGAAAGTGAGGGGAAAGAACAAAGAAATGAAAATAGAGACAAAAAGGAAACATTTTGCTGACTTTTCCGTTTTCTAGGAGGTCAGATTCAGCACAGAGCTACATTCTTACTGCTCTGATAAAATTCCTGATCCTCAGAAATACTGACTTGGCAGGACCTTAGAGGTCATCTAGCCCAACCCACCATTAAAAGCTTTATTCAGTCATTAAATCACTTTATTACTGTTGGTGATCTGGGAAGGAGTGTCACTGACTTGGCAAGTGAGAGCATTTCTCTGGACCACAATTTTCCACTATCTCATTGTGGGCTGGTCTGGAGAGATCTGACTTTAAATTATAAGCATTCTTTACAACTATTTAGCTTTTCACAATTATCAAAAAGCCTTCACATACGTGATGCTCTTTAAACCCTCATTTCTGTGATACAGGGAGGGGGGTTGTTTTACAGGGGCAAGAGCCCAGACCTAGTCCGGGTAATCAGGGTTGAAATTCTCACTAGCAACACACTAGCCATGGGAACTTGGGGGAGATCATTTAATCTCTTTAAGCTTCCTTGGGAAAGTTGCATTTTCCTTTAAGCCTCCAAGTCCTCATCTGTAAAATGGGGACAATCATATCCCCCACACGAGGTTGAACTTAAGTGAGGCCATGTGTGTAAAGTGCTTGCTCATGGCAGGTGCTCAGGGTTGGTTGCTTTTCTCTTTCCCGCTCTTCTTTTTACAGCCCAAGAGCTGGTGGTAAGAAGAGGTCAAGCAACTTTCCCAAGATAAAACAGCCAGAGATTGGTGAACAGAGGCCAAGCCCTTTTTCTGCAACTCTAGGGCTCTTTGTACTATACCTTCCTGCCTGGAATAACTTTCTCTTCCTTCTCTGCCCTTTGGATTTGTACACACCTGACTCTTTTTACCTAACTCCTGATTTCTTTGTACAGTACTAGATTTCTTCCACTCCCTTTCTTTATGCTAGGCCTTCTGTTTTACTGTTTTGGAGAGCTTGCCAATTTCTGTGCATATTGCCTCTTTCTAGTTTCCTGTATGATTTATATGCTCTTTGGAAGTTTAGGACAAATGGACAGGGTGCTTTCAGCCATATCCCTCAAATGTGAAATCTGGTCCTCATACAGGAGACAGAGCAGCTGTGGTGGCATTTGGGCAGATGGGCTCTGAGTCACCTGGCTTCTGGTGCCCAAGTATGACGTGCTACCGGCTGCCTTCTGGATTTTGATTACCGCTCCCATGGCACTGCAGCTTCCCAACGCTCCTCCAACAAACTCTGATTCAAACAGCCCTACACTCAGCCTTTCACATACCCTTGTAGCACACGGAACCAGTGCAGCCCACTGGGAGACCCTCAAGTGAATCGCTGCCAAAGGAATTGGTGTTTTTAAAGAGGTCATGGTTAAACAGAAATACATCCAAGTCTTAAAAACTATCTTTATTTAGGTAGTTTTCGAAATGCACGGTCACAGTATTGCACCAGAGTGCGAAATAAATGTGTAGGCAAGCAGATTTACGATACAGCGTGCATACATAACGTGGGTATTTATGCAGAGCACATAATAAAAAGATACTTGTCACTCATTTCCTTTGTCATAAATTCAAGTAGTACAATTGGAATATTACCCAACCCAGAGAAAATATAGTATCATAGATCTGAGAGAATTCTCAAGAGATCATCTTGTCAACCTACCTATCTGTAAGCAGAGGAAATGTCTAAACTAATCAGAATTGAGAGTTAATGTTCCCTTATTGTAGATCTCTATTCTGCTATTAAGCCTATGTGCATATCTAAAATTGTTTTCTTACAGCAAACAAACAACCCCTTGGGAATTGCCACAAAAAAGAAGGATCATATTTGTTTTCCTTCCTAGGGAAGGCCCTAGGGATATGATCTTAGAAAATCTGTCAAGAAATTCAACGTCACACACCCCTTAAGTCCACAGGGGACTCTATTCCCTCCAGGCTCCCTCTCTCCCTGCCCTGAAGGGTCCTCAGGTGTTGGCCCACCATGACCCAACTTGTGCAAGGCTGATTGCCTACTTGATGCCTCTGGTCCCTAGGACCACAGGTAATTTCTAGAAATCTTAGTTTTCTGGGAGGTCAAAACAAAAATAAATTTAGCTGTTGGCAAGAGTTCTATGCTCTTCTGGGCCCCCATTAGAACTAAAGACTCTCACAGTCCATTACAAACCAGCTTCACTCTTACGCTTTATTGTTCACTGCCCTGGAGCACCAGCCCATCCCTCAAGGAATGAGAGAAGAGAAGGGGAAGGACAAACTGAACAGCAGGAGATGGAGATGGTCTTGGTCACATGTGTCCGGTCCAGTGTGCCCTTCCCCTCACCCTCTGCCTTTCCTCGTGTTGGTCCCTCCTCCCGCGGAGCAAAGCAAGCAAAGCAAAGCAAAGCAAAGCAAAGCAGACAATGCAAAACTGCAGACCACATATGGAAGCCTGTAGGACACAAGCAGCCTTTTCTGCACCCTGCCTGTCTACCACACTCAGCATGCTCTTAAACTTCTTCACACAGTTGCCAGAATTCATTTGAAAGGGCAACTGGAGTTTATCTCCCTTTCCCTGGATTCCCATCTCTCCAGAAAAATCCAAAGATCTGTGGAGTAACAAAATAGCAATATTCCCCCAAACAGTTTTAAAATATGCTTATAAGCAACATTGTAGGAAAGAGGGAAAAATAAGTATGCACAAGAGCTGGCTTAACTATTTTGTGAGCCAATTATAAAAAGAAATCTAATTTTTTTTTCTGTGAGAAGACAGGGAAAGCAAATAGGTTCTATTCAGCCTTAAGAATTAGAATCTACAGCCCCACTAAGGCAAGTCCTCACCAGGAGCTATTCACTTCCAATCAATATAGAAATTCCACCCCCAGCGACTCTTCCAGGGTCCCACCAGCCCCCAAGACTCTAACATCCACTCTCTGTGAACCCTGCCACTGGCTCAGAGCTAATTTGGGACGCAATTGCTTGCTCTTAGTCTGTAAATCTAGTTAGAGCCCCATTCACCTCTAGTGTTATAAACATGAACACACACTATCAGCCTTTTACCTTCTCTTGTTTTTCTTTCCTAGAGTACTTCCTGTTCCAGGTCAGGGCCTGAGACTTTGTGAGCTTCTTTCTGGCCCAGCCCAACTCTGCACAGCCCAGCCCAGCCCAGCCTAGGTGCTCACACTATGCCCATTACCTGCAGTCTTTGTCCTGCACCTCAACATCTTCCCGTGCATTAACCTGGCTCCATAACGTTTCAAGCAAGAGATCCTTGTTGGTGAGGATTGATTGTCAGCAGAGTTAAGAATGTGGGGTCATAAGGGACGTGTCTTCTCAGCTGGACTTTCTGTCTAGATTCCAGTGCTTCCAACTGTACTGTGAGAGATCCAAACCTTGCACTTAGTTTCCCCAAAAGGGAGAACTGAATTGGGTGTATATTAGTCTGCGAGGGCTGCCATAACAAAATACCACACACTGGATGGCTTACGCAACATAAATTTATTTCCTCACAGTTCTGGAGGCTGGAAGTCGAAGATCAAAGAGTCAGCAGGTTTGGTTTCTTCTGAAGCCTCTCTCCTTGGCTTGCAGACAGCTGCCTCTTGCTGTGTCCTCACATGGTCTTTCCTCTTCGCGTGCACGCTCATGGTGCCTGTCTGTGTGCATCCAAATTTCCTCTCCTTAGAAGAACAAGAGTCAGATTGGATTAGGGCCCACTCTAATGGCCTCATTTTAACATAATCACCTCTTTAAAGGATCTGTCTCCAAATTCAGTCACATTCTGAGGTACTAGGGGTTAAGGCATCAGTATATGGTTTTGGAGGAGGAACACAAGTCAGCCTCTAACAGGTGAGTTTGCCACCTTCCGATATGAAGTGCCCTCACTGGGCAGATTTTATGCCACACTATGTCAGAGGCAGTTACCATGTCCAGCTCATGGTTGGCTGCCTTTGGCTTGGCATCTGTGTCTGATGAAGCCAGTTATGGTGAGGGTAATGATTTGGTTTCACTCAAAACATGGCATAAGCAATAGCAACTGCCACAGGAAAGAACCGGTTTGGGCCACTTTCCTGAAAGGTAACTTCAGGTGTTCTCAGACTCCTGTAGCACAGGCTGAGAATCCATGTGGTTGCCAGCTGTTGGCAGCATATCAGGTGCTTCCTCCCTCCCTCCCCATCAGACCAGGTCTCAGCCTCTGGGATCTGAAACCCAGGACTGTGTCCTCCCCGCCCAACCTCACCTTGGCCCTCTCCAGCCTGGAGCCAGTTTCTATATCACTGGCTCACCTGGTTTGACTCTTCTAAACACACACACAGCCCTCCCCTGGCAAAATGGCAGCTCTCTCTAGTTTCTTTGTTATCTACCCCTTGACTCATCTTCCACTAAAGCTTCTTATAAATCACTCAGTTCTCTTGGCTTCTAACCTCACTACAACATCCTCATTATTGCTTTCAGATCTTCCCTTAACTCATCAGTCCCATGACACTTGTTTTCCAGGTCACACTTGACTTGGACTCCAGTACTTCTCCATCAGTCTGCTCCCCTGAGGCAGCTCCTATCTGATTATTCTAGGATGGGGACACGAACCTGCACACAGTATCTTGGGCATGAAGGTTTGATGAACTTGGTGGGTCAGGGCTCAGGTTTTGGCTTTTGGGGAATGCAGTGCTGAAGCTTCTGACATGGCTAGAAGACTTATCACCCTACATACTTTGTAATTCTTAGGGTAATTGAGAGAATGGCTCTATTAGTCAGGGTTCTCCAGAGAAACAGATATACATACATTTAAAATGGGAAGTTGGCACATGAGATTATGGAGGCTGAGAAGTCCCACAGTCTGCCATCTGCAAGCTGGAGACCCGGGAAACTTAGTAGTATAATTCAGTCTAAGTCAAAAGGCTAGAAAACCAAGTGAGCCAATGATGTAAATCCTAGTCCAAGGGCAGGAGAAGATGAGATGAGATGTCTCAGGTCAAGCAGTGAGACAGTAAAAAAAAGGGACAAATTCCTCTTTCCTCTGCTTTTTGTTCTGTTCAGGGCCCCAGTGAATTGGGTGATGCCCACTCACGTTGGGGAGGGCAATTACTTTACTGAGTCCATTGATTCAAATGTGAGTCCAATCCAGAAACACCCTCACAGTCAGAAATTTCTTATTATTTCTGAGGCACACTCAGAAATAATGTTTAATCCGAGCACCCCATGGCCAGTCAAGTTGACACATAAAATTAACCATCACAGGGGCCTTTCTGGGTTTCCACCTGCTGGGGGGAGGGTAAGAAGTGGGTCATCTTCATGTGCAGCTAGACATGTAAGCATAGATAATTTATTTGGCAGTCTGCTCCCTTAGGCATGGCAAAAGTTAGTCAGGCCCATACTGGAGAGGGGGAGATGGAGAAACAAATGAGACTCTTCCCAGAAGCACCTCCAGCCATGGACCAGGTGGCTAGGTTATGTGTAGGTTGAGACGCTTGGGCCAGAAAAGACCTGGACTGCTGCCATAGTAACCCACACCTGGGCAGGCGTTCCTCCTGGGGGACCTCTTACCTTTCTCCCCTCCTGGTACCAGGATGACCCAGGACAGACTGCCTCCCAGGGAGCAGAAAGTCAAGGAACTGCCCCCGTCTTTAGTTTTCAATTAGAGCCTTGCCGCAGACTCAGCCCCAAGGTGCCTTTTCGGCCTAAACTCAGCTGCTTCTGCTAGGGTTCTGGTGCTATTCGAAAGGAAAAAACATCAACCAGTGAGTGAGCTGAGCTTCCATCCGCTCACCAGGCCTAAATGCAGCGTTTGCTGAGAGCTGATACTGGCTCTTCCTCATCCATCTGGTGAAGGGACCCAAGGTTCCCAAAGCTGAATCTTTGAGGGGAACAGCCAGGCCTACAGAATCATGTTCATTCACCGAGGAAGGGGGAGAAGGCATCTCCCAGAGCTACTTGGCTCTGTAGATTCCACTGCCGAGCAGGAGACATTAAGTTTGCCCTTTGGGACCCAGGGGTAGTGAAGGTATTCAGGTATTTAGAGAAAACCTGGAGAACCACCTGATGACAAGTCCCTGGGTCTCCTCTTAGGAGACGTGGCCAGTGCTGTCAGAGCGACCCAAGTCCTAGAGTGATGTTTCTTTGAAGTTGCAAAGCTACCACCACTTTACCATAAACTTCTGAAGAAGTACAGTTTCACCTGGTCTTCAAACTAAGGTGTTCAAAGACTCCTTTCATGTTGTTTTGTTTGGATTATGTTTTTGTCTGCCAGGCATCTTTCATCTTGGAGAAATGTCCCTCCCTCACACTGTGTGATTCAGGGGAAGCTACAAATTAGGGGCACCTGACCCTTCCATCACAATCCCTGGTCAGACCCTCTTTCCCAGGTATTTGAACCTGGAGTGGGAACCCAGAGAGTCATAAGACAGATGGAACTGGGCTTTCCCCAAAAACTGTTGCACTGGAGGAAGGCAGCACCCCTCTTGTGTTAAAGATGAGAAAACTGAGGGACTTCCCTGGTGGTCCAGTGGGTAAGACTCCGTGCTCCCAATGCAGGGGGCCCGGGTTCGATCCCTACTTAGGGAACTAGATCCCACATGCTCACCGCAACTAAGAGTCTACATGCCACAACTAAAAAAAAAAAAAAAAGTTCCCGCGTGCTACAACTAAAAGATCTCACATGCTGCAGTGAAGATCCCGTGTGCCACAACTAAGACCCAGAGCAGCCAAAATATTTTTTTTTAAAAAAGAGTAAAATTAAAAAAAAAAAAAAAAGATGAGAAAACTTGAGACTCAGAAGATTAAATGTCTTGTCCGAGGTCCCACACTAGTAAATGGCAGAACCAGGATCTGAACCCAGGTCTGTGCAACCCCAAAGCCCATGATTGTTTTGTTCATCGAAAGAGTCTCCGTATACAAAGTACTTATTTCCACTTTTTACAATGGCGAAATTAGGGGGAAATGGCTATAGTGCTTGGTACTTTCATTCAGTGAGCTTGATGTAGAAGCATACATGAGATTCAGTTATTTCTCGTTTATATGCATAGTATCATGGTATTTCATCTCCCCACCTTGCTGCAATTCCCACATCAATCATCCTTGTGTTTCTCACACCTCCTACCATTAGCCAATGAAGGGTTTGCAGTCTTTTAGAAGGACGCTACTCTCAGATTTCAGATCTGCCCTCATCTTCACCTCCATTAAACAGGCACTGTCCTATGCATGTGCTTGATTTTCCTGAATCTTTCTTTTCTCACCCAATTACTGTGCCCTGTTGGAGTCCCCCCACCCCACCCCAACTGCCTGTAAAAGCAGGCTGGAAGCCAGCGTGTCCCAGTAAATACTGAAACTGTTCTTGTGTTTTGTCATTAGACATTACCCTTTAACCAAATAAATCATGTCTGCTGAGGGCACAGGAACCTCTTCAGAGATGGTTTATTTTCATACCACCTGCGAGCTTCTTTCTTCCTGATAAATCAGCACTGTTGCTTTACTCTCAATGCTCCAGCAGTAACAAGGCACAAAGACTGTCAAGCTTCAGCCCATAAGTGACTCTAAATGCACCTATTATTCCACTGTTTTTCCAGCTGACTCCTCCTGAGTTCAATACTCTGTTCTAGGCAGTTGTAAGCATCCCTGTATCTTGCTGAGGGCTCACAGGGTTGGAAAAAGCATTTGATTTCTTGGGTGTGCTGCATGCTTTGGGAAAATCAAACCAAACAAACAATTCTTATTTGAAAATCATATTCTTTTCATAATCCTCAAAGGGAAAACTTAAATACAGTGTCAACCTCATCCAATTAGCCCAGAAGCATATGTCAGGCTGTTTCTGTGAAGATAAACTCCAGAAGAAAGGACCCGCTTGAAATACCCCTTGCGGACTTGAAAAACAGTTTCAGCGCTGTGTAGCCATTGGCCTTGATGTACTTAGAAGCAATGGAAGGTGCACTGTAATTTAACATAGCTTGAGCACAATTATTTCCTCTTTGGGGTCTAAGGGTCATGATCAGTCGTGCTTGGGTTAATTCTTGCAGTCACTTCTCTGCTTCTGCTATGGACTCTGTCAACTCTTGCCTCCCCCCAACCCCCATCCCCCTTTTATTTAAAGTGCCTGCCTTTCTAGGCACGGTGGGGAGGGAGACACAAGAAATGGCCAAATAGATCCCTTTCAAGGGCCTCTCAATACCAGTAATGTAAGCAGATTGTATCGCTGGTGGCTGGACCCTGAAGAGAATTTCAATTCTATCAGAAGCAGACGGAAATAGGCTTTTAAAATCCTTCCTCGCCGAATTCTAACCTGCTTGGGAGCTGGCTGCCCACTTTTGCCGGTCTCCTAGCAACCAAGACCCTTTCTCTGCAGGCACTGCTGCTGTCCACCAGGCCAGACTTGGGAGACTCAGCCTCTCCCTGCTCTCCCCAGCACAGGGCATGGATGTCACGGAGGGAACGGGTGTGAGCACTTGGAGAAATTGCTAAACGATCTGTAAATTCACGGTGAGGACGGCAATCTAAACAGGGCCACCTTTCACACATTTTCAGGGGATCTTGGGATTTAAATTCATCCTTCTGCTTCCTTCCAATAATAGCTTGCATGGGTGGAATGCTTTGTATTTTACAAAATCCTTTTGCATCCATTACCTCATGCAATTCCTCACAAGAGCCTTCAGAGACCTCTACAGTGGGAGAAAGCATAGGGAAATTGTATAAGTTCACTTTTAGATGCTTTTAAAGGACCCAAGAAGAAACTCCAGGTCATTCGATTACTAGGATAAAAAAAAGTGGGGAAAATTCCAAAGACCAGTCTTTATTATTATTACAGTAGTAGTAGTAGTAGTAGTAGAAGTAGTAGTAGTACTAGTAGTAGTAACAAGGTAGTGTTCTGGCCAGCTAAACTTTGCCGTGTGCCTAGGAGTTTGAGTAGAGCCCAAGAAAGGTGATGTATTTTCTATCATTCTTGTCACTTCCCCAGCAGCCACTATTGGGATTAAAAGTGATAGAAGTCCCTTTGTTTATAATGGCCTTATTCTGAGTTTTACCTATAACATTCTTCCCTTCCGGTGAAAAGAGGAAAAGCAGAAGGGAGAAAAAGCTCTATATTAGTCTGCTCAGGCTTCCATAACAAAATACCACAGATGGGGTGGCTTAACCAACAAAATTTATTTCTCAGAGTTCTGGAGGCTGGGAAGTCCCAGATCAAGGTCTGGCTGGGTTGGGGTCTGGTGAGGCCTCTCTTCCTGTGTTACAGATGGCTGCCTTCTCACTGTGTCTTCACATGGTGGAGAGAGAGCTCTGGTGTCTCTTCCTCTTCTTATAAGGGCACCAGTTTTATCAGATCAGGGCTCCACCTTTATGATCTCTAACAAAAATCACCTCCTGAAGGGCCCCATCTCCAATACAGTCACATGGGGGGTTTGAGCCTCAACATATGAATTTTGGGGGGACACAACACAGTCCTTTTTAAGCTCCTTCATTCTTCTGCAGGATAGAGGGAAGAGAAGCAAAATCTTCTCATCTATTCAGAAACCCTGCAAAATCTCCCTTATTTGGGGTGGAGGCAGTCTTTAACCTGTGGGTCAGGAACTTTGGCCCAGTGATAAAAATGTTTGCTTGTGTTTCCTTGTCTCATGTGTGGATTGGAACCCTTTGAAAGAAGTCATTGATTCTCTGTGGTTTACAGCATCTTTATCATTTTAATAGTGTTCAAACAACTAGCATGATTGTTCTAAAAGACTCTGCTATTAAAGATGGGGTCTAAGAATACCATTGAGGAAGATGCTACTGCCATCTCACTTATCACAGCACAGCTACCAGCAGCCTAAGCTCATTGGGAGAGATGGCAGCAGCTGGAGATCTCAGAGTGACCCCTTCTAATGTGACAGCACGTTAGAAAGCAGCAGCTGCAGTGATGGTGGTACCCCAGGTGCCAGGAATACCAGAGACGGTGGTCTTCCGGGAAACACACACTCCCTCACTCTTGCCCTGGCTGTTGATGTCATCTTCTCACCAGTATTTCTGGTTGTCAGACTGGAAGGAGAAATGAGAACTCTTTGCTGTAGCCACAAGGTTCTTCATCATATCATAGAAGGCTCTGGATAAAGGCAATCAGGCTAAACAAAGTCCTAACTTCACTGGTTCACAATCTTGAAAAGAGACAACACAAATATAAATTTTTAAAATAAACTTTAAATTTTGGAATAAATTTAGATTTACAGAAAAGTTGCAAAGACAGTGCAGAGAGTCCCCATATACCCCTCAGCTATTTTCAGTGTCCCCTAATGTTATCTTACGTTACTAAGGGACATTTGTCAAATTAAGAAACTAACATCAGGACATTACTGTTAACTATAGTCTAACTTTACCCAGATTTCACCAGGTTTTCCATTAAGGTCCCTTTTCTGTTCCAGGATCCAATTTTGGGTCTCACATTGCATTGAATTGTCATGTTTCCTTAGGCTCTTCTAATCTGTTGCAGGTCCATAGTCTTTCCCTGTCTTTCATGCCCTTGATATTCTTGAAAAATACTGGTCAGGTATTTTGTAGGATATTTCTCAATTTGGGTTTATTCTGATATATTTTTCATGATCAGACTGAGGTTATGGCTTTTTTTTTTTTTTGGAAAGAATACCACTGGGGTCATGTGCCCTTCTCATCACACCATATCAGAGGGTACCTGATAGCTACATGACATCAGTGATGATGCTAACCTTGATCATTTAATGAGGGTGGTGTTTGCCAAGTTTCTCCACCATAAAGTTACATTTTCATACTCTATTCTTTGCAAGTGAGTCACTAAATCCAGCTAATCCTGGGTGGTGGGGGATGAGAGGAGAGAGTATCTATATATGTTATTTGGGAAGATTTGTCTCTTTTTCCCCACTTATTTATGAAATATGCATTTTTAAAATATCACAATACATGCCCTGGAAGTTCAACCCTTCTGGTCTGAAACAAAGTCAAGTACTCTCAGGCAAGAATACCAAAAAAAAAAAAAGAATCAAAAAATAGAAGGCTTAGATCCCATTTCAAACTCATGGAATTTTGAAATTGTTAATGGAGTCTTTCATTTTAAAAAATGCTTTAAAATACCCTCTCTTTAACCACTTTGTAATACATACTAGTTATTAGAAAAGATATCAAACCACAAGATTTCCACTTCAACAGGCCTTGCTAAGGACTGGGAATTACTTCTGAATTGAGATCATAGAGGGGAATTTTCAGGGCAAAAATGATATTGTCTCTTGTGAAAGGTGAATGTTAATCTTCAGGATTAAAAAGAGAAGAAAAGGAAGGGTACAAGCTCCTTCACAAACCGGAGAGCAGAAGCTTGACAGGGTAGTATAGACCTGAGATAGCACCTCTCCTGTTTGGAAATGCAGAAAAAATTGCAGTATCGATACCATAGGCAGCCTGGAGGGTCTCTTGAAGAAAAAGTGCTTCTTTCTAACTTGGGGTTGGGAGAGATCAATCAGCTGGATTTGCAGAAATGAGTTGTCCTTTGGAAAAGTCCAACAAGGCCAAGGATCAAGCAACAGAGAGCCAGAGGCTTCCCAGGTCAGAGCAGAATCAGTGGGGAGGCCTAAACCCAACATTCATTCTAAAACCAAGGCAAAAACATCAACCGCCAGCCAAAAAAAAAACCAGGAAAACCTTTTTTTAAATGTTTACTTTTTAATTTTAAAATAAAAATTATATTGCAAAACTAAAGTAATCAAAAGTGTATACAATGAAAAGGAAGTCTTCTAATTTCAAATCTGTGGGCCCATTCTTAAAAGGCAACCTCTATTCATGGTTTCTTATGTTTTCAAAGATGCCCACTGCAGCATTATTTATAATAACAAAAAGGCTAGAAGTTACCGAGTGTTCATTGGTAGTGACTAGTAAAATAAACTTTTAAAATTTATTTAATACAATGGGATGCTATGTAGATATTACAAAGAATGAATTCATTTTAAGCACTTATATGAGGAGGTCTGCAGAACATATTATTAAGTGAAAAAAAAAGCAAGGTATGTAGAACATGACTTGTCTTTCTGATTTAGGTCACATGAGCTATATTTAAAAGTAATTGCCCCAGCATCACCACTAAGGTTAGTCTTATCAGAAAATGGGAAAGAAGTCATAGACTTGGCAACAGTATGTTGGAGAAGCTTGTACCTACTAAAATGATGTTACTACTGCATTGTCTTGAATCTAAATGTCACCAGAAATTTTGCCCTTGACATTAACATGGCACTTCCTGATGTAACTCATGGCACACTGCAATAACTTGTTATGAATACTGTGTTTCAATGGTTCTAAAACACTCTTTTTGTCATATTTTAAGAACTCTGAAATCAGGATGCATCTTAAAAATCTCTGTCTTCCAGGTAGCAGTTGGTGAGGGGGCTGTCATTGCCTGCATGTGCACAGCAAAACTTGGTCAGGGGCTTGGAAGAAAATCTAAGAGATGTTAGTTCTAAAATTCTAAAAGAAATGTTGCATCAGCAAGGGTGATACTCTGTGTGTGTGTGTGTGTGTGTGTGTGTGTGTAAGGAGGGGAAAGGAACAGTCTTAAAAAAACACTAATTCAAAAAATAACTTACCAGAACCAAACTCTGAATGTGAAAAGTTTTAACAACACTGTAACCAATTTATTTTGTCTAGATTTTTCCTTTTTATGTACACACAAGAGTAATGTAGGATAAAAATCTATGTCTAAATAAATTTAAAGAGTTCTTTCAACAAGTATAAAAAATTCCAAGCAATAAAACAGCGTGATATCAGAGTTTAATCGGCAGCCTTTATTATTTCTTAGCAGAACATAAAACAATGGCATGTCTTACAAACAATGGTATTTTAGATTCAATGAAACATGGGGTATGTTTCTTATTCTTTTAAAAACAAGACAACCTGCTGAGGGATTCAGAATACACAGCTCATATCTTTGGTGGACCCTGCTCTTAAATAAATTGGTTGAGTTTCAGGCACTCTTCTGCACCTATGAAAGGAAAGGTTGGGATCTGAAAAACGTTGTTTGGGAAAGGACAAGAGAGAGGTGGTTAGTAAAAGTGAATGTATTCTTTCTTTACCTATAAATTGTCTTTTTCATCGTAACGAGAGTGTATTAACAATCACTCAGGGACTTCCCTGGCGGTCCAGTGGTTGGGATTTCGCCTTCCAGTGAGATACCTGGGGTGTCTCTCATGCACCTAGCAAGTATGTTAGGTCCACTGCATGAGGTTCTGTTATTTTTTTCTTCTCCTTTGGTCTGTTGTCCTTCCCTTGGGAGTGCTCAAGTCCACTCAGTGCTGGCATTTAGCCAGGCACTGCTGCTGCTTCCTCTGGCTGCTGCTGGTGCATGGTTGTCCCCATGTTCTATTGCAAACTAGGGAAAATAACTACTGTATCTCCCTTTTTGGCTTACACTATTGCCATGTTTTCAGTCCTCTTTACTGTCTAGGAATGGGCAAGTGACCTAAACTGAGCCAATAATGGCTCTTCCCTGGAATTTTTGAACTTGGGGAACTCAAGTCTCTAGAGTGGTAAATCTAATGTAAACTTGGGAGTTGCTGGCAGATAAGTTTCTAGAACTGGTTTGAGTCAAGAAAGCCAGCATGGAACTTCCACATTTCACCTTAAATAGTTGTATGCTATATCTTCCATATTCTTTCTTCTAAATAAATAATTTCCTTCTTTTAGAATTTAAAAAGTTAGTTAAATGAGAGAATGTGCAGTTTTTCATGTTTAATCTTAAGATCCAGACTTCTCTGGTGGCGCAGTGGTTAAGAATCCACCTGCCAACGCAGGGGACACAGGTTCGATCCCTGGTCTGGGGAGATCCCACATACTGTGGAGCAACTAAGCCCGTGCGCCACAACTACTGAGCCTGCGCTCTAGAGTCCACAAGCCACAACTACTGAGCCCACGAGCCACAACTACTGAAGCCCACGTGCCTAGAGCCTGTGCTCCGCAACAAGAGAAGACACCACAATGAGAAGCCCACACACCGCCAAGAAGAGTAGCCTCCGCCCGCTGCAACTAGAGAAAGCCCACGTGCAGCAACAAAGACCCAACGCAGCCAAAAATAGATAAATAAAAATTAAAAAAAAAAAAAGAAAACCAGCATGCAGAGAAAAGCAGAGATCTGGATTTCAGGCCCGGCTGAACCCTTGCCCTGCTTTGTGATTTGGTTACACGAGTCAAATTTGCATAAGCTAGTTTAATTTGGGTCCTGTTACTTGTACACCGAAGTATACTCACCACACCGTGACACTCCTCATTCAGTATTCACACCTACCCTTCTTCGTACCTAAGTCCACGGTGGGTTGCAGTGGGAGATAAACCCAGGTGAGAGACCCTGCGTGGAGCCATCACTCACTAGCTGCATCAGCCAAAGCTATGGTCTTGGGCTAAACTGGCTTGTGGCTAAACAGTTTAGCTTGCGGCTAAACTGGCTAAACTCTCCTATGATAAATTCTCTACCTGACCTTTCATCTTTATAAGCTCGGTACTTCCTCTTTGTTACTCAAACTCTATTTTTCCCCTCCCTCCCAAACCCCATTTCTTTTCCTCTGATGCTCCCATTCTTTTATTACCAAATTCCTTTATATCTTCAATATTTTCCTCAAATATTTCCTGCATTTCCAGTCTTCACTGGTGCCAAACTTTTTCCCAGAGACATCACTTTCTCTGCTGCCCTCTTGAAAGGAGGCTGCTTGTTTTTATATGCTTCATGTTCTTCAGCCTCAGAAATTGACATCTTGTCCTCCTTGTTCCAAAAGGCTGCTTCTAGAACATTATCTCCTTATTCTGTTGTGAAACTAAGAAGCCCATTTTTAGCCCTACTACCCTCTCCTCATCTTGATGCTGCCTTTTACTGCCCTCTTAGTATCTCTCCTTCATTTACTGGTGACACTGCCCCTGACTCACAGACTCTCTCTCCATCCCAATGCATGCCATCATCCTGGGGAACTTCAAGGTCTCCACAGGAACAACCATCCAAAATCTTGGTCTCCCAGTCACTGACTTTTTCACTGCCAAAGGCCTTCCCTCTGACACCACAGCAGACATCTCCTCCCACTGTTTCTGTTTGGATCCTGTCATTTCCCCAAAACTGTACTAATGTCCTTGCCACTAATTTCAACATCCTGCTAATCTAACCACCACTTCTTACCTTATCTTGCTCATCCAATGACTCACCGTTTCTGCCCTTCAACAATATTGGGGCCTCATTGGAGCTACTCCTTTGACCTTTCTGCTTTCTCCTTGTCTGTCAGCTCCTTTAGCAGAAACGGCATTCTAATGCCGTTCTAATTCTAATGTCACTAATTCAGAGACATTGGTATCGGAAGTGGTCTCTGGTGCTAGAGATGGCATGATGCCATGTCCAGCAGAGATGAAAGCAGAGCTATGTTTGATTTCCCCACATTCTTGACATCGCTGAGGAGTATTAGTCTTTCTAGGCCTTGCCAATATGATTTAAAAAAAAAAAAAATCTCCTTCACTGATTACTTAATTTGTATATCTGATTACTAGTAAGGCTAAACATCTTTTTGTATGGCTATTGGTCATTTGTGTTCTTTTGTGAATTGCCCATTAATGTCTTTTGCCTATATTTACATTTGGGTGCTCATCTTTTGTTATTAATTCATAAGAACTCTAAATATTAAAGAAATTAGTTCCTTGTTATATATGTTGCAAACACATATTTGTCTTTTAACTTTTATTATGGAGTGGTTTCCCCTCTCTGGAAATTTTTAATTTTAAGATAGTTACCCTAGTGGTCTTTTCTTTATATTTCCTGCCTTTGATGGCAAGTTTCAAAAAAAACTTCCCCATTTGTTCTCTAGACATCTTTATGGTTCAAGTTTTTACATTCTAAATTTGTAATCGTCCATGAATTTACTTTGATATGAACAAGTGCAATGTGGATCTAGCCATTTTTTTCCCCACACAATGGCCAGCAAGATGTCTCAACATCATTTATTGAATGTTATCTGATTTCCAGTAATTTGAATTCTATTCCATTGATCTGTCTTTCCTTATGCCAGAACCAGACTGTTTTAATTTCTATAGCTTTATAAAATGTTTATAATCTCCTAGAGTAAGTTTCTCTCACCTGCAAGATATCATTATCTTGATTCTCCATTAGGTAAGTGTTTTCTCATGACCTCCAAGTAAAGTTTTTGTTGTTTTCACAGAAACTAAATGTATAAATTTATTTACATCTTTTGCCAAAGGGATTATTTTTTATCAACTTGTTTTTTGCTTTTTGTGTTTTAGAGGTATTTCCTTTGTTTTCTATATTTTATTCCATATTCTATGTTGTATTAACAACAATAATGGGAATGTTTTTTAATTGAAATACAGTTGATGTACAATATTATATAAATTACAGGTGTACAATATAGTGATTCACAATTTTTAAATGTTATACTCCAATTATAGTTATTAAAAAATATTGACTATATTCCTTGCATTGTGCAATATATGCTTTTTTGGTTTTTTTAAATTGAAGTATAGCTGATATATAATATTATATAAATTACAGGTGTACAATATAGTGATTCACAATTTTTGAAGGCTACCCTCCATTTATAGTTATTATAAAATATTTGCTATATTCAGCATGTTGTACAATATATCCTTGTAGATTATTTTATACCTAATAGTTTGTACCTCTTAATCCCCTACCCCTATATTACCCCTCCTCCCTTCCCTCTCCCCACTAGTAACCACTGGCTTGTTCTCTATATCTGTGAGTCTGTTTCTTTTTTGTTATATTCACTAGTTTGTTGTATTTTTTAGATATAAGTGATATCATACAGTATTTGTCTTTCTCTTTCTGACATTTTACTAAGAATAACACTCTCCAAGTTTATCCATGTTGTTGCAAATGGCAAAATTTCATTCTTTTTATGGCTGAGTAGTATTCCATTATATATATATATACACCACATCTTCTTTATCCATTGATCTGTTGATGGACACAGGTTGCTTCCATATCTTGGCTATTGTAAATAATGCTGCTATGAACATCAGGGTGCATGTACCTTTTCAAATTAGTGTTTTTTGTTTTTTTCAAATGTATACACAAGAGTGGGATTGCTGGATCATATGGTAGTTCTATTTTTAGTTTTTTGAGAAACCTCCATACTGTTTTCCACAGTGTCTGCACCAACTTACATCCCTACCAACAGTGTAGGAGGGCTCCCTTTTCTCCACATCCTGTAATAGGAATGTTTTATTTGCTTGAATTATCTGTGGTAATTTATAATTCAGAAGTTCTATTTAAACTATTCTACTAATGTCTTTCAGCTTAGAAAAGTAATCCTCAAATCTTCATTTCTTTATCAATGGCAAAAGCGTAAATCTTTTCATAAAGCTCATGTTGTTGTTTTATAATTATTGTTTTTCCTTTTTTTCTTTTTTAAAAATCTTTATTGGAGTATAATTGCTTTACAATGGTGTGTTAGTTTCTGATGTATAACAAAGTAAATCAGCTATATGTATGCATATATCTCCATATCCCCTCCCTCTTGCATCTCCCTCCCACCTTCCCTATCCCACCCCTCTAGGTGGTCACAAAGCACTGAGCTGATCTCCCTGTGTGATGCAGCTGCTTCCCACTAGCTATCTATTTTACATCTGGTAGTGTATATATGTCAATGCTACTCTCTCACTTTGTCCCAGCTTACCCTTCCCCCTCCCCGTGTCCTCAAGTCCATTCTCTACATCTGCATCTTTACTCATGTTGTTTTTTTTCTGTTTAGTCATCAATGAATGAAGTAAGTAGATTCAGACTCAGGGTTTGCCAACAGACAAGATACAGGAATTTGCTTGACCCTTTCTGCTCGAAACCCATAGATAGGATTGATAAAGGAGCTCCCAGCAGACATTTTTTGGCATATTTCTGCTGGACCCAGAGACATACTCCAATCTACCTGCCATCCATTCCAACCTGTAAATTTTCTAAACAAGAGGGTCAGATGCAGTTGGTGGCTTTTCTCTAAACAGTGTCAGACTGAAGGCCGCACACCTCCAGCGATCTTCCTATTTCCACTCCTGCTCTCACTGTAGAGGTGACTCTCTGTCCAGGATGTGGTGCTTCTCGGCTTGCCTCCTGCCACTTGCTGCTCTATTGCATGCTGGGAGTTTCAGTCTCCAAGTGCCTGGAGAGCAATGTGAATGCTGGTAGACTGACAGGAGGCTGAGCCCAGCTCATTCAGAATGTGACTCCAGAACAGTTAGGAAATGGCAATTTGTTTTTCTGGATTGTCTGGTCTGCACCTGAATTATGTTTAGATAATGAAGGAAGACTCTAAGTAATTCCTTCTTTCTCTAGGCCATCTGCCCTGTTCTCCTTCAGAGGTTAGAGCATGCAGGAGGCAAATCAAATAATATGCTTCTTAATCCTTCCTCTTGTCTGCCCCACTGCAGGCCTATGACATGGTCTTATTTATAGTTTCCAATGCTGTTGCTAGTTTTGTATCACGGTCTAGCCTCCTGGCATTTTAATGGGAAGGCAGGGGGAACTGTATCAGGAACAGCACTCTGCTGCCAACCAGAAGCCATCTATATATCTTTTTTTCAAAGTAAATGATGTAACTTAAAACCTACCCAGTTCAGGAAATGCAAAATTTGCAGTTCTTGTGGGAATATTATATCACCATCTTTGCATTCACTTAGGGTGTTTCACTTAAGAGGCAGAGTAATAATCTAAGGTATTTCATACTTTACATGTATTAATGCAATAGTCACAGGTTAATATTTCATTAGGACTGAATTAACTATTTACAGATGTGCCTATTAAGGGGGACTATCTTAATATTATACTGGTGGGGGGATGTTGACAAATCTATCCATTTCAAAATGATTCATACTGACCATAATGGTGTCTCATTATAAGAAAGTATAGTATTGTATTGGCACATTTCTCCTAGTGCGATATTAGTAACTTTCTTTTCTTAAAATATTTATTTATTTATTTATTTATTTATTTGGTTGCACCGGGTCTTAGTTGCAGCACACATGTGGGATTTAGTTCCCCTGCCAGGGATCAAACCCAGGCCCCCTGCATTGGGACCATGGAGTCTTAACCACTGTGCCACCAGGGAAGTCCCAGTAACTTTATTTTCTAAGGAGTCCTGCATAGTGCCTACAAATGTGAAAAGAGATT
This sequence comes from Balaenoptera ricei, assembly GCF_028023285.1. NCBI lineage: Eukaryota > Metazoa > Chordata > Mammalia > Artiodactyla > Balaenopteridae > Balaenoptera > Balaenoptera ricei. Next base: position 63,956,299 of record NC_082640.1, read on the forward strand.
TTTTTTAAGTTAGGGGCAGGGAGGAGGGCAAATGTGTTACTAGGACAACAAAGAGGAAAAAAGGAGAAAATAACATTTTAATTTTTTTTTCTTAGCCTTCGCCCCCACCAAACTGTTGTTTCTTTGCTATGAAATGCAGCAGCCCTAAGCTTTGTTATTTCAGCATTTGTTCTGCCTCTACTAACTGTACGAGCCTGGACAAGTCCTGCCCCTGATTTTTCATAAACTATAGAGTGAGGCAGGGATATGTCGGGCCAAGGAAATATGTTACATGACAGCAGGTGTAGCTGGGGTTTTTCAATGAACCACCGGGTCTTGTGGGTAGAGAGTGGGAAGCAAACATTTATTAATCTCTGTTAATAGACTCTGGCACAAGAAATCTGTGATCCAGATCCTGCTGGACTCAGGACCACAACGGAAGCATCGTGTTCACATCCAGGCCCTTCACTTTAAGAGAGACACACTACACTGAGAGAATGCAATGTGCCTGGGAAAAAGTATCCAGGTGGCAGAAATTAAAATGAAAGAAAACACACCACACACACACACACAGACACTCCATGGATGGTAGGAGAACATATTGAAAAAGGGGCAGAATAGTTTAGAATTAGAATATTTTAAGTGGCACTATGGAGAAAAGATGTTACAATTTGCCTCTGTAGCTCCAGGGGGCAGGACTAGGAAAAATGCCTGGAAGTCTCAAGGGGACAAATTTGACTCAGCGAGAGGCAGGATTTTCTCACAATGGGGGTTATTTAGCTCTGAGAGGGGCTGCCTGCTGAGTTGTTGCATTTCCTTAGTACTTAGAGTTCATATGTTAAGTCAGGGACTCAGAGATATAGGTCAGTGTTCCTACTTGGAGGCAACAAATAATTAGATGATCCCTAATGTAAGATTTCTATTCCACTTTCCTGTTATAGTCTGGGATTATAATTGGAACATTACATTATAATATTTAAATTCATTAATACTTTTATATACCATCAGACCATGCAGCAATAAAAACGCATGTCATGGAGTGATTTGAATCACAAGGAAATCACAAAGAGGCTTATTCTTTGTTCCAGAATTTCAGAGCTAAATTTTTATGACCCAAGCTTTTGACGGTTAAAAAAATATCCTGGTTCTTTTTCAATGTATGACGGTATTTTCAAAATACCTCTCAGTGAAGGTTAAATTATTTTTAAGCCTCTCTCTCTCCTGCCCTCCCCACTGACTGTTAAGGCTTGGCCATAAAGCTGAAAGGAGGAGGGAAAGTAGAGAGGAAAAGGAAGAGGGCGCCCACCTCTTCTGGCCAAGGTTACTGAGAAGGAGTCCCAGGCAAACAGGAAGAGGAAGTAAGAGAAACACCCCCTCCTCTGGCCTAGGAGTCTGGAACAAAGAAAGAGAACAAAAGCAGGAGAAACGAGACTGTGCCCAGAATTCTTCAGGGAGACTTCAGCTCAGAGTGGGGAGGAGTGTTAGTCGGGTTATGGGGGATCCCAGGTGGGGGCAGATGTTTTTGACACTCTGGAAAGAGTTGTCTCAAAGGCTGCACTGCCCCAGCCTTTGGGGGTTACATCAGGGTACTGTTCGGTGGGGCAGCACGTTTTGCAGAAGGAGTTTGGTTTTTCTGAGTAGCTGCTGGCTTTGTTGAGACATGGGTAGGACCTAGAAGTTTCCACATGCCCCTGTGCGAGTGCAAATTCAAGACACAGCTGAGCTGGAGGCTGGGGGGCCTGCAAGAGAGCCTGTGATGGTGAGGGGCAAAGAGTAGGACCTGTCCAGGAATTGGGGGGAAGCCAAGGCAGAACCTCAGAGGGGTCCGTGATGCCCACAGGAGCTAAGGAGACAGTCAGCCAGGGAGCTTCTCTGTGGCTTGGTCAGGCTGAGACCAGACCACAGACAATGGCAGAGGAGGCTCGCAGAGCAAATGAAGGTGTCAGAAAGAGACACCATTGCCAGAGAGGCCAGTGAGGATGCGGAGAGCCACACAGGAGCACAGATCTAGATCTAAGACCTTCTTTCCTGCTCACAGGCACTGAGCCATGCCCCTTTCTCACACACCTAGGTGCCATCTTGCAGAGGAGCAGGGAGAACAGCTGGATATCTGAGAGGCAGAGCATTTTTACTTAAAAGGGATTGAGCATTTTCTTAAGGACATCGTTTAAATGATTGTACCACTATACCAGGTTATAAGATTGGCCTAAAATTTAAAAGTTTTTGCTGGCTTCCCAGTAGGTGAGACCTCATCAAAGATTTGTTGTGGACAACCTAGAGAAGCAACATTCTCTTTGCATGTCTGAGTTGGAGCACAAATAAATTTTTGACTCCATTACAAATGTCAATAGCGTAAAAATTGTGACACTGAGCTTGCAGATAGACATTTGTATTTCCGGTGCCTAGGGTGGTACCTAGAACGTAGAATGTGCCAGATAATTATCTGTTAAGTTAATAAATTAATTAATAGCCAATTTTCAGTAATAGGGTGAAAGAACATCTTTACAAACTCAGATGTATTATTGTAGAAATATCAGTCACTTCCTTGGTTCAATGCAGGCTCTCTGGGGGAATCTATATAATTCAGTCTCTGTCTGAAACAGGACCAGCAAGATAAGGTATCTCATCAGGGAGAAATTGAAAAGACGAAATGGAGTAGGAGGGACTAGCCTCAGAAAGGACTGTGTAATAAAGGTCACTGAGAGGAGATGGAAGAAAAAATCAATAAAGAGCTGCAAAAGACCAAAAAAAATTTTAATAGCTGAAGATAATTTAAGGCAATGACAAATGGAGTTGAGTTTGGGTTATGTATATGAGATCTACCTCGTATAGTCCATTTTATTTTTATGCAATCTCCTTAATACTCCATGTCATAAAGCACTTAACATAAAACACTCAATAAGAGAACCAGTTACAGACTGGAAAAGACATAAAAATAATTTAACATTTTTTCACATTGCATTTTCATACCAATTAATTTCAAAATGAGTTGCTGTGTTTGTTGATCTGCATATTTACTATTGAACACAAATCTCCTCTTTGCATCAGCATAGCTCCATACAGTCATGGGATAGAATCAAAGCCCCTGGGGGTGATGCTTTCATAATACACTTTATGATAGAATTTCTGCAAGGCTAAAGACGGTCCACTCATCCTAAACACCTTTTTCTTCCTTATCCATCTCTTTCGATTCTTTTTTTACATTATTAACACTTCGTATCTCAGATCTACCCCAGTTCAGACTCTCAACACCTCTTGTCTAAACCAAGGATAGAAGATATAGTTAACTCCTGTGCCATTTCAAATGGTGCTGTATTGAAAAGGATTCTGAGCCCTCATCCAGGTACACAGGGAAAGAATATCAAGATCATTGGGTGATGTCTACTGTGGATGTGGGAGAAGGAGGGCCAGTATGTCAACCATGCATGCACCGTCCCTGGCCCAGGTGTTTTAACAATTTCCCCACTATCTCTTCATATTCAGTCTCTTGCCTGCATAATACTATCTTCCTAAAATAGTCAGGAACATTCACTTTCCCCCTCTTACACCTTTCATGGCTCCTTATTTCTTACTTATGGGAGTCTAGTCTCCTTAGCATGGTGTTCAGGGCCTTCACAGTCTGGCTTTACTTTCCCAACCTTCTATTCTGTTATAGCTTTACATCCCTTTACTAATTTCCCCACTTTCCAGCCACTCTGGACTCTAGATTCCAGGAGTATGCCTGCATTCGTGTTTTTCCCTTTCTATGAAATAGCCTTCACTTGTATATCCTCTGTATCTTTTGTGATTTAGTTCAAATGCCCACTGCTTTGAAAAACCTTCTCATGTCCCTCCCAACCAGTCAGATTTAATTGATGATTCTTGGAATATATTGCATATCCAGATGAAAATGAGTTCAGATAAACACTGTGAACAAGAAGCTACTTGCCAGGTTTTGCCAACTCTGGGTCCCAGGGCCTTTATTGTGATAGACAGAGTAGTAGCCTCCTAACCAGAAATGTATGTATTGTAATACCAGGACAGACTTTATAAAAGAAATGAAGGGAGACTCAGTGAACCCATATTCTGGAATGAGACTAAATACTATTAATTTTTAAGCCTAAATATATTTGATGAGCTTTGAAATTAAGTTCTTAGCACAAACGAACCAGTGGAAATCTTACCCAGTCTCTGTTCTGATTCAACAGCAATGAATGTAAATGAATGTAAATATAAATGAGATAAAATTACCTATTAAAGGTAAAAGACTCACTGGGTTTTTATTTTTTAAATGACATTATATGGGTTATTTATTTGAGATATTTTTACAACATACTGACTTTGAAAAATGGAAAAAAGAAACATGGGAAAATATGTGCAAGGAATGTGAGCAAACCAAAAAAACAAAAAAAACAGATTACGATATTATTATCAGATAAAGTTGAATTCAAAGCAAAAATTGCTAAATGGAAAACATTATGGCCATAATGAAATACAAGAGTAATGAATATTTTTGTACTAATCGACATAGCAGCAAAGTTAATCAATGGGCTATACTAGTGAGAACAAATGAAAATAAGTCTTTCTGTGAAGGCTGCACACAGAAAGGCCCAGGTAACTCTTGTGAGATCCAGACTTCACTGATGTCAAGCTACCTACTAAACATCTTCACTGGATGTCTAATAGGCATCTTAAGCTTAGATTTTAAACACAAATTATTAATTTATCTCCAAATCTGTTCTTCTGGCAATCTCCTTCCATTCTTCCAATTGCTCAAGCCAAAAATCTTGGAGTTTTTCTTGACTCCCTTCATTCTTCCACAGCTCTCATCCATTCCTTCAGCAAATTCTGTTCTACCTCCAAAATACAGCCCAAACCTGATCACTTTGTGTCATATCTTCAGTTGCAACTCTGGTCCAAGCCATCCTCACCTTTCATCTGGATTATTGCAATACCTTTATAGCTGGTCTCTCTTGCCCTCACAAGAACAGCCAGAGTGGTCTCTTTTAAACCCAAGACTGTGTCATCCTCCTGCTCAAAGCTCTTCAATCACCTTCCGTCGACTCCGGAAGTCCTTACTCCAGCCTGCAAGGTCCTACATAATCTGGCCCCCACTTACTTCACTTTATCTCCTTTCACTTTTCCCCTTGTCTCACTGTGTTCCAGACACACTGACCTCCATGCCACTCATAAAATAAGTGAGGCCTGTCTCTGCCTCTGGAGCTCTGCCCTAGCTGTTCCCTCTGGCTGGAACACTCTTGCCTGGAGAGCAGCATGATTCACAGGAGGTACCTATCGAAGGAGGCCTTCCCTGATCACTCTCAATGAAATAGCAATTCCCCTCATTCTCTGCCTTTCCCTCCTCTCTCACTTCCCATCTTCTTACCTGCTCTGTTTCTCTACATAGTCCTTCTCACTCTCTGACCTATGATATGTACTTATTATTATTATAGTTTGTCTGCTTTCTGCAGCTCCTCCTTCCACTCTAGAATGGGCCATGAGGCCCACTCAGGGATTTTTTTGGGGGGGGGGGTGGGAAATGAGTTGTTTGTTTGTTGCTCTAGCCCCAGAATCTATAACAATGCCTGGCATATGGTAGACATTTAATAGAAGGATTGAATGATTGGCCTGTTACCCTTAGTTATCCCTTGGAACTCAGGAAGGATCCATGAAGGCCAGGAAGAGGTAAAGGTGGTTGGCCGAGCTGGCCTAGACTGAACCCTCAAGGAGGGGCCTTGGCTCTTGGCTCCACCTCAGTTAAGGGAGCAGACGTTGTTAGTTCTTGCCTTGTTTGCAGGACCTCTACAGTGTCTCTCTTGGCCTTTCTTGCTTTCACTTCCCTCCCTTTCCTCTCACTACCATCACCGTCACCCTGGTCAAAAAGCCTTTCTAAAGCCTTTATGAAGCACTTTCTAGTTCTAGGGCATCTGCTGTGAGCAGCTGTGGGGCTCCAGGGTGTGGACTGCCTGATATTTTTAGGCAAAGAGAGTGTTTAGCAATGAGCTCACCCACATGAACTGGAACAGAATAGGGTCAAACCACCTGCCCCAGCTCCTGCAGTGTAACTGATGCCTCCAGGTGCTGTTAGCACACGATTCAATTTGTGCTTGTACTCGAAGGTCACATGTAATTAGTTCATTAATGAAGAGGTTAAGAGTATGGACTTTGACAGACCTGAGTTCAAGCTCTGCCACTGAGTAGCTCTAAGACCTTGGGAAAGTCACTTGAACTATGTAGGCCTCAATTTCCTCATTCATGAAATGGAAATAATAATAGTACTTGCTTCAGAGAGCAACTATTAGGGTTAAATGAAAACCCAGGTCAAACATTTAGCACAGTAGCACAGTGCTTGGCCCACAGCAAGGACTCAACTAGTACCAGACGCTGCTGTTACAATGGCTGGTATTTCCACCCAAATTATATAGTGAAGCACATGTACCGTGAGAGATTCCTGACAAGAGGAAAATCTCTTAACTCTCATCCTGACCCCAAATGCTTAATATGGACCATTTGAGCTCTGAATTCTCAGTAACTGTGTTATGTCCTTGAAGTTGCTGAGTAGCTAAAACTGGGGAGGGTCCGTGAGACAGAGCCTGAGGGATTAAGAAACAAAGTAAATGTTTACCTGCATTTTATGTGCTTGGTCTGTTAAATAGCTCTGTTTTCATTGACTTGGCCCAAATTGATCAGTGATTCACAGGAGACCTTAACTATGCTCTCCTATATATAAAGTTGATTTAGCTGTTTGTTTTGTAATGGTATTGGTATTTTTGGACTTTTAGAGTAGACTTTACCATTATTATCAACTGAAAAGTAATGTGCCCTGCTCAGTATGGATTTCCAATCACTACTGAAGGAAATATGACCAGATCTGTGTTTGTGTGTACCATGGGCTAGCTGCTATCAGACACTTTTTTCTCTTGCTTGTTGTATGTCTTTGTAGTTTTGGTGTACATGTTAACCTGGAGACCCCTTTGAGATGAAAAAAATAAAAATAAAAATCTGGGGTTTTCACTTTCTTTTGTTCTCCTCCACAAAATTTAGTTGTGGTCTGTTCAGTGAGAGATTTTGAACAGGGGAAGTGGTTGGATGCCTGAAGAGTGGGTTCCTGACTCCCATTTGCATTCTGCCATCTCAGTGTTTTTTGGAACCCAAGTGGCCTCTCTTTCAATCCCTTAGGACTCATTCCTTCACATTCTTAGCTCTACAGGTCTCTGTTTAATATGCATTTGTGTATGTGTCTGTGTGTATGTGTGTAAGATAGAGAGAAAGACCTGTCCTTGACATGCAGTGAGATTCAAACATATCCAGGAATGTCTGATGAACCAAAGGACAGATCCACAAGAAGGAGTTGATTTATATGAAGGTTTAGTATGAAACGTAAGGCATTGGTTGGAGCTTATGAAGGGAGAGCTAGTGTCAGCTGGAAACTTGTTCCACGCTCCTCTCCCAAGGACTCAGGCCTGAGGTCTGTGGAGAGAGGGACTGGAAGAAGGAACCATTTCCACAGGGACTTGGAACACCCAGAGATCACTGGGTAGCTCCCACGCAGTAAGGAACTCTGCTGGTATAGGCCTTCTTTGGCAACACTGGGAACCCAAGGAGAGAGGACTTCAGGACAAGCAGTAGCATTCTCACAGAGGACCCAGCAAAGGTGGCAAGGATGAGGCACCCCTCCCAGCAGCTTCTTAGATAATACCCATCACCCATCGTAATGGATGGGAACCACACCAACATTCTTATCCTCATTGTTAACATAGTGTGCCCTTGTGCCAGGCATAGTGCAGGGCACATTTAATCCCATTTTACAGATTAAGATAGTAAATTGTCCTAGGTCACCCACACAGCATGTGATGTATTTGATTTTAATTTAGGCAGTTTGACCCCAAACCTCTTGCTCTTAATCACCCCTTGATACATCTCCAGGGTTGTATGGAGCAGAATAGAAAGTCCAGAAATAGACCCAAATACATGTGAGTGTCTTGTAGATGACAAAGGGCCTATCTTTAAAAAGTGCAGGTAAAAAAGGATTTATAAATAAATGGTATTGGGGCAAGTGTGCAGCCATCTGGAGAAAGGTAAAATTGGATCCCTACCTCACACTGTACACTAGGACAAACTCCATATGGATCAAATATATGTTTCAGTATAAACATAAAGTCATACGCATGCTAGATGAAAACATGGACAAATGCCTCGATAACACTGGGGTAGGAAAAGCCTTTCTAACAGGAATTCAAAAGTCATACATGAAAACCATGGTAAGTTCAATCATATAAAAGAGTCAGAAGACAAATGACAAAAATGGAAAAAAATGAACACATATCAGAAAAAGGACTGCTCTGTTTATATAAAGAAGTCTAAAAACTGAGAAGATAAAGACTGTTTATTCAATAGAAAACTAGGTAAAGGACATGGACTGTTGACAGGAAAAAATGCAAATGATTCTTAAATATATGAAAAGATTCTCATCCTAACTCATGATAAGAGAAATACAATGAGATGTCATTTGAAATGATGTTGAGATACCATTTTTCACATATCTAATTGGCAAAAATCCAAACATTTGACAACATATTCTGTAGGCAAAGTTATTTGGGAAAACAAGCATTCTCCTCCATACACCATTGGTGGGAGTTCACAGTGCTATAACCCTGTGGTGGGCAATATGAAAATATCTATTAAAATACAAATGCACTGACTTTCTAACCCAACAAGTCTATTTCTGGGAATTCATCCTACAGATCCACCTGCACATGTGCAAAATGACAGATGCCTAAGTTAAGTCATGACAGCATTGTTTGTCTTGGCAAACTGGAAATAACCCAAGTGTCCATAATTTGGGATCTGATTTAACTAGGCTAAAGACACACAGTGGAATACTGTGCATTTGTAAAATGAAAGGAAAAATACATAGGAACCTCTCTAAATATTGTTTTGTCAAAATATACAGGCCATATTGCAAAAAAAAAAACAAAAAAAAAAACAAGGCACAAAAGAAGGTATATAATTTGTTACCTCTTAAGTAAGAAAGGAAAAAACAATAAAAATATATTCGCATTGGCATAAAGAAATGGAGGGAAATGTAAAATAGTTAAAAAGTGTCTCTTGGAGCAGAGGAATGAAGAACAAAGTGGTGGGGTGTGGGAGAAAAACCTTACATTCACTCTATAACTTTTTATACTGTTTTGATTTTTAACCATGAGAATACATTATTGAAAAAAAAAGAACTAAAAAAACTTACTTGTCTATATATTTATGTTTGTTGGCTGCTTTCCTCAACACTGTGTGCTGATTTTAGCCTTGGTTAACAGAGGCTGACCTAGTTTTGGTCTATCTTCAAAACAGTGAACTGATCCCAAAGTTATCAGCCGTGCAAATTAGAACCAGGTCAGTTGTGTTTGGTCCAAGAGTGCAGGCAGTAGCAGCTGAGCAGGACAATTTCTTAAAGATTTTTGGAAGAGGCTTATAACTGAGTATTATTAGGCCAAAGAATGACAATAACCCAATTTAAAGTTATAAGTAGCCTACTCCAAGAGAAATGCAGTTCTCCAGACTGTTCTAGAATCGAGACGCAGGTCGAAGTCAACATGGGGCTCTACTGTCAGCTCTGTGGTATCCAGGAGTCCTCTGCATGGCTAACCCATCTGACAAGAAGGGGGAAGTAGGTCTCAGAACAGGAGGCATGGCCAAGGACAAGGAAAGTTGATGTATACCTTTAGCCTCCACCATTCGTTGAATGACAATAGAGGGGGTTGAAATTGAGGAAAGATATAATTGAAGGAGAAGAGTAAGTGACCTGTGGGCAGAAGAATCTGAATAGACATTTTTCCAGAGAAAACATACAGATGGCCAACAGGCACATGAAAAGATGCTCAGCATCACTAATCATCAGAGAAATGCAAATCAAAACCACTATGAGATATCACCTGACACCTGTCAGAATGGCTATCATCAAAAAATCCACAGATAATAAATGTTGGCAAGGATGTATGGAAAACAGAACCCTAGTACACTGTTGGTGGGAATGTAATTTGGCACAGCCACTATGGAAAACAGTATGGAGGTTCCTCAAAAAACTACAAATAGAGCTACTATATGATCCAGCAATTCCACTCTTGGGTACATATCAGAAGAAAACGAAAACACTAATTTGAAAAGATACATGTACTCCAATGTTCATGGCAGAATTATTTACAATAGCCAAGATATGGAAGCAACATAAGTGTCCATCAACAGATGAATGGATAAAGAAGATGTGGTGTATATATATGCGATGGAATACTACTCAGCCATAAAAAGAATGAAATTTTGCCATTTGCAACAACATGGATGGACTTGGACAGTATTATGCTTAGTAAAATAAGTCAGGCAGAGAAAGACAAATATTGTATGTTATTACTTAAAAATGGAATCTAAAAAATAAAACAAACTACTAAATATAACAAAAAAGAAGCAGATTCACAAACAAAGAGAACAAACTAGTGGTTACCAGTGGGGAGAAGGAAAAGGGAAGGGGCAATATAGGGGTAGGGGATTAAGAGGTACAAACTACCATGTATAAAATACATAAGCTACAAGGATATATTGTACAGCACATGGAACATAGCCAATATTTTATAATAACTACTAATGGAGTATATTCTTTAAAAATTGTGAATCACTATATTGTATACCTGAGACTAATATAATATTGTAAATCAACTATACTTCAATTTTTAAAAAAAGGATAAATGACCTGAATCAAGAAGGTTAAATAGGGGAGAGAAGGAAGGAGAAGGGAACTAACACTTTTTGAGAGCCTACTGTTTGCAAGTATTTTGTTATTAAATCCTTCCAACAGCCCTGTGAGGTAGGTTTTATTACACATATTCTAAAGGCGAGGAAACTGAGGCTCAAATTGTTTAACTAAGCCAAGCTCAGGAAGGTAGTAAGCGATGAAGTCACAGCTCTTTGATGCCATAGTCCATGCTTCTGGTTCTGTAACTTTCAAGTTCATATTTAGCAACAAGTTTTTCAAGTCATTGTCACCCTTTTCTAAATAGCCTTAGTTTCTCCTGGTATCCCCAGCCCCAGCTTCCACCAGTAGAGAAAGCTTTGAAGCCTTCCAAGACCTGCCCTTCAGCTGCCAGAGCTCCCCCGGTCACACCTTCCCTTGGATATTTTCCTGTTGGTCCTTGATCTCTCCCTGCCCTGGCCAAGGCCTCACATAGTCAGTGTTACAACTCTGAATGCCTACTGAAAAGATGACCATCCACTCTCAAGGTTTTTGTTTGTTTTTAGAGCTTTTTCTCTTGAGGAACTTTCCCTGGTTCTGTCGATTCCCAGTTCAAGTGGTACCACCTTAGGTCAAAATTCAAGTTGCCCTTTGGTACCTAGCATTGCAGGTGGAGTCCAGGCATCCCCATTCCCCTCCCGCTGATTGGTCTCTTGCTTACTGTTCCAGGGAACTCTGATGCGTTAGGAAGAAGCCTGTGCCTTCTCTTTGACTTAAAGGTTTTATCTTGAAGTAGAACGTCTTTCTGACTTCACCTCCTCTTTAGGGGATCGTGGGTCTTGATGTCAACTCTTAAGGTGCCGGGTTGTATGGCCAGATTTGCCTTTAGTCTATTTGCCTTTGAAGTCTATATTCAGATAAGCCAGTAGCCATATGGGATCTGGTCCCAGATGGTGGTGGCTAACTCAAGCATTTCTCTCCAGGCCCAGGACTTCCCAGCCGCCCAGCGAGGCAGCACATCCTTCTCTTGTTTGCAACCTACATACTGCTTTCTGCCTGCCCATCCCTCCTTTCATGTGCCACCTCTTCTAGAACCAATAAAATCTCAAATACACTTAATCACTTAAATAGCAGTTTCGTGGTGCTATTCATCTGACTGAGGTATAAACATACATGTATATACATGTGTAAGGCACACCACATGCTGGTGTTTACCCAAGTTAATATGCTGCCATTCTGAGGCGTTGTGCACCTTTTTTTTTTTTTCTCACTGAATCTTTCAGTGACAGCCCAGTGACATTTTTTCTGAAACAAGGCCGTAATCTGTGAAGTTAACTTCCACTGCTGCACACATTTTGACTTGTAAGTCATAAAGGGACATCCACAAGACCTGACTCTTTATAGATAAATTTAACACATACATATGTATCTTCCCCGGGCACCTCAGATTTGAGGCCTTTGGAAGAACACAGTGTTCATTTTTATTCCTCTCATAGCTGGAAGCTGCATTAAGCCGTTACTTTTTTATTGATGAGCCTAGAGCCCAAAGGCTGGAGAGTTCTGTCTCCTGCCGGTCACTCCTCCCCTTTAGGGAGCCTATGAAAGCTGTTTCGCATCTTGGAATAGCTAAGAGTCCTGTGTAGAAGCGTCCAGAAGAGATGCCACTGGCAGCTACAGTCCATGCTTGAACTCTGGGAAACAAATCACCCACTTTCCAAACTGTTGCAATTTACTACAAGTCTTAGCATTAACAGTCCCTGTTTCAGACTGGCACCCAAATGGCTGGGGTTTGGAAATTTATAATTGGTACTTGAAAGAGCCACCAAAACTTCTTGGGAAAAAAAGGTTGAAAGACTTTCTCACAAACATCGGTATTTACGCTTGCCAGGTAATTTACAACGATGGTCCACTTGCCCATCTCTCCTTTAGAAAAGTGAGTACCCAGTTTCTCTGTGGGACAGCTGTGCCCCTTGACAGCCCCCCTTCACAGCCAGCTTTGTATGGCTTTGCTTCCTTCCGCTCTGGAAATCGCAGAGGAATGACTTGGAGATTCAGGTGGGAATGTTCAGCAGGTACAAATGAATTCTGCCAGCCATCAGCGCACGTTCCTGTTTGCATACAAATATCCCCGAAGATTTAAAAATACTGAAGTGAGATGTGTAAGTCAGTGATTTTCTACCTTCTTCATAAGGCTTCGTGTTGGGTAACTGACAGGAGGAAAGCTCTCCGCTTCAGCAGATGACCCAAGCATACTTAAATGTGTGCCTACGTCTCTCTATTTAAAATTTAACCCTTCCATTTCCTTTTATTTCTTTTTTTTTTTTTTTAATGGTTTACTAGTTGTAGGAGTTAGTTCCTGAGTCTTTATTTTTTTTTTTAATTTTATTAATTTATTTATTTTTGGCTGTGTTGGGTCTTCGTTTCCGTGCGAGGGCTTTCTCTAGTTGCGGCGAGCGGGGTCCACTCTTCATCGCGGTGCGCGGGCCTCTCACTATCGCGGCCTCTCTTGTTGCGGAGCACAGGCTCCAGATGCGCAGGCTCAGTAATTGTGGCTCACGGACCTAGTCGCTCCGCGGCATGTGGGATCTTCCCAGACCAGGGCTCGAACCCGTGTCCCCTGCATTGGCAGGCAGACTCTCAACCACTGTGCCACCAGGGAAGCCCCCATTTCTAAATAGTTGGTCAATAAACTTATTTTTATATGATGAAAGTGATAAGGTTATCTCTGTATAATTTTTGAAAAAGTCAGAAATAAAACGTGGCAGGGGGGGACTCCCAATCATCATCCTACCATCCAAAACCAAGTGCTGTAACATTTTGTTGTATTTTCTTCCAATCTTTTGAAAGCTTTGGCTTTCAAGATTTTGCTCTTTTTTTTTTTTTTTTCTAAGAAACTGATTCCCTTGCCAATATTTGCCTCACCAAATACAAAGTAAACCTTATAAGACAACTGTACTTTTCTCATTCACCACTGGGCCATGTAGACAGCCCTGGGGCACTCTTCCTCTCCCACAGCCCTTTCAAGAGATGGGACTGAACTTCTTCACAGCTTGGGAAGTAACCTTCCCCTCTCTCCTTTCGGAATCTATACATTAAGGTTTTCGGGAGTGGGCCCTGCTTTCCCTTTATGTAATTCTCTGGTGATTTAGCCAACAGGCTCTGTCCCCCTTCCCTTTGGACATGGTTTAGCAAACACCCCCCATCACTGCCCCCAGGAAACGTTATTTACACTCAGTCTGTCCTCCAAGCTCAATCCCGGGAGTTAGCAACTTCCAAGGGAGAAAGATGTCCCCTTAACAGCACCCTCAGTGAGCAGGAAGCCTGAGAAAGGTGGCAGGGTCCAAACAGCCCACTGTCAGGATATTTCTGGAGGCAGTTCTATTTCAGAAGAGCTAGGCTTAAACTTGACAAGATTAATAGGCACGTTAAAGAAATCTAGACACGGGCTGGAGGAGTGCCACAAAAGTCATTAGCACATGAACACACACAAACTTTTCTCTCTTTCCCCACTCCCTCTTTGCCATCAGATTCTGGATGAATTTCCATTTGGTTTTTGCTCAAAGTTGGATGAGAAGGCCTTAAGAAGATGGGTTCTGGGGTATCTGTAGGAATAGATACCTAATTTGTGGGACACAATGCAAAATAAAAATGCCTGCCCTTTGTTCAAAAAGTATTAAGAATGTCACAGAGTTGACAGCAGGGCATTAAAACAAGTACAGGGTCTGTCTGAGCATGGGGTCCTATGTGACTGCACAGGCTGCATGTACGATTCATATTCTTGTAAGCGTGTATCCATGGGCCTGTTCTGGTCTTAGGGATCTGCTTTGCATGTAGAGAACACTACTTCACTTTCTTTAAGCAGAGCAGTAGAGATGGCCCGTAATGGAATAAGCCAAATAGGATATTCCTGGGCCCATTCCTCTAATAAGCTCAGCTATTAATGATTAATTCAGGGTCTGGAATTAAACCAGCAAGTGACTGAAAGGGAGAATATATTGACGAGTGACATGTTGTTGGTTAAGAGAACATGAGTAGCTTTATTTCTTCCCATTATTATCTCAAGTACATGCTCTCCCTATGTTATCACACATTTTATACAAAAGATACCGATTCTGGTAAATCCTTAGGAGCCAGGTCCGTTTTGGTTTCACTTCTAACTCCTCCAAGGCACTCAGCACTGTGCTTGGCAATGATATTGAGTGAATCAATTCAGGAATGGCCAGAATGTCAGGTTTTGGAGAATGAAGGGACAAAGGGAGACCTAACGCCTTTATTTCTTTAAAAAAAAAAAAAAAAAAGGTTGAAAATACAGGAAATGTTTCTTCGCTGGGCCTGGGCAGAGCAAAGAAAGATTGAACCGCGTTCAAGGTTCGGCGGAAAAGAGTAAACAAGGGAGAGATTATACATAATTATAGACAATCATGTTTTGGGGGATAAACAGCAATCAAAAGCAAGGAGGTGCCGAGGCCTGGCCCATTTCCAGCCTCAGCCAGGACCCAGTAGTGGAGAGAAAGCCGTGGTAGGAAATGCTCCCCTGAGACCTGTTTTCAGTTAGTTAGGGGACAGCCTGTTGAGCTATTTTGTGTTGTTTGGATTTTACTTTTTCTGCACAGGGGTGGGGTGGCAGTTATGGAGTTGCGGTGGCTGTTCCTTTGGCACTTTGAAGTTGATTTTTCTTTTTTTTAAATTTTTGTCCTAAGGCATTACCAAAAAAAAAAAAAAAAAAAAAATCAGCTCTCCAAAGAAACACTGAAACCAAAGCCAAATCATTTGAAATGCTTGGCCAGTACAGAGGAAAAAAAGAATTTCTGAACCCAAATCTCTCCATTTGTTTAACACATCATAGGCCAGCACACTAAAATGTATTCTTTGCAAAAATCAAACAGTGACCAAGTTACTGGAAGAGACAAAACAAGAGACCAAGGAGATGTTGACCACTCAGACCCCAAAAATACATTTTGAGAAAATAAAATTACATTTCATTTTGCACATTTTGTGGTCAAGTTATCCAAATAATTACACCTAGATCTCTGCTGCGTGTTATCTATGGGACTCCACTGTCTTTTTTCTGAGCTTAAGCCCCTAGAGGCATTAAGACTTGATTGGATGCTGTAAAGACTGACTTGGGAATCGGAGAGCCCAAATCTTGAGAATCCTACCAGCACCAGATGGCTATGGCATAAGCCTAGGAAGGAACAGCTCTAACCCCCTGTTCAAAACCTGCTCTTCGGGCTTCCCTCGTGGCGCAGTGGTTGAGAATCTGCCTGCCAATGCAGGGGACACGGGTTCGAGCCCTGGTCTGGGAAGATCCCACATGCTGGGGAGCAACTGGGCCCGTGAGCCACAACTACTGAGCCTGCACGTCTGGAGCCTGTGCTCCGCAACAAGAGAGGCCCGCATACCGCGATGAAGAGTGACCCCCGCTTGCCGCAACTAGAGAAAGCCCTCGCACAGAGATGAAGACCCAACACAGCTAAAATAAATAAATAAATAAATTTATTTTTAAAAAAAAACAAAACCTGCTCTTCACACCCTTAGGCCCCTGAGTACCATCAGCGTAGTCTTTACCCCTGTGTTTAAATTAAATATGTATTTCACACATAATCATAGGGTACTATGGGACTTCCAAGATGGTATCCACCTGAATTAATCATGTCAAGCTTCTACACAGGTAATTAACTGGGTAGAAATAACCTGGGGCATTGAAATAACCAAAACTGCTTCGGTGTTGGGACATTGAAATATCTTCAGAAGCCTAGCAAGGGTGAGGCACGGTAGTTCTTAAAGTGAACATGCATTAGCATCACCTGGGAAGCTTGTGTAACATGCCGAATCGAGGCTTCGCCCTCTGAGAGTCTGATTAGGTGAGCTGGGGTGGGGTCCACCAATCTGCGTGTTATAAAGCCAGGTGATTCTGACTAAGGTGGTCAGAGGCCCATGCGTGGAGAAGTATGCTGTAGGTTTTCAAACTTGAGCAAGCATCAGAATCACCAGGAGGGGTTGTTAAAACAAAGATGCTGGGCCCCACCCCCCCGAGTTTCTGATTCCGGAGGAATTTGTGGAGCGCCTGAATTTCTAACAAGTTCCCAGGTGATCCTGCTGCTGCTGCTGGTCTAGACATCCCACTGTGCCACCCACTGCTTTAGACCCTTAATATGCAGAATATGGTTCCTAGAAATCAGCAGCATTAGCATCACACAGAAGCTTGTTAGAAATGCAGAATCTGAAGCACCATGCCACACTTCATGAATCAGGATTTGCTTTTTACTAAGATCCCTACGTGATTCACATCCCATGAAAGTTTGAAACGTGTTGATTTCGATAATAAGAGCAGTTTACAACCATCAGTACACATTAGAATCACCTGGGAAGCTTATAGAACGGACTCATTCCTGGAACCCAGCTCTAGAGAGTTCTGGTTTCATTGCTCCGGGTACAGCATCAGGATTTGTAAAAGCTCTCCAGGTGATTTGAACATGCAGTCAAGATGGAGAACCACTGCTGAAGAAGACACTGGGTGAGTATTTGTTGCATGATTGTTGATGGGAATTTCTAGCAATGCCGGGGAGATAACTGCACTTTAACTCGAGTCTTCTTCCTGCCGAATTGCCTGTTTGTAAACAGGGTGCCCGCCACACTGAGCATTCACAGCCCTGACACGAGCGGCCAAGGCAGAAGAAAAGTCTCTTAAAATGTGAGTACTCTGGGCATGCATAGAAACTAATACAGAAAAAAAGAAGAGAACTTAAAAACACACACACACCTCTAGTTAGCATTCTCAGTGAGACTTGGGAGGACATTACAGTGCTAAAATAGAAAAAAAAAAAAAAAAAACTGCCATGAAAAAGGAGCAATCTGAGAACGAAAGGTTCTTAGAGATGAAAAACATTGTTAAAATGCTCAGTAGAGCAGTAAATAACAGAATGGATATTATAGAGTGAGGAATTAGTTATAAAAGTGGTTTCTAAATGCCCAACTAGCTGAATTAAAGTCAGCAATCTTCCAGTGTACTTTAATATTAAAAAAGTCTCTGGACCCTACCCTAGACTTGTAGAATCAGAATCATCAGGTGGGGGCTGGGAATCCGTATCTTTAACAAGCTTCTGGAGGTCATTTTGATGGGCTACCAGATCTTAGAACCATTCAGTCAGAAGACAGGCTTAAGGGATTCTCCCAGAACCCTTAAGAAAGAGACAAAGGGAAAATTTGAGAAACAACAAACAATAAGGGGCACAGAAAGGGCCATAATGTTGCAAAACTCTGTTGGGGCAGCAGGAGTGGGGTAGAGGGGTGGGATGGGAGGTGGGTTGCTTGTGCCCCTTTCACCACCTGTGAGTGGTGGCTTCCAGGTTGCGTAATGTTGTGGTCTTGAATGGAGGATGGATGTTGGAAATATACTATATGTAACAGAAGTTCCAGAAGTAGATAAATGAACAAGTCCAGATGAAATTATCAAACAAATAATAGAAGATCATCTTCAGATCAAAAGGCACACCAAATGAGAGGCTGGCTCTATTCTGTTAGAGGTTTTATTGAGATATAACTCTCATAGCCTACAATCACTCATTTAAAGTGTACAATTCAATGGTTTTTAGCATATACACAGTTGTGCAATTATTAATTATAGAACATTTTCATAACCTCAAAATGAAGCCCCATACTTATTAGCAGTCATTTCTCATTCTCTACCTCCCACTGTCCCACCCCCCAGACTTAGGCAACCACTAATCTACTTTCTATTATTTGCCTATTCTGTACATTTCATATAAATGGAATCATAAAATATTGGTCTTTTGTGACTGGCTTCTTTCACTTAGCATATTTTCAAGGTCCATCCATGCTGTAGCATGTTTCAGTATTTCATTTCTTTTTGTGCTGAATAATATTCCATGGTATAGATATACCACAGTTTATTAATCTATTCATTACTTGATGGGAATTTGGATTGTTTCCACATTTTGGCTGTTATGAATAATGCTGCTATGAACATTTGTGTACAAGTTTTTGTGTGGATGTATGTTTTCATTTCTCTTGGGCATATACCTGGGAGTGAAATTTCTGCATCATAGAGTAGCTCTATGTTTAGCTTTTTGAGGAATTACCAAACTGTTTTTCAAAGTGGCTGTACCATTTTACAATTCACCAGCAATACATGAGCATTTCAATTTCTCCACATCCTCAAGAATAATTGTTATTGCCTGTCTTTTGATTTTAACCATCTTAGCGGGTATGAAATGACATCCTGTTGTGGTTTTCATTTGCATTTCCTTGATGGCTAATGATGTTGAGCAGATTTTCATGTGTTTATTGGCCACTTGTATATCTTCTTTGGAGAAATGTTTATTCAAATTCTTTGCCTATTTTTTAATTGGGTTGTTTGTCTTTTTATTGTAGAATTGTTTGTATATTCTAGGTCCTAGACCCTTCTCAGATATATAATTTGCAAATATTTTCTCCCATTCTGTGGGTTGTGTTTTAATTTTCTTAGTAGTGTCCTTTGAAGCACAAAAATTTAAGCTTGCTTAAGTCCAATTTATCTTTTTTTTTTTTTTTCATTTGTGTTTTTGGTATCATACCTAAGAAGGCTGTCTAACCCAAGATCACAAAAATGTACTCCTTGATTTTCTTCTAAGAGTTTTATAGTTTCAGCTCTTTAAGTCTATTATCCATTTTGACATAATATTTGTGTATATGGTATGAAGTAGGAGTCCAACTTCATTGTTTTACATGTGGCTCTCTAGTTGTCCTAGCACCATTAGTTATAAAGATGATTCTTTCCCCCATTCAATTGTCTTGGAACCCTTTTGGAGAATTAGTTAACTATAAATGTAAGAACTTATTTCTAGACCTCAATTCTGTTTCATTGATCTATATATCTACCCCCTGCCAGTACCACACTGTCTTGACTACTGTAGCTTTGTAGTAAGTTCTGAAATTGGGAAGTGAGTCCTTCAATTATATTCTTCTTTTTCAAGATTGTTTTGTAATTCTGGGCCTCTTGGTTTTCTATATACACTTTAGGATCAGTTTGTCAATTTCTGGGGAAAAAAAGGCAGCTGGGATTTCGATAGGGTTTGTATTGAATCTGTAGCTCAATCTGAGATGCATTGCCATCTTAACCACTTCCAATTATGTCTCATTGGCCAGAGCTGGTTACGTGTAGGTTTGCCAAAAATACAGGATTCCCCATTAGAGAAATGCAAATCAAAACTACAATGAGGTATCACCTCACACCAGTCAGAATGGCCAGCACCAAAAAATCTACAAACAATAAATGCTGGAGAGGGTGTGGAGAAAGGGAACCCCCTTGTACTCTTGGTGGGGATGTAAATTGATACAGCCACTATGGAGAACAGTATGGAGGTTCCTTAAAAAACTAAAAATAGAACTACCATACCACCTAGCTATCCCACTACTGGGCATATGCCCTGAGAAAACCATAATTCAAAAAGAGACATGTACCACAATGTTCATTGCAGCTCTATTTACAATAACCAGGACATGGAAGCAACCTAAGTGTCCATCGACAGATGAATGGATAAAGAAGATGTGGCACATAAATACAATGGAATATTACTCAGCCATAAAAAGAAATGAAATTGAGTTATTTGTAGTGAGGTGGATGGACCTAGAGTCTGTCATACAGAGTGAAGTAAGTCAGAAAGAGAAAAACAAATACCGTATGCTAACACATATATATGGAATCTACAAAAAAAAAAAATGTTCATGAAGAACCTAGGGACAAGACGGGAATAAAGACGCAGACCTACTAGAGAATGGACTTGAGGATATGGGGAGGGGGAAGGGTAAGCTGGGACAAAGTGAGAGAGTGGCATGGACATATATACACTACCAAACATAAAATAGATAGCTAGTGGGAAGCAGCCACATAGCACAGGGAGATCAGCTCGGTGCTTTGTGACCACCTAGAGGGGTGGGATAGGGAGGGTGGGAGGGAGACACAAGAGGGAGGAGATATGGGGATATATGTATATGTATAGCTGATTTACTTTGTTATAAAGCAGAAACTAACACACCATTGTAAAGCAATTATACTCCAATAAAGATGTTAAAAAAAAAAATACAGGATTCCCAGTTCAATCTGAATTTCAGATAAACCACAAATAATTTTTTATCATAAGAATGTCCCAAATATTGACTAAGACATACTTTTACTAAAAATTATTTGTGGTTGATCTGAAATACAAATTGAACTGGGCTTCCTGTGTTTTTATTTGCTTAATCTGGCAACCCTATTCACATGGCCACCCAGAGCTGTATGGGGTGTTGGAAAGGTGAAGTGAATGTTTAGCTTTTCTAGCCTCTGTATTTAAGGAAGAAAAAGATGAAGGGGTTGGCAGTTGGTGTTAGATTACCTAAAGAATAGTATCTGCTCTCGCCTTGTTCTTTTAGTCCTAAATTCTTCTTTGTCTAAAATTAGATTTCAGACCCAGATTTTTGTTTTTTATTTTGACCTGGAATACATTTGTCCATCCGTCTCTTTTCAAACTGGCTATGTCATTTTGTTTTAGGCAGAGCTCTAGAATGTAGTTGACAGCTCATTTCACCTTTAAAAATGATCCCGACCTCAATCTTTATCTTTTAATAGAGAGATCCAGTCCTCTTATGTATTTTATGGCCATTTGCCTTCTTAATGTATTATTTTTTGTTTTGCTTCCTTTCTTCTTTTTCTGTCACCCTGACCTCTCATAATGGCTTTGTTTCCTCTCTTTTTTTCTTTTAGGATTTGAAATCTACATATTCTATTTCTGATTTGCCTATGGTTACCTTTATCCTACAATTTGTAACAAAAATATTTGAGCCTATGTTTCTCTGAGTTCCCTGCTCAACAAGAAATGACAGTTGGCAGTTATCAATTCTTACCTCCTCTGCTACCTTATAATCTTGTTTAAGAATTCCAGAGTACTACTGATTTTGTTTGACATCATATGTCCTTCTCCGTAAAGAAACGTTTAAAAAACGTTTGCATTGTAATTTACACTGAGAGTATCAGTATTTAGATTTAACTGTTTTTCAGTTTTTCATGCTCCTTCATCCTTTCATTCCTTTATTCCTATTTTTCATTTGGATGAAATTCTTTTTCGAGAAAAAGTTTTGAAAGGGTACATGAGTGACACCCTTCCCAAACCTTTGCATGTCTAAGCATGTTTTTCTCTCTCCTTACACATGAATAGCCATTGGTTTGCCATAGACTCTTCGGGCCTAATCCTCTACCCTCAGAAGTCTGTGAACATTGTCATCTCCCGATATTTAGTATCACAGAAGAAAAGTCCAGCACCAATCTACTTCACTTTTCATGGTAGCAAATGTATTATTTTCTGACTAGATGATTTTAAGATGTTCTTTGTTCCTTAGAATTCATAAGGTGTGAGGCTTAAAGAAAAAAAATCAACCCATTGTTTGTGATAAGGATACTCAAAGTAGAAATACAAGGTGTATTCATTCTGTATTGTTGCTGTAACAAATTACCACAAACTTCTGGCTTAAACAACACACGTTTATTGTCTTACTGTTCTGAGGTCAGAAGTCTGACACTTGTGGGCTACTGGGATAAAATTTAAGGCATCAGCAGGGCTGTGTTCCATCTGGAGTCTCCAGGAAAGAATCCATTTCCTTCCATTTTCCCTCTTCTAGAAGCTGCCTGCATTCCTTGGCTAGTGGCCCCCTTCCTCCATGGCAAAGCCAGCAACATAGCATTTCTCTGACCCTGCTTCTACTGTCACATCTCTTTTACTTTTCTGCTCTCCTGCTTCCACATTTAAGGACCACTGTGATCACATTGGGCTCACCTGGATATTCCCAGTGACTTGCCCTATTTTAAAGCCAGCTGATTAGCAACATTAATCACATCTGCTAACTTAATTCCTGTTTGCCATGTAACCTAACATATTCACAAGGTCCAGGGATATGGGCCTGTTTGGGGATCCACTATACTCTATTCTGCCTACCACAGAAGGGAACTTCTTCAACCTTATAAAGTACATCTGCAAAAAACAAAACAAACAACAAAAAAACATAGCTAATAGTCATACTTAATGGTGAAAGACAATGTTTTCCCCCTAAGATCAAGAATAAAACAAGGATGTCTGCTCTTGTGGACATTGTGCTGGTGGCTCTAGCCAGGGCACTTAGGCAATAAAAAAGAAATAAAAGGTATCTGGATTGAAAAGGAAGAAATAAAACTATCTTTATTTTCAGATGACATGTTCTTATAAATAGAAAATCCTAAGGAATCCACTAAAAACTGCTAGAACTAGTAAACAAGTTGAGCAAAGTTGTAGGACATAGGGTCAATAAAAAATAGTCAATTGTATTTCTATACACTAGCAATGAAAAATATGAAAATCAAATTTAAAAAACAATTCCATTATAATAGCATCAAAAAATAATAAAATAAAAATGAATTTAATAGAAGTACAAAACTTGTACCCTGAAAACTGCAAAACGTTTTTGAGAGGAATTAAGGACAACCTAAATAAATGTTCATGGCAATGCTGGTGGAAATGTAAAATGGTGTAGCTGCTATAGAAAACATCCATCTCCAGAACTCTTTCCATCTTACAAAACTGAAGCTCTATACCCATTAAACAATAAATCTCCATTTCCCCCCTTGCGTCAGGCCCTGGAAACCACCATTCTACTTTGTATCTTTATGAATTTGATTACTCTAAGCACTTTGTGTAAGTGGAATCATACAGTATTTGTCCTTTTGTGACTGCCTTATGTATGTGACTGGCTTAGTATAATGTTCAAGGTTCATCCATGTCATAGCATGTTTCAGAATTTCCTTCCTTTATAAGGCTGAATAATATTCTGTTGGATGCATAGACCACATTTTGTTCATCCATCCATCAAGGGACATTTGGGTTTCTTCCACCTTTTGTCTATTGTGAATAATGCATGCTAACTGGGTCAACACCCTTTAAAAAGCTTTGCCTGTAGCCACATCTTATGACTGTTATTTTTGGTCAGAACTGAATCCTACCTGCAAGGGAGTCTCAGAAATATAGTTTCTACCGGGGTACATTGAGTCCCAAAATAAAGTTGGAGTTCTATAAGGTTACTAGGTAAACTAATAGCAATCTCTGCATCAGATTGTTAAGCCTATAAAAAGTGAGTGTAGAGCAGCTGGCAGTCATCATATACAGCATATGGAAAGAGCCTACCAAGAGCTGGGGAGACAGAAGTCAGACATCATTTGACTCCTTGTTCCAGCTGTACTTTAACCTCCCAGCTATACCAATACATTCCTTTGTTTCTTACAAGCTAGTTTGAGTTGGGCATTTGTCATTTGCAAGAGAAACAGTTCTGAATAATGCAAGGATCACCAGGAAAAGATTGGTTAAATAAATTCTAGTACATCCTTAGAATAAAATGCATATGTCTATTAAAATTAAATGTGTATAAAAATATATATTTATCTCTATCTATATATCTCTGAAAAAATTTTTTAAATACACCAAAATGTTCATGGTGATTTATCTCTGAGTGATGACACTTTCAATAATATTTACTTTCTCCTTTATATCTTTCTGAATGCTGCATAGTGAACATGTATTACTTCTAAAATAAAAAATATATACGTATTTTCTTTTGTAAAAATGAACAGAATTTATACAATGATCTTATTTTAAAGTGTGTGTGTGTGTGTGTATTTGTATTTGCATAGAATAAAGTCTGGGAGGATATTCACTGAGAGGTTAGCAGTGATATCTCTGGCTGGTAGGTCTCCTGGTAGTTTTCATTATCATATTTTCTATTTGGAGTTTGTCTAAATATTTTGCATTAATTACCTATTTACAGTGTGTGATGGTTAGTTTTATGTGTCAATTTGGCTTGGCTATTGTCCCCAGTTATTCAATCAAACACTAATATAAGTGTTGCTGTGAAGGTGTTTTATAGATGTGATTAATTTCTATAATCAGTTGTCTTTATTAAAGGAGATTATCTTCAATATGGGTGGGCCTGATTCAATCAGTCGAAAGGTCTTAAGAACTGAGGCTTTCCTAAAGAAGAAATTCCACCAGGGGCCTGAAGCTTCAGCTTGTGTCTGAGGGCTCCAGACTGCCCCTCCTGAAGGCCCACCGTATGGATTTCAGACATGCCCGGCCAGCCCCAAATTATACAGTATAAGCCAGTTCCTTGAAATTGATCAACCTCCCCCCTTTCTTCTTGTGCTCTCTCTCTCTCTCTCTACCTACACACACACACACACACACACACACACACACACACACACACACACACACATTGTATACCTATGTGTGTGTATATATGTATTGTATATATAATTTTTTTAACTGGTTCTGTTTCTCTGGCAGATCCCTGACTGATATAGATTTTGATAACTTGAAGTAGAGTGCTACTGTAACAAATGCAGTTCACCTTTGAACAACAAGGGGTTACATATGCTAACTCTCTGCACAGTCAAAAATCTGGGTATAATTTATAGTTGGCCCTCTGTATCTGCGCTTCCTCTGTATCCATGGTTTTGCATCATGGATTCGATCAACCTCAGATTGTGTAGTACTGTAGTATATAGTTAGTGAAAAAAATCTGTATATAAGTGGATCTGTGCAGTTAAAACCCATGTTGTTCAAGGGTCAACTGCACCTAAAAGTGTGGAAGTTACTTTGGAATTGGAAAATGAGTAGAGGCTGGTAGAATTTGGGGGCACATGATAGGAAAAGCCTAGATTGTCTTGAACAGACTGTTGGTAGAAATATGGTTGTTAAAGACTCTGCCCAGTAAGGGCTCAGGAGGAAGTAAGGAACATGGTAGAGAAAGCTTGTATCATCTTCGAGTACAACACGTATCATCATAAATAGAAGGTTGGCAGATATATGAATATTAAAGGCACTGCTGGTGAGAGTTCAGAAGGAAATGAAGAACATGTTATTGGAACTTGGAAAGGAGATCTTTCTTATACAGTGGCAGGGAGCCTAGCTGAATTGTGTCCTACAGTGATGTGGAAAGCAGAACTTGTAAGCAATAAACTTGAATATTTAGCTGAAGAGCATTCCAAGCAAAGTGTTGAAGATGCAGACTGGTTTCTTCTTATTGCTCCTATAAAATGTGAGAGGAAAGACACAAATTCAGGAAAGAAATGTTAAGCAAAAAGGAACCAGTACGTAATGATCTGGGAAATTCACAGCCTGTCCAGATTGCAGAAAATGCTAATATTAAGAGATTAACTGTTAGGAAATTGTGCTCTGGAGAGAAAGCCAAGGTTATGGCTGGACAACCTTTTGCTAATGCTGAAGCATTAAAGGTGGGACTCATGGAGCCACTTAATAATCTCAACAGAAGCCAGAAATAGATGTGGGATGAGCCAGGGGTCTGTGGAGGACCCTTCTATCTAATGGCATGAGTCTCTGAAATACAGGGGGGACTTACAAAGTTTTTGAGCACATTAAGCCAGCAGAAGTACTGCTAACTTGTTTTAAAAAGGACAGGGAGAGGATGACATAAAGGATGGCTGTCAGACTCCCAAAATTCTATAGGCAGGAAAACTACTCAGCTGCAAACAAGGAAAAGGAAGAATAACTCCTTGGGCCTTGAGCCCAGAAGTCAAGAGGCCGAAGTCAGAGCCCTGGCCCCAGAGGGAAGACTCTTGAACAAGAGAGGGTTGCTCCCAGGCCTTGAAACCTAATGGAATTTTCCTTGCTGGCTTTGGAAATTGCTTAGAAGCAGTGATCCCTTTATTCCTTCCATTTTTTTTCCCGTTGGAATGGGAATATCTACAACTATTATACTATGCCTGTACCACCATTTTACTTTGGGAACAGAGACTTGTTTTTTATTTTCACAAGTGCACAAATAGTGAAGAATTTACCCCAGGATGGATGATACTTAATCTCACCCATATGTGATATAGATGGTGAGATTTTAGACTTCTGAACCGATTAGATTTTGGACTTGAGTTGATGCTATAATGGGTTGAAACTCTGGGGATGTTGGGTTAGGGTGACTGTATTTCTCATGTGTGACAGGTATGAATCTTTGAGGCCAAAGGGTAGACTGTGGTAGGGTGGGAAAAAAATGATCCCTTCAAAGATATCCATATCCTAATTTATGTGAAAAAAATGTCTTTGCAGATATGATTAAGTTAAGGATCTTGAAATGGGAAGATTATCCTGGATTATTCAGGTTGGCCCTAATGCAATTCTTATGCAAGGGACGCAGAAGGAGGGAATGTTTACACACAGAGAAAAGGCAATGTGATGACCTCAGCATGGAGAGAGAGATTGGAAGATACTCTGGGTTTTGAAGATGGAGAAAGAGGGCATGACCCAAGGAATACAGGCAGAAATGAGAAGCTGAAAAGGGCAAGGAATATAGCTCTAGAAGTTGGGAAAGGCAAGAAAATGGATTTTCTCCTAGAGTCTCTGGTTGAAGCGCAGTCCTGCAGACACCTTGGTTTTGGCCCAGTGAAACGAATTCAAACTTCTTGCCTCCAAAACCATAAGAGAATAAATTTGTGTGTTTTTAAGTCACCAAGTTTGTGGTGATTTGTTACAGTAGCAATGGGAAACTAGTGCACTATATGATCAGAGACATAATGTAGCAATATTAATTTGACCTATATGCTATATATAAATACCACTGAGGTTGAGTTCTAAGATTTTATTTGGAAAGTTTATATTGGTATTCCTAAGAGGGTTGGTCTGTACTTTTCTTTCATGTATTATCTTTGTCAGGTTTTGGTGTCAGGATGTACTAGTCTCTTAAAAAGAAATGGGGTGCCTTTCCACTTTTTCTAAGTTCTAAAACAGCTGAAATAGCAGTGGAAGCAGTGAAACTCTGTTTGCAGTGTTCTGATGAGGGCTGGTTCCTTGCCAACATTCTTAATTTCTTCCATGGTCTTTTTAAATTTTAATAATCACAGCAGTGCTTATTTAATAATCACAGCTTGTCAGTGTAAATCAGACAAGCTGTTTACATATATCTTTTTAAATCTCCACATAATATTTCCATGGGGTAAGTTCTATTGTTTGTATCATTTCACAGATAGGGAAAGTGAGGATGAGAGAGGTGAAGTAATTTGATAAGGTTACACAACTCCCATAGGGCAGAGCTCAGACCTGAAATGAGGATTGTCTGGCTCCAAACTCTGTACTTTCTGCCTTTGCTTTGATAATGTCTCCTGGTTCTATACTTCTTGCATGCTTTTTACCAGTCTATATTTTCTTAGGAAATCTCTCATTTCATTTAGATTATTAAATGAACAGCATAGCATAGAAAGTATTCTTTAAGTTCTTTTAAATTTCATCTGCATTTGTGGCTGCATCTCCTTCCTTATTCTAAATTTTGCAGAGTTATGCTTCCTCTCTCTCTCTCTCTCCTTGAATTGACTGCTTTATGGATAATCTATTTTATTGCCCTCTCCCTCCCCATCCAGCTATCTGACTTAATTCTTTTTGTTGGTTTTCAAACTAGTAATTAAGGTTTTAAAATGTTTTCTTTTATCCTATTTGCCCTAACTATGTTTTGTTGTTTTTCTCTAGTTTCTTCACTCACTAAATGTTTATTGGTTACTTAATATGTGCCAGACATATTCAATTGATTACTTAATTCATTTTCATTTTTTTCTAATTTGGTAAGCGAGGTGTTTAAGCCTACACATTTCCTTCCAAGTACAGCTTTGGCTACATCCTAAAAGTTTCAAAGTGTACTGTTCACAATATTAATATTTACCAAACATTCTGTATTTACATTTTTGTTCCAAGAAGATTTTGGTTATTCTCCCATTACCTATTTATAGTGGCACTGAATTGTAATCAGAGAATATAGTTTATTTGTACATTTTAGAATGTCTCATAGACCAAGAGATCAAGTTTTGTTAATATTCCATGGACATGAAAACACTGTGTATTCTCTAGTTACCAGATCTGGAAATCAATATTAGTATTAATATTAATCAATATTAGATCATCTTTGTTCTTTCAATTATTCAACTCCTTTGGATTTCTCTCTATTTTGCCAGCTTAACAGACAGCAACTGAAAAGGATATGCTAAATACAGAGGATTTTTTTATTCAACAGGATTTGTTGTATATAGGTCAGTTTAACAGTGATGGTATAGGCTGTCAGCCAGGATATAAAAATAGAGTTCAGCAGTATCCTGAGACTCGCATACCCTGCAGAATGTCTCTTCAGTTTGTTTTCCCAGTAGAATCCCTCTGGGTTTTTAATACCCAAACTTTATTGAACACATATATTTGTCAATATATTTTTGTCTGATGTTTACATAGGAAAAAATTGTATTTACATACCAAAACCTCAATTCAACATTTTTAACAAAACAACATACAGAGAAGTCTTAACTTACTTTCCAAATGTAAATGGTAGATTATCAGAATCACGTACGTTCACAGGGTCATGGGAACTACATGTGCTACTGCACATGAAGCAACTGGCCTTTGCTGCTTTTGCTGCTGCTGTTTTTTATGGTATAATTTATATATGGTAAAATATGCTCTTTTAAAAAAAGTGTACAGATCTGCAGTATCGACAAACCTCACTACAATCAAGATAAAGAATATTTATTTCATTCCAAAAATTCCCCTCTGTGCCCCTTTGTAGTCAACTCCTCCCCCACCCCTGCCACCCTGGCAAACTCTGATCTGTTTTCTGACCTATAAGTTCAGAAAAACTATAAGTTTTACCTTTTCAGAATGACATATAAATGGAATCATACAGTAGGTGGCCTTTTGAGTCTGGCTTCTTTCACTTAACATGATGCATTTGAGATTCATTTGTATTGATGTGTGTATCATGGTTTGTTTCTTCTTATTGCTAATAACCTTCCATTGCATGGATAGGCCAGTCCATTTATCCATTCCGCAACTGAGGAACATTGAGTTGTTTCCAGACTTTGATTCTTATGAATAAATGCTATAAATTCACATACAGGTTTTTGTGTGAACATATATTTTCATTTCCTTTGGATAAATATCTAAGAGAGGGATTGCTGAGTCATGTGGTTATTATATGTTTCTCTTTATAAGATACCATTGAACTGTCTTCCAAAGTGACTGTGCCATTTTACATTTCCACCAGCAATGAATGAAAATTCCTGTTGCTCCATGTCCTCGTCAGCACGTGCTATTGTCAGCTTTAAAAAAAAAAAAGGTAGCTATTCTAATAGGAGCATAGTGCATTTCTCTGATGACTAATGAGGATAAGCATCTTTGTATGTGCTTTTTTGTCATCCGTATATCTTCTTCAATGACATCTCTGTTTAAATCTTTTGCCCATTTAAAGTTGGATTATTTATATTTTCTAATGTTGAGTTCTGAAAGTTCTTTATAGATTCCTGAGTCAAGTTCTTTATCAGATGTGTACCTTGAAAATATTTTTTCCCCTGTCTATGGCTAGTCTTTTCATTCTCTTAACAGTGTCTTTGGAAGAGGAGAAGTTCTCAATTTTGGTGATGCCCAATTTAGCAATCTCTTTTCTTTTATAGACTGTGTTTTTGGTGTCATACTTGAGAAATTTTTACCTAATTCAAAGTCAGAAATATTTTCTTTTAGAAGTTTTATAGGTTTAGATTTTTCACTTAAGTGTTAGATCCTTTTTGATTTAGACTTTATAATTTTGACAATCAAATGATGGTGTCTTAAGCATTTAACAAGCAAAAATGACAGTTGTTACATACATAGGCATTTTGCTATATTTCAGTTATGTTTTAGGAAATTACTTTAGAGTTTTGGGTTGTTACAGAATGGATTATCCCCATTGAAAATAATGATCAGTGTTTGGGAGCAGAACTTCTGGTTTTTCAGGAACATACTATTGATGTTAAGTGAGATATGCTTGGTTTTTTGTTTTAAAGATTCTTTTTTATGTGGACCATTTTTTTAAAGTCTTTATTGAATTTGTTACAATACTGCTTCTGTTTTATGTTGTGGTTTTTTGGTCGCAAGGCATGTGGGATCTTAGCTACCTGACCAAGGATAAAACCCACACCCCCTGCATTGGAAGGCAAAGTCTTAACCACTGGACCACCAGGGAAGTCCCTAGATATGCTTGTTTTTGTTAAGATGGGATTGTACCTCTCTAGCTCTCATGCAAAATGTTATTTTATGGAAGCATAAACTCTCTTTTCGTAATTATTATTCAATAGCAGGGTCAGAATAAATAAGAATGGATGAAACTGTACTCAGGTCACTAAAATATGAGTTTATTTGCTTCATTTTAGTCCCACTGAACATCCTTGCTTACAAAACCAAGCTACTTCTCTAAAAAATGAGTGAAATTTTAATAAGCTGGAGGAAGCAGGTTCCCAGGGGAGAATGGATCTGTTGCACTGTCAGAAAACCCCTCTGCCAGCACACACACAGATAAAACATGCACGGCAGAAGGAATGAAAAGAATCAGCCAGCTAAGGAGACTCATACAGATTGTGTTTGCACCTGACAAAACTGTGAGTGGGCAAAGCATTAAATTCTTTTTTGTATTCATTCACTGTTTTGTTTGAATTTTTTACTGTAAGTAACTCAGCTTGATGTGTTTCTTGCTGGAGATTTTCAATAAATCATCAAGAACTACACATACAATCAGATAATTCCTCATGGCATTTATTCACTTATTTATTCTTCCATTTACTTAATATATACTGGCACCTACTCCATGTTCGACATACAACAGTGAATAAGGAAGATGCAGTGCATTGGTTCAAGGGCACTTAGCAATTTGAGAGTGATGGGCAGTGGACAGAAGATTCAAACCTGGAGGATCTTGAAGAATATCTACCATAATCACTAAAGGAATGAGGGTCTATTGATAGACACATAGTCATTGTAGAGTTGCTGGGGGCTCTAGGAGCTGCATCCAGCACAGGTTGTGCTGTGGTCCTGGCAAGTTTGGGTGATGGGCTCCTGAGAATGCTCAGGAGCAGGAGTGCATTTTCCCTTGTGTATTAGTTTTTTACTACTGCTGTAACAAAGTCCTACAAACTTGGTTGCCTAAAACAACACAAATATATTATTTTACAGTTCTGGAGGTCAGATGTCTGAAATGGGTCTCCTGGGCTAAAGTCAAAGTGTTGGCAGGACTGTGTACCTTCTGGAGGCTCTAGGGGAGAATCTGTCTCCTTGCCTTTTCTGGTTTCTAGAAGCCACCTGCATTACTTGGCACATCATCCCCTTTCTCCAACTTCAAAGCTAGTAGCAGAGTATCTTCAAACCTCTGACTCCAATACTCTTGCCTCCCTCTTTCATTTCTAAGGACATTTGTGCTTACATTGGGTCCATCCAGATAATCCAGGGTAATCTCCCCATCTCAAGATCCTTAACTTCATCACATCTGTAAAGTCCCTTTTGCCATCTAAGGTAACATAGTCACAGGTCCTGGGAATTAGGATATAGACATATTTGGGGGGCCATTCTTCTGCCTACTAAACCTTGGGCTTCCTGGGCCTATCATTTGTCTCATGCCCTACAGATAGGCCTTGCATCTTTCGTGATGCCCTGCACTCAGAAGTCCAGGACACTATTCTGGGTATCTGGAAGGAGGCAGGCCAGGAAGTCCATGGATATGTCATTAAATGGATAATCACTCCTGGTCCAAGAGATCATGTAGGAGCTTACCTAGAACTTCAAGAAACCTGTAGAAGGCTGTCTTCCAGGCCATCCTAGAGAGCCACTTTGCCCCTAAGCATGTCTTATCTGTGTATCGGTCAGAGTAGTCTAGGTTATGTTGTGGTAACAAATAATCCCCAAGTCTTGATAGCCTATAACAACCAAGGTTTACTGGGTAAACCTGGTAAATCCATATCCATCATGGATCAGCAGGACTCTGCTCTGTGCTCCTTACTCAGAGACCCAGGTGGACAGAGCAACCACCATTGCAAACATCACGCATTGTCATGGCAGAAGGATGGAGAGAGATCACGGTGGGGGAGGAGTGTCTTGCCCAGCAATTAAACACCTGGGCTTAGATGTGACACATATCACTTCTGCTCACAATTCATTGGTCAAAGCTAGTCAACTGGTCACACTAAAACACAGTGGGATCAAGAAGAGCAACCATGCCATGTGTCCAGAAGGCAGAGAATCAAGAGTATTTGGTGAATAGCATTAATGACTACTAGCTTAGTGTTTTCCACTGGTTCCTGATTTGAATGAGGCTTTGCTCCCTGCAAGGTCGCCTTTGTGAATCCTAGGAATGATCTGAGATAATCCAAAAGTTGGTGTCAAGTAGTAGCAAATGGTAGCCCCATATCATCACCATGTCCACTCCTTGCAGGCATGGTTTATCTGGAGCTTCCCCTGCAAAAAAGCCCCAGGATGTGGCAAAAATCTGATGTGCCCTTGAGCTCCTGCAGACCTGGGTATGAGGCTTTGAAAACCAGTCCTTATACTTGGCAAGGCCTGTCCCAGTACAGCTCAGAGGTTGCAAGTTTGCTTGGTTCTTATCCAAGTGGGCTATGAGGGTATTTGCATGGTCTGTTGATACCAGGACATTGGAGTAAAGCTGGCAGAACCAGGGGATTCATTCCAGCTACATCTGATTATTAGCAGGAAATAAAAACATGAACATAAGGTGAGTGACAATACTAACCTCTCTTGGGTCCCTCCCGTCCAACTCCAGCCACCCACCTCAAACTCCACAGGTAAGACTCAAAGCATCTTATAGGTGAGAGGTTCCACTCCCACTCCCTACTAAACTCTGCCCCAAATATGGATGCTCGAAAGATATCAGTACATTCACCTGGACTGGGACCAGCTTGCACTGGGTGGTTTATGGGTGCTTTTGAGCCAGAGTCCAGCTCCCGAATTTGGAATGGATGGATTTTAACTAAAATCTCCTTGCATTTTGGTGAGTAGTCAAAACACTCTCTGGATCAGAGAGGAACTTGAGGTGGTTCGTGAAAATCTCAAGTAGAGCTGGTTAATTCCTCTTCCCACATTTCTTCTAGAAGGACACAGGGCTCACCCAACTGGGTCCCCAAGTACCAAACTTCACTATGGTAGTCAGGGTAGATGGTACCCAGCTCTACATCATCATTGCATTCTCTCTGGGCTGACTGCTTGGGGCTAAGAATAGAAAACCTGCTGTACTCCTGCCACTACTTCTCCTCAAACCCCTAGTAAGGCAACCCTGGTCCCAGTGCCTAGTAGCGTTTTGAGTCAGTGGCTACAGTCCAAGCTGGTTCACTATGGCTCGCTCCTCAGAGATCCTGTTGGTGCAGCCAGCTGGCCTGGCCCTGACAGAGGGCCCTGGGTGCTGAATGGCATCTGCTTAGGTGGATCTCTTGGGAATCCAAGAGCCCTTGTGTGAGCTGTTGACAGCTTATGCAGGAAGACCCACCTCTAGGTTCCCCCATTAGGTGTGGGCAGACAAGCCTCTATTGGTATGATCTGATGGAAAATGACCCAGGTGCAGCCTACAAATCTCCACAGTTGCAAAGAAACCTGGCTAGAAGGACTGCAGAGCACAGAGTAGCAGGGGCTCTGATATTGGAGCCATCATGGTCAGTGGGCATGGCTTATGGGTGGTTTAAGGTAAGCAGCTGGACCCTGGCCTCACCCTTGTCCTCAGCTAGTGAAGGCCTCTCTACATGGAATTTATGCTTTCCTCCTCCTCAGAGCCTATACTGAGTACCTCCAAATCCTAGGATAGATCTTCCTTACCATGCAGCCAATAGGACAACCCTGGAATGGTGGGTTCTTGGCTCTATACCCTATGTGAGCTCCAGCTCTGAACTCTGGAGGGGTGAACTTGAGTCTCTAAAAACTTAGTGGAGGAGATTTTTTTCTGAATAACTGAAACTAATGTATATTTTCATATTGGTAAATGCAGAATTTACAGATATTGAAGCATGGCCAATCTCTTGGCTGGCAAATGAATTTTGAAATATCTTTGAAAAAAATGGACATAAGTGGCCCAGGAAAAAAATCAGTTTCCTCCTGTGGCATCTACCACAAGGTCTAGGGGACACTGGCCACAAAGCTCTTTCACATTCTTTCTGTGTAGACTACAGTTTCCAAGCAATGCGTGAACTAAGCGTAACCAGTTGGTTGATGGAAAGAATTTCTCTTTATGGAAGCATTTTAGCAAATAAATGAAAACCAAATGATAGAAGGTCACCATTTTGCAACCCTTTATAAAACAGACGAAATAGTAGATCAGACAGTGACACTCAATGGCTGTTAATATCGCACACAAAAAATACAAACAGAATTATGTACTCCCTGATGGAAAAACACAACACCATTTATAAAGTATTCTTGTTTAAAAAAAAAAATCAAACCTGAACTCATTGAAGCTCTTTACCAAATGAAAGAAAATATAAGGGACAGAGGAACATGCTCAATAATACCACAGGGATGCAATCAGCAAAATCCAGGCTGCAGGAAACACTACAATTCAAATGGCTGAGTTTCTTCAATAAATAAATTTTGAGAGAAAAAGAGAAGCTACATGGAAAAAAAAAAAAGACTTCTAAGCCACATAAACCAATTATGACAAATGGATCTTATTTGGATCCTCACTTGAGCAAATATAAATATAACACATTGGGAAATTTTAACACTGACCGGACATTTGGAGACATTAGGAATTGTTTGTTGTTATGTGTAATAATGGGATTGCATCCAAAAAAGTCTTTCTCATTGGCAATATATGCTAAACTATTTGCAGATTAAATGATATCTGAAATTTGCTTCAGAATCATCCCAGTAAAATGAGAGATGAGGAGTGGAGGTGAAAGTAAGTGGGTATAAAATTGAAACAAGATTGGCTATGAATTGATAATTGTGGGAGCTGGGTGGTGGGTTTATGGTATATGGGGGATCATTTCACTATTCTCTCTACTTTTGTATATCCTTGAGATTTTCTAGAAGGAGAAGGAGAAGAGGAGGAAGGGGGAGGAAGAATGAATCAGGTGGTAGTGCAGGGGGTCTAGCAGAGGAGACTGGCAGCAGGGGTGGGGTTGGGAACTGTGAATTGGCAAGAGGCTCATGGGGTTAGACTCCAGAGATCGGCGCCTGTGGCCTTCCACGCTGGCTGGGCGGTGCAAGAGGGCCTGTAAGACTGGAAGCTCTCCTCCCACCTTCTCCGCAATAGCAAAGCGGCTCTGAGTCTGTGTGAACAGGAAAAGCCTGCCATCTGTACTTCCATTTCAAAATGAGAATTAACCACCTTTTTCCCCGGAAATTACCAGCATGTTTCTCCCAGGTGGGGACTATCTGGCTCTCCCTTTGCAGAATTTTCAGCCCTGGGCTCTCAGAAGAGTCGATCATGAATCCAGAAAAATTCTCAGTAGAACTGAAGGCAGCTCAGGGCCCCTTGATAAAAAGTATTTGAAATGCAGGGAACTGAGAGAAGGAAAATCAAAGCCTGAGACTGAACCAGGAATTAGACCAGCTCCTGGAATATATTTAAGTCAGATCAATCCACGAGGGAGTTTTAGTCACGGCTCACTTTTTCTCTCCCACAGCCCATGGCTGGGATCCTAGCCCTTTAATCAGCTCACCAGAAATGCAGCAACATCCATCTTCTAAAATGCTTTATCACAGTTTTGTAAAGTCCTAGTATATCCCCACCCGCCTCCCTTGTGTGTTTATTTACATATTGATTTGTTTATTCCTCTCTCTACAGCAGCAAGCCTCTTGAGATTATACTATTTTTTTTAAGATTAAAAAAAATTTTTTTATTGAAGTATAATTGATTTACAATGTTTCAGGTGTACAGCAAAGTGATTCAGTTATATATATACATCTATTCTTTTTAGCTTCTTTTCCATTATAGGTTGAGATTATACTATTTTATTTACAAAGATATTGAGGTCGTGCATCCGGACCATGGAGTCAGGGAGAAGGCCAACCTTTGCATGTGCTGAGCTGCACAGATCAGTCTTGTCAAAAATCACGTGTAGGGAGGGAGTGTGAGGTTGCAGCCTCCAGCCTGCTGACTCCCTTGGTCATTTTGCTGCCAAAGGAAAGGGCTTGCACGAGAGGGAGGTCCAGGAAAAGAAAACGGGAATGAAACAAGCAAAGTGATAGCAAAAGCAGCAGGGAGTTCTGGGTAGGACCTCACCAGGACCCCACCAGGCTGAGGAGTCGGGTCTCGCTACTGCAACCCCAAATGGTCCAGTGTCCCCAACAGCAGAGAGTCTGCCTCATCTGCTGTCAGGGCCTGCGCAGTGCAGGCCCCTCTGATTCCCCACAAATTGCTTCCCAGACAGAGAGGACTGCTAGAGGAAAGAAGAAAGGAAGCAAGAGAAAAGGAGAACACACAAGAAAAGGGCCTGGAAGAAACTGAGATGAGGGAGAGAAATCTGTCCCCTGGCAAAGGCCCCGGGCTGCGTGAAAAAGACTTCCAGCACTTTTTATAGACGACCTTTTTTTTTTTTTTTTTTTTGTGCTAGCAAAGCAAATACTGGAAAAGTCCCTTCATTCTGATTAGCATTCTTATCACTACATTTCCTCTCTCTTCTCTCTCAGTCTCAGGAGCACTTTTATTTTTAAGGGAAGGATTAGCTGAGACACAGAGATGACATCTTCTCAGGGATCACAAAGGAATTCTCATTGGCATTGTGTTGGACAAACACATGCTGTCCACCACCACTGCTTCTGGCCAGCTGACTGGTCAGACTAGAGAAGCTGAGGGTGCCCGGAACTTGGCTTTCAACTTCCTTCTCAGGGTGTAGGCTCTGAGACTTCAATGTTTAAAAGGAGATGTTGTGTTTGCGTGGGATGGGTTTGAGGAGGACAGCCTTGTAGGAGGACGTCAACTCAAGGCTGGGGCAGCTTTCTGGGCAGGACGTATGTGTTCCAATTGTGGTTTGAACTTCCAACTGAGGTTTGGAGTTGGAACCCGAATTTGTCCACTTCTTAAAGGGCCAGTTCTCACGCAGCACCAGTGGGACAGTCTGATGAACTCAGCTGTCTTGGCTGAAGGCTCTGAGACAAAAACCTTCCCCACCAAAGGCTGCATTCTTGAACCTGCTGCCTCAGAGGTTTGAAGGAAAAGTAGCAAAACGAACCTCATCCAGGGAAAGTTCAAGCTAATACATCTTGGCAAACATAATGAAAAACACAGACAGTTGCTTTAAGAGAGGAGCCCAGAAAGAGGTCAAGTTCTGCTGAGAGAGGCAGAGCAGCAATTAGATGGGAGCTTATGTTGCAGCGTGGCGGCAAAGGGGTCAGAGAGAGGGTAGGACATTCTGCATCTGATTTCAGGAAGGGGGCACCTCGCCACCCTGCCACAGCAGTGCTGAGCTCGGTTCTGGGAGAGCAAATCTGGAGCCGCAGAATCCCAGGGCACTGATAGGGCCGGGATGGAGAAGCACTGAGTAGGGCTGGATTTATGGGGCCACGTTCAAGAGCTCAGGGTGGCTTGTGTTGCTTGGCTGAGAGGGGAGTCAAGGTTTTATGCTAGTGATGGGTCCAGCCACATGTATGCAGGGAAGGAGGAGAGTTACTTTACTCTGATTCGAGGTTTCAGAATGAAGAGTTCTCATTGGAATGCATAAAATAAAATTTTCAGCAAAATCAGTGACACCCCAGCATTCTATCAGCTTGTGGAATACTCTTCCGAGGGAAGTGCTGGAAAAACGTTAGGAGATATTTCCAATTATAGAGGGGAAATTAGTACCAAATTCACAAATTACATAGCCAGGACCAGCTGGAACATAATAGCCACATGTTATCTTAGATATAGGATCAACCAACTGGAGAAAGAATCTGAGGCATCGAGATCAGAGGTGTGATTTCCACCCAAGCAGTCTGGGTAACAGCCACACTCCCCAGCCCCCCAATCCCTCCACAGGCTTATGCTAAGACAATTACTGGGACCAGAGAATAGAGGAAAGCCCATTTATATGCTTTGCTTTGACTCTCAGTATTTTTTAATTTGCTGCTATTTACCAATAACTTTTTTTTTTGGAAAAATTGGTTCTTAAAGGGAAAGAATTATATATCTCTTGTTCTTCCATTAGGAGCTATATTTCAGAATAACCAAATAGCCCCAGTTGAGAGGCAAAGCTCTTTTTTACAGAAAAATGCAAGCTTATAAATTAAAAAGGAATGATAGAATTGGAAAGTTTCCATTTTGCAACCCCCTATTGGGATAATTGATTCAGACAAAGATCATCAGTGGATGCTCAAACCATCCAGAGAAAGTTTGATAGTGAATTACATATTGACAAGGTACCAATTATCACCCCATAGCTTACTTGCTAGTTCCAAGGAGGGGGAAACCTTACTTTGCAGTGAAGGGATCAAGCCATCACCACTTTAACCCAGTGATCAATGTTGGCATTACTAACAGTAGGCCAAGCCAACATTACAGTTGACCCTGAGAGGTGCCAAGCCCAGTGCAGTGGGAAATCCACATATAGCTTAATTTTTTTTGATATCCCTAGGCTACACAGTTCACCGGTGAGTTTTTTCCAGTTGTCATAAGTCTCCAAAAAAAATTCCAATATGCTTATTGTAAAAAACTCACAAATAAATTGACCCACACGGTTCAAACCCATGTTGTTCAAGGGTCAACTGTATATGCCTCCTGGTGGGATGCAGTGCTAAGTACACAGCACCATCTATGAGGTTTTCTGGATAAAAATATTTAACCTGAATCACAACAGGACTTTAGATTTAACTTCCATCTCAGGAGAGAAACAGGGGAGGCAGGAACATGTTAGGTGTCACCTCAATGAAGCAATGAGGCAAATCCAAAAGATGGGATATTCTGCAGTATCTTCAATAAGTCAGTGTCATAGAAAAAAGGAGTGGGGTGTGAGTTCTCGATCAAAAGAGACTTAGAAGAGCTAATTACCAAATGATCCTTTATTTGGTCCTGGAGTGAGCAGATCAGCTGTAAAGGGTATTTTTAGGAATAAGGAAGAAATCTGAATACAGACTAGGTATTATATGATTTTTAGGAATTATTGCTAACTTTGTTGGGTATGATAACGATATCATGGCTATGGAGGAAAATGTCCTTTTTAGAGAAGCATACTATATATCATATCTAGGAATGAAGTGTTATGACTTTTATAATGTATTACAAAATACTTGAGAAAAAAGGTAAGCAAAATAAAAAAATGTTGCCGCTGACCATAGGAAACAATGAGAACAAATTCTCCCCTGCAAATATTTGTTGGCTACATGTTGGGTATATAGCAGTGAACAAGATGGGCACATGGGTCCCACTCTCATGAAACTTAGAGTTCAGAGGAAAAGGTCAGGAAAACCCAATAATGATAATAATAAAGACAACCATTATTTAACATTTGTTATGTGCCAGTGTAAGAGTGCTTACCTGCAGGACCTTATATAATCCTCCCAATCGCTCTATGAAACGGGTACGCTTATGCTTCAGCAATTGGAGCTCAGAGCGGGATGTCACGAATCGCAAGGCACAGAGCTGGTGAGTGGCTGAACCAGCTCCTAAATCTTAGATTTGTGTGTGCTGGTCCTGGCTGCTCCCCAGGTGTGTGGCAGGAAGTCCCTGCGACTCTATAATGTCTGAGGGTGGATTTACACTGCCTCCTTTTCTCTACTTCCGCCTCTTTTCTCTTGTAGTTGTTGTAAAATGACCTCGATCTTGGCTGTCAACCAACAGATAAGTGCTGTTTCACTTATAGAAATGATACAAAAAGTAAAAGAATAAAAATGCAGTGCTTCTCATCTCTAAACTCTTTGAAACTGCCTAGATTCCTCCTTGGTCTCTGCTAGAACCTACATTTTCAACTTCCTCTAGTTAAGACTGCTTTCTCCTCAAACACATTAAGATAAATATATTTAAGACTAAGTATTCAGTTATTTAATGCTATGGATGGTCTTCAGTTATTTTACTTGCTAGCATTAAGCAAAATTGTTTACCATATTGAAAAAATATGCAGCTTTTCTCTACATTATGCCTCTAAGAGCTAGAACTGGACCTTGACCTCCACTTGGCCGTCACTGGTTATCAAATATTTATTCAGTATCTACTATGTGCCGCGTACTACACTATATTTATAACATGGTTTCCTTGGCCCTCCAGGTTCCTCAGGACTGCTTTACAAACAAGGTTTGCAAATCCTGGCTTATTTGCAAATTGGGAATGGCCTGAATACTGACCATATATGTGCTTAGGGTTAGCACTCAGTGTCCTCAGGGAAGTCGGGTTTTATGAGCCTGTCACCACTGCATGATGCATTGCCAAGGGCAGACACCTTTATGACATTATGGTAACTAGTTTCTGCAATAGAGGCTCCTTCTAACAGAGGAGGTGTGGTGGGTCCCAGGCAGCTCCCAAAAGCTCAGCTGTTCCCTGGGCACCGACAGCAGTGTTGCAGTGAGAGGGCTATGACAAGGGGCACCGGGAAACCCCCCAGCCAGGGATCATTGGCAGTTCAATTGGAGACGGATATGTAGTGTCCCCATCCTTGGGCATCTAAAGCCACCTTATTTGTGGCTTTTTTTCTCTTCCGCTTATGCCCTTAGGAGCTCTATTGATGTTAGTGGATTTCCATATCCGAGAGGGACTTGAAGAGCTCCAGAGGTTAAAGGATTTATTCCTTGTTAGCCAGGAAGTCCGAGGCAGAACCAGAAAGGCACAGCTCAGCACTCCGGCCGTGCATTAGATTCTGTCTTAGTTACAGCCGGAGGACTCCAAGTTCCCTTGTGCCATTAAAGGAAATACTCAGTGGGGCTGCACAGGCTTTGGCATGTGTGAAATTTCACACCTCAGAGATAGCACTTCTGTGTGTGTCCGGGCTGCCTTCTTGCATGTTAGGTTTTTTAAATGTGTGAGTTATTCTATACCAAGACCTTTATCATAAATTATTTAATTTCTTTCCAGAAAAACATTTCTCCATTCTCCATTTTGTTAATCACCTAGCTAGTCACAGAAGCAACTGCTGTGGTTTTTTGTGGGTTTTTTTTTTCCACTTTTAAGTTTGTTTTTTTTTTAACATCTTTATTGGAGTATAATTGCTTTACAATGGTGTGTTAGTTTCTGCTTTATAACAAAGTGAATCAGCTATACATATACATATATCCCCATATCTCCTCCCTCTTACGTCTCCCTCCCACCCTCCCTATCCCAACCCTCTAGGTGGTCACAAAGCACCGGGCTGATCTCCCTGTGCTATGTGGCTGCTTCCCACTAGCTATCGATTTTACATTTGGTAGTGTATATATGTCCACACCACTCTCTCACTTCGTCCCAGCTTACCCTTCCCCCTCCCCATGTCCTCAAGTCCATTCTCTACATCTGCATCTTTATTCTTGTCCTGCCCCTAGGTTCTTCAGAACCTTTTTTTTTCGTTTTTTTAGATTCCATATATATGTGTTAGCATACGGTATTTGTTTTTCTCTTTCTGACTTACTTCACCCTGTATGACAGTCTCTAGGTCCGTCCAGCTCACTACAAATAACTCAATTTTGTTTCTTTTTATGGCTGAGTAATATTCCATTGTATATATGTGCCACATCTTCTTTATCCATTCATCTGTCGATGGACACTTAGGTTGCTTCCATGACCTGGCTATTGTAAATAGTGCTGCAATGAACATTCGGGTGCATGTGTCTTTTTGAATTATGGTTTCCTCTGGGTATATGCCCAGTGGTGGGATTGCTGGGTCATATGGTAATTCTATTTTTAGTTTTTTAAGGAACCTCCATACTGTTCTCCATAGTGGCTGTATCAATTTACATTCCCACCAGCAGTGCAAGAGGGTTCCCTTTTCTGCGCACCCTCTCCAGCATTTGTTGTTTGTACATTTTCTGATGATGTCCATTCTGACTGGTGTGAGGTGATGCCTCATTGTAGTTTTGACTTGCATTTCTCTAATAATTAGTGATGTTGAACAGCCTTTCATGTGCTTCTTGGCCATCTGTATGCCTTCTGTGGAGAAATGTCTATTTAGGTCTTCTGCCCATTTTTGGATTGGGTTGTTTTTTTGTTTTGTTTTTTTGTTTTTTTAAAAAATTAATTAATTAATTAAAATTTTTTTTTTTTTTGGCTATGTTGGGTCTTCGTTTCTGTGCGAGGGCTTTCTCTAGTTGCGGCAAGCGGGGGCCACTCTTCATCGCAGTGCACAGACCTCTCACTATCGTGGCCTCTCTTGTTGCGGAGCACAGGCTCCAGACGCGCAGGCTCAGTAGTTGTGGCTCACGGGACTAGTTGCTCCGTGGCATGTGGGATCTTCCCAGACCAGGGCTCGAACCCGTGTCCCCTGCATTGGCAGGCAGATTCTCAACCACTGCGCCACCAGGGAAGCCCTGTTTGTTTTTTTAATATCGAGCTGCATGAGCTGTTTATATATTTTGGAGATTAATCCTTTGTCCGTTGATTCGTTTGCAAATATTTTCTCCCATTGTGAGGGTTGTCTTTTCGTCTTGTTTATGGTTTCCTTTGCTGTGCAAAAGCTTTTAAGTATCATTAGGTCCCATTTGTTTATTTTTCTTTTTATTTCCATTACTCTAGGAAGTGGGTCAAAAAGGATCTTGCTGTGATTTATGTCATAGAGTGTTCTGCCTATGTTTTCCTCTAAGAGTTTTATAGTGTCCAGTTTTACATTTAGGTCTCTAATCCATTTTGAGTTTATTTTTGTGTATGGTGTTAGATAGTGTTCTAATTTCATTCTTTTACATGTAGGTGTCCAGTTTTCCCAGCACCACTTATTGAAGAGACTGTCTTTTCTCCATTGTATATCCTTGACTCCTTTGTCATAGATTAGTTGACCATAGGTGTGTCAGTTTATCTCTGGGCTTTCTATCCTGTTCCATTGATCTATATTTCTGTTTTTGTGCCAGTACCATAGTGTCTTGATTACTGTAGCTTTATACTATAGTCTGAAGTCAGGGAGTCTGATTCCTCCTGCTCTGTTTCTTTCCCTCAAGACTCCTTGGGCTATTCGGGGTCTTTTGTGTCTCCATACAAATTTTAAGATTTTTTGTTCTAGTTCTGTAAAATATGCCATTGGTAATTTGATAGGGATTGCATTGAATCTGTAGATTGCTTTGGATAGTATAGTCATTTTCACAATATTGATTCTTCCAACCCAAGAACATGGTATATCTCTCCATCTGTTTGTATATCTTTAATTTCTTTCATCAGTGACTTATAGTTTTCTGCATACAGGTTTTTTGTCTCCCTAGGTAGGTTTATTCCTAGGTATTTTATTCTTTTTGTTGCAATGGTAAATGGGAGTGTTTCCTTAATTTCTCTTTCAGATTTTTCATCATTAGTGTATAGGAATGCAAGAGATTTCTGTGCATTAATTTTGTATCCTGCTACTTTACCAAATTCATTGATTAGCTGTAGTAGTTTTCTGGTAGCATCTTTAGGATTCTCTATGTATAGTATCATGTCATCTGCAAACAGTGACAGCTTTACTTCTTCTTTTCCAATTTGGATTCCTTTTATTTCTTTTTCTTCACTAATTGCTGTGGCTAAAACTTCCAGAACTATGTTGAATAATAGTAGTGAGAGTGGACAACCTTGTCTTGTTCCTGATCTTAGAGGAAATGGTTTCAGTTTTTCACCATTGAGAGTGATGTTGGCTGTGGGTTTGTCATATATGGCCTTTATTATGTTGAGGTAAGTTCCCTCTCTGCCTACTCTCTGGCGGGTTTTTATCATAAAAGGATGTTGAATTTTGTTGAAAGATTTTTCTGCATCTATTGAGATGATCATATGGTTTTTCTCCTTCAATTT
Organism: Balaenoptera ricei; assembly: GCF_028023285.1. Lineage (NCBI taxonomy): Eukaryota > Metazoa > Chordata > Mammalia > Artiodactyla > Balaenopteridae > Balaenoptera > Balaenoptera ricei. Next base: position 64,000,658 of record NC_082640.1, read on the forward strand.
TTTAATATGGTTTATCACATTTATTGATTTGCGTATATTGAAGAATCCTTGCTTTCCTGGGATAAACCCCACTTGATCATGGTGTATGATCCTTTTAATGTGTTGTTGGATTCAGTTTGCTAGTATTTTATTGAGGATTTTTGCATCTATGTTCATCAGTGATATTGGCCTGTAGTTTTCTTTCTTTTTGACATCTTTGTCTGGTTTTGGTATCAGGGTGATTGTGGCCTCATAGAATGAGTTTGGGTGTGTTCCTCCCTGTGCTATATTTTGGAAGGGTTTGAGAAGGATAGGTGTTAGCTCTTCTCTAAATGTTTGATAGAATTTGCCTGTGAAGCCATCTGTTCCTGGGCTTTTGTTTGTTGGAAGATTTTTGATCACAGTCTCAATTTCAGTGCTTGTGATTGGTGTGTTTATATTTTCTATTTCTTCCTGGTTCAGTCTTAGAAGGTTGTGCTTTTCTAGGAATTTGTCCATTTCTTCTAGGTTGTCCATTTTATTAGCATATAGTTGCTTGTAGTAATCTCTCATGATCCTTTGTATTTCTGTAGTGTCAGGTGTTACTTCTCCTTCTTCATTTCTAATTCTATTGATTTGAGTCTTCTCCTTTTTTTTCTTGATGAGTCTGGCAATGGTTTTTCAATTTTGTTTATCTTCTCAAAGAACCAGCTTTTAGTTTTATTGATCTTTGCTATTGTTTCCTTCATTTCTTATTTTTAAAAATTCATTAATTAATTTATTTGTTTATTTTTGGCTGCATTGGGTCTTTGCTGCTGTGCACGGGCTTTCTCTAGTTGCGGCAAGTGGGGGCCACTCTTTGTTGCAGTGTGCAGGCTTCTTGTTGCGGTGGCTTCTCTTGTTGCGGAGCACGGGCTCTAGGTGAGCAGGCTTCAGTAGCTGTGGCTCGAAGGCTGTAGAGCACAAGCTCAGTAGTTGTGGTGCACAGGCTTAGTTGCTCCGTGGCATATGGGATCTTCCCGGACCAGGGCTCGAACCCATGTCTCCTGCATTGGCAGGCAGATTCTTAACCACAGCACCACCAGGGAAGCCCATTTCCTTCATTTCTTTTTCATTTATTTCTGATCTGATCTTTATGATTTCTTTCCTTCTGCTAACTTTGGGGGTTTTTTGTTCTTCTTTCTCTAATAGCTTTAGGTTAAGTTGTTTATTTGAGATGTTTCTTGTTTCTTGAGGTAGGATTGTATTGCTATAAACGTCCCTCTTAGAACTGCTTTTGCTGCATCCCATAGGTTTTGAGTTGTCGTGTTTTCACTGTCATTTTTTTCTAGGTATTTTTTGATTTCCTCAGTGATCTCTTAGTTATTTAGTAGTGTATTGTTTAGCCTCCGTGTGTTTGTATTTTTTACAGATTTTTTTCTGTAATTGATATCTAGTCTCATAGCATTGTGGTTGGAAAATATACTTGATACGATTTCAACTTTCTTAAATTTACCAAGGCTTGATTTGTGACCCAAGATATGATCTATCCTGGAGAATGTTCCATGAGCACTTGAGAAGAAAGTGTATTCTGTTTTTTTTTTTTTTGGATGGAATGTCCTATAAATATTAATTAAGTCCATCTTGTTTAATGTATCATTTAAAGCTTGTGTTTCCTTATTTATTTTCATTTTAGATGATCTGTTCGCTGTTGAAAGTGGTGCGTTAAAGTCCCTTACTATGATTGTGTTACTGTCGATTTCCCCTTTTATGGCTGTTAGCATTTGCCTTATGTATTGAGGTGTTCCTATGTTGGGTGCATAAACATTTACAATTGTTATATCTTCTTCTTGGATTGATCCCTTGATCACTATGTAGTGTCCTTCTTTGTCTCTTGTAAGTCTTTTTTTTTTTTTTAACATCTTTATTGGAGTATAATTGCTTTACAATGGTGTGTTAGTTTCTGCTTTATAACAAAGTGAATCAGTTATACATGTACATATATCCCCATATCTCTTCCCTCTTGCGTCTCCCTCCCTCCCACCCTCCCTATTCCACCCCCCCATCCCACCCGTCTAGGTGGTCACAAAACACCGAGTTCATCTCCCTGTGCTATGTGGCTGCTTCCCACTAGCTATCTATTTTACATTTAGTACTGTATATATGTCCATGCCACTCTCTTTGTCCCAGCTTACCCTTCCCCCTCCCCATATCCTCAAGTCCATTCTCTAGTAGGTCTGCATCTTTATTCCCGTCTGGCCCCTAGGTTCTTCATGACCATTTGTTTTTTTTGGTTTTTTTTTTAGATTCCATATATATGTGTTAGCATATGGCATTTGTTGTTCTCTTTCTGACTTACTTCACTCTGTATGACAGACTGTAGGTCCATCCGCCTCACTACAAATAACTCAATTTCATTTCGTTTTATGGCTGAGTAATATTCCATTGTATATATGTGCCACATCTTCTTTATCCATTCATCTGTCAATGGACACTTATGTTGCTTCCATGTCCTGACTATTGTAAATAGAGCTGCAATGAACATTTTGGTACATGACTCTTTTCGAATTATGGTTTTCTCAGGGTATATGCCCAGTAGTGGGATTGCTGAGTCGTATGGTAGTTCTATTTTTAATTTTTAAAGGAACCTCCATACTGTTCTCCATAGAGGCTGTATCAATTTACATTCCCACCAACAGTGCAAGAGGGTTCCCTTTTCTCCACACCCTCTCCAGCATTTATTGTTTGTAGATTTTTTGTTGATGGCCATTCTGACTGGTGTGAGATGATATCTCAATGTAGTTTTGATTTGCATTTCTCTAATGATTAATGATATTGAGCATTCTTTCATGTGTTTGTTGGCAATCTGTATATCTTCTTTTGAGAAATGTCTGTTTAGGTCTTCGGCCCATTTTTGGATTGGGTTTTTTGTTTTTTTGATATTGAGCTGCATGAGCTGCTTGTAAATTTTGGACATTAATCCTTTGTCAGTTACTTCATTTGCAAATATTTTCTCCCATTCTGAGGGTTGTCTTTTGGTCTTCTTTATGGTTTCCTTTGCTGTGCAAAAGCTTCTAAGTTTCATTAGGTCCTATTTGTTTATTTTTGTTTTTATTTCCATTTCTCTAGGAGGTAGGTCAAAAAGGATCTTGCTTTGATTTATGTCATAGAGTATTCTGCCTACGTTTTCCTCTAAGAGTTTGATAGCGTCTGGCCTTACATTTAGGTCTTTAATCCATTTTGAGTTTATTTTTGTGTATGGTGTTAGATAGTGTTCTAATTTCATTCTTTTACATGTAGCTGTCCAGTTTTCCCAGCATCACTTATTGAAGAGGCTGTCTTTTCTCCATTGTATATTCTTGCCTCCTTTTTCAAAGATAAGGTGACCACATTTGCATGGGCTTATCTCTGGACTTTCTATCCTGTTCCATTGATCTATATTTCTGTTTTTGTGCCAGTACCATACTGTCTTGATTACTGTAGCTTTGTAGTATAGTCTGAAGTCAGGCAGCCTGATTCCTCTAGCTCCGTTTTTCTCTCTCAAGATTGCTTTGGCTATTTGGGGTGTTTTGTGTTTCCATACAAATTGTGAAATTTTTTGTTCTAGTTCTGTGAAAAATGCCAGTGGTAGTTTGATAGGGATTGCATTCTATCTGTAGATTGCTTTGGGTAGTATAGTCATTTTCACAATGTTGATTCTTCCAATCCAAGAACATGGTATATCTCTCCATCTATTTGTATCATCTTTGATTGCTTTCATCAGTGTCTTATAATTTTCTGCATACAGGTCTTTTGTCTCCTTAGGTAGGTTTATTCCTAGGTATTTTAATCTTTTTGTTGCAATGGTAAGTGGGAGTGTTTTCTTAATTTCACTTTCAGATTTTTCATCAATAATGTATTGTCTCTTGTAATAGTCTTTATTTTAAAGTCTATTTTGTCTGATATGAGAATTGCTACTCCAGCTTTCTTTTGATTTCCATTTGCATGGAATATCTTTTTCCATCCCTTGACTTTCAGTCTGTATGTGCCCCTAGGTATGAAGTGGGTCTCTTGTAGACAGCATATATATGGGTCTTTTGTTTTTGTGTCCATTCAGCCAGTCTATGTCTTTTGGTTGGAGCATTTAGTCCATTTACATTTAAGGTAGTTATTGATATGTATGTTCCTATTACCATTTTCTTAATTGTTTTGGGTTTGTTATTGTAGGTCTTTTCTTTCTCCTGTGTTTCCTGCCTAGACAAGTTCCTTTAGCATTTGTTGTAAAGCTTGTTTGGTGGTGCTGAATTCTCTTAGCTTTTGCTTGTCTGTAAAGGTTTTAATTTCTCTGTTGAATCTGAATGAGATCCTTGCTGGGTAAAGTAATCTTGGTTGTAGGTTTTTCCCTTTCATCACTTTAAATATGTCCTGCCACTCCCTTTTGGCTTGCAGAGTTTCTGTTGAAAGATCAGCTGTTAACCTTATGGGGATTCCCTTGTATATTATTTATTGTTTTTCCCTTGCTGGTTTTAATATTTTTTCTTTGTTTTTAATTGTTGATAGTTTGATTAATATGTGTCTTGGCATGTTTCTCCTTGGATTTATCCTGTATGGGACTCTCTGCGCTTCCTGGACTTGATTGACTATTTCGTTTCCCATATTAGCAAAGTTTTTGACTATAATGTCTTCAAATATTTTCTCAGTCCCTTTCTTTTTCTCTTCTTCTTCTGGGATCCCTATAATTCGAATGTTGGTGCGTTTAATGTTGTCTCAGAGGTCTCTGAGACTGTCCTCAATTCTTTTCATTCTTTTTTCTTTATTCTGCTCTGTGGTAGTTATTTCCACTATTTTATCGTCCAGGTCACTTATCCGTTCTTCTGCCTCAGTTATTCTGCTATTGATTCCTTCTAGAGAATTTTTAATTTCATTTATTGTGTTGTTCATTATTGTTTGTTTGCTCTTTAGTTCTTCTAGGTCCTTGTTAAACGTTTCTTGTATTTTCTCCATTCTATTTTCAAGATTTTGGATCATCTTTACTATCATTACTCTGAATTTTTTTTCAGGTAGACTGCCTCTTTCTTCTTCATTTGTTTGGCCTGGTGGGTTTTTGCCTTGCTCCTTCATCTGCTGTGTGTTTCTCTGTCTTCTCATTTTGCTTAACTTACTGTTTTTGGGGTCTCCTTTTCGCAGGCTGCATGTTTGTAGTTCCCATTGTTTTTGGTGTCTGACCCCAGTGGCTAAGGTTGGTTCAGTGGCTTGTGTAGGCTTCCTGGTGGAGGGGACTGGTGCCTCTGTTCTGATGGATGAGGGTGGATCTTGTCTTTCTGGTGAGCAGGACTGCTTCTGGTGGTGTGTTTTGGGGTGTCTGTGACCTTATTATGATTTTAGGCAGCGGGTGGTGTTGTGTTCCTGTCTTGCTATTTGTTTGGCATAGGGTGTCCAGCACTGTAGCTTGCTGGTCGTTGAGTGGAGCTGGGTCTTAGCATTGAGATGGAGATCTCTGGGAGAGCTTTCGCCGTTTGATATTACGTGGAGCCGGGAGGTCTCTGGTGGACCAGTGTCCTGAAGTTGGCTCTCCCACCTCAGAGGCACGGGCCTGACACCTGACTGGAGCACCAAGACCCTGTCAGCCACACGGATGTTTGAGGGGAGTGGTTCCGTACTGAAGGGTCATGGAGCTCCCTGTAGTTGGCCACATCAGACTCGGAGCAGAGCTTAGACTTCTGTATTCTGTTTTATTTATAGAGAACATCATATTGTAAGCATGCCCTTTCTGTCAAATAATTTTCAAAAACATTATTTTTAATGGCTGCATAATTATTCAGTGATTGAATTAACCATGATCGAAATTTAACCAACCTCTGACCATGTAGGTGGTTTCTAGTATTTTATTATCATAAAATGTACTTTGTTGAACACCCTCAATATGAATTTTTGCCCTACCAGGGTTATTTCCTTAGAATAAATTTCTTGGGTGGAATTTTTGCATCAAAAGGAATGCACTCTTAAAAGTCCTTTATCCTCCAGAAGCCTTGGTAGCTCACCCTTCTGTCAGAAAAGTGTTGTCCATTTGATGGTACTAGGCCATTTTACAAATATATTTTTTAAAGCTCTCCCAATTTAATAGACATAAAATGATGTCTCTGTATTGTTCTAAGACTATTTGATTATTGGTGAAGCTATGCCTTTTCATACCATAAGTTTCTGAGCAGAAAAAAAAAATCCTTTCAAGCTTTGGTTCTATTTTATCATTATAATTTATTACAGGGTTTATTCTGAAGTTCCCTGTTATAAAAATAAGGAAATGTTCAAAACTATTACTTAAAAAGTGTTAATTATGGAGGATTTTCAAATGTTGCTAATTATCATAGACATGCTTAGGTTCATTCAGCAACAATTTTCATACATAGGAAAAATGCCCACAATATTTTTGCAAAGACTATTAGTTTGCTTTTGAAAACACTTTCCCCAAACACTTCGTAGGTGATCTTGCTTCTGGGGTTTCAAATGTAGGTTTTCCCCAATGTTCTGCACTCAGTCCTCTCCTTTTGTCTTGAAATTAAAGTCAGTAAGCCGTATCTACCTGCTATTTTGTGCTTCACCAAAACAAGAGAAGACATGGGCCTTGGCTTATAGAGGCTTACAATCTATATAGATGCCAATATATAGAACTAAATTAAAATGCCTATAGTGGCAAGTGTTTTTGTAGGGGTATAAGATGCTGGAAGGCCACTGGAGGGTGTGTTACACCACCCATGAGGATTCAAGGAGGCTTCTTATGCTGGATTTTGGAAGACAAGGCAGATTTTTTTCCCAGAGTGACTAAAAAAATATTTCTGGTCTCATATGCTCTTGTAGAACGTTTGCACTCACCTATGAAGGTTGGAATCTATGTCCCTTCCCCTTGAAAACCTGAGTGGTCCTTTGTGATTGCTTTGAGGAACAAAATGTAGCAAAAGTAATGTTGCATGACTTCTGAGGTTAGGTCATAAAAGGTGATGTGGCTTTCTCCTGGCTCTGTCTCTCTTGAGACATGAACACTTTTGGAGCCACCATGTGAGAAGTCTGGCTACCCTGGACACCTGAGCCACCATGCTAGAGAGATGACAGAGAGGGGGTGAGGTGGAGAGAGAGACACCTGAAGAGCCCCTGCTGTTCCAGGCCCCACCTGTGGGATTCTTCCCAGCCTGAGCTCTAGACGTGTGAGGGAGAGGAACCACCTTCATTATTAGGGATGATTAGTTCATCCCTAATCACCACCTGATTACAACTATAGTTGACCCTTGAACAACACAGGGAATTAGAGGAGTGGAGTCAAAAATCTGCCTATAACTTATAGTCGGTCCTCTGTATTCAAGGTTCCTCTCTATCTGCAATTCAACCACCCATGAATTGTGTAATGTTCACTGTTGAAAAAAATCAGCATATAAGTGTACCTGTGCAGTTCATACCTGTGTTGTTCAAGTGTCAATAGTAGTTGAGACATCCTGAGCAAGAACCACCCAATTAAGCCCAATCAATCCACAGAACCATTAGAGTTAACAATAAAGTGACTGTTGTTGTTTTAAGCCGCTAATTCTGAGGTCACTTGTTACCCAACAATAGCTAACTGCCCCACCAGATGTGGGAGAAAGAGCATTCCAGGCAAAGGGACAGTCTGGGTATTTTTCCCTGTCAGCTTGCTTTCTGTTTTGTTTCCAACTGTCCTTTCTATGCAGATAACTCCTATAGCTGCAACTTCAATTCTCCCCTCTCCCAAACTGATGTGCAATAGTCCCACCTGCTTACTGGACAGCTCTATCTAGGTATCCTACCCGAACTGCCAACTCAGTATACAACAAAAGGAACTCAAAATGATCTCCTAGGAACATATTTTCCTATGCTCAGTATTTTTATTAATGGCACCACTACAGTCCCAGTCAGCTAAGCTGTTCACTTTGGTGTTTTCATTGATTTTTTTCCCGCTACCCAAATTTGACATCCAATCCCTTCCTACATCCTGCAATTCTACTTCCATAATACAGTTGACCCTGAACAACATGGGTTTGAACTGTGCAGGTCCACTTATATGTGGATTTATTTCAATAGCAAATAGTACACTACACGATCCTAAGTTGGTTAAAACCATAGATGTGGAGATGGAGAGTCAACAATAAATTATAATAAATGTGGATTTTCAACTGCAGCGAAGTGTTGGTGCCCCTAACCCTTGCATTGTTCAGGGGTTGACTATATTTTGTATCTGTAGTAATACCACCATCACCATGTTTTCGTACCTACTTCAAGTTTATTTTATTTATTTATTTATTATTATTTACTTTGGCTGTGCTGGGTCTTAGTTGTGGCACATGAGATCTTCGTTGCAGCATTTGGGCTTCTTAGTTGTGGCAATTGGGCTTCTTAGTTGTGGCATGCGGGCTTCTTAGTTGCAGCATGTGAGCTCTTAGTTGCAGCATGCATGTGGGATCTAGTTCCCCGACTAGGGATTAAACCACAGTCCCCTGCGTTGTGAGTGCACAGTCTCACACACTGGACCACCAGGGAAGTCCCTTAACCTACTTCAAGTTTAGATCCCTCGCATGGCCCAGACCAATACCTCCAAACTGGTTTCCAGTTTCCTCCATTCTCTGCTGCCACGATGGTTTTACCACAAAGCAACTCTGATCATGTCATATTTTGCTCACAAGCCTCCAGTAACCTCTTACTCCTTCTCCCCCACCCCAAAGGTCTTACCAATGTATGGAACAAGTAAGAAAAAACAAACAAACAAGGAGGATGTAAGGCTTCTGATCTGAGCAGATAATGAAATGATACTCCGTTGGAGGGTAAGGAAGGCAGATTAAAAAGTAGAAGGCCTTCTGTATTTTCTGTCAGTCTCCACTCACCCCAGCATTGCGTAAGTGTCCTACATTCCTGGGGATTTGTCACCTGCCTGGGTCATATTCCTCCTAGTCACCAGTCATTCCCTCTTCCATCTACATGGCCAGCTCAGGGTGGGACTGGAAAGGGGTTCTGGGAAGAGCATGGAACCAACCTTGAATGGTGGCTGAAAGCTAGGGAATAGGAATGGTCTGCAGTGTACATCCAAGGGTCTAGCACAGTCCTTGGAAGAAGATCAGTGCCAGAGAGGCATAGCAGAGAGTCAAGAGCAAGATCCATAGGAAATACAACTAGGTCTGAGGTCAAGGAGAGTGTGGGCAGAGAGTGAGATTATAAGCACAGGGTAGTTGCCTGGGGTGGAGCAGAGGAGATGGCGGGGTTGAGTAGGGAGTCAGTGATGGTCCATGAAGCAATGAGGTGGGTGAGATTCACTGCCTAGGGCATCAGGCTGGCCTCTCTCCAGCGAATCTTGACACGCTCTTCCGTCTGTGTCTTAAAGTGGAAGCTGCAAAGCACCGCATCTCATCCTTATTCTTTCTTGGATGAAAGGACTGAGTGGTTGGCATCAGCAGAGCAGGGCAAAAAGAGTAAGAAGTGGGATGACAGCAGAGTGCCAGGAGGAGAACTAACCAGCAGGCTGGCCAAGCATTCCAACTTCTAAGATAAACCATCAGGCCCACAGTTCTGGTGCCTTCAACAATTTGAAGAAATGGCAAGAAACCTTCCTCCTCTGGTTGAGTAGGTCCTAGGAAGTTCCAATATGGAGCACCCAATATAGGGGTCAGATTATGTGAGGCAGGGAGAGCTTGCAGGAGACTCTGTACAGACCATGACAAAGGTTGTCCTTCTGAAAAATGCCATGCCTGGGAAGCTTGAGGTTAGCAAGGGCTATACGGATGGGGTGGGGGGGGGGGGGCATCTGCCAAGGGCTGGGTAGGACGGGTATTTCAATCATTTAGTACTCATCAACAGCTTTTAGCTGACTTCTTACTGAGCTACATCCTACACCAGTCTAGGGAAATAATGGAGAAAAAGCACAGTCCCTGGCCTCAAGAAATTCAGTGTATTAGGGGAGTCAGACCAATAAAAAGTGATTTCAGTGCAGTATGAGGCAGGGAGGGAAGCCTCAGGTGGGACACTTAACTCTGACCTGGGTGTCAGTGAAAACTTCCTGGAGAGAATCTTGATAATTTCTTGAACCCAGGAAACCATCTGTGTTCCCCTAACCCAGGTTAGAAATTTCTCAGCACAGAAATTTGGCACCAGATTTGGTCTTTGCATTTTAGGAATTTAGGATGTCCTTGACATTTCAGGGAGCAACTCACCCCAGCAATTACAGGCCAGGAGGTCTCAAAGTAGCTGTACCATTGCAGGTCTCTGGCCGAGTGGCTTGCACTGGGTGATGTGTCCCTCCACTGGTGGGTGTGGTCATCTCGAGCTCACAGTGGCTGGGCACCTGATTTTCAAGAAAATCGGGCTCACAAACATGTGGGTAGATAAGCACCTATACCGTCCATCCCCAGAAATCTGGGGGCAGCCACTGGATTGAGAGCAGAAGTAGGTGAAGGCAGGCCCAAATGAAATAGCCCATGGTGTACTCCTCACACGCCAGCACAGCTTCTAACTCCTTCCTGGCTCCCCACCTGGCCCAGAGGAAGAACAGTTGCTAGCCTGACAGGTCAGAGTCCAGAATATTCATTGGGCCACATTTTATTGACAAGCAAGGTTACTGTTCTTTAAAGGCACCCACCCTGGGTTCCACTTTCTCTCTCTTTCTTCCTGTCTTGGTCCTAGGAAGGTCTTCGTCTTTGGGGCCTACTGTGCTTGTGCTTCCTGCCTGTATGTGGTGAGCAGCCCCAGGACAAACCTGGCCACGGCTCTCTCTCCCTGAATAGGTAAATGAGTCAGATTCGGCCCGCTCACTCTTTGGCATGTGTACCTGCATTTGCTCCCCCTAGATTTAGATTCAGGAAGAGGGGAAGTGGAGGATCTTGCGTAGACCTCAGCCATCTCATACAATCATCGTTGCACCAGCTTCTTCATTTTCGTATCTGCCACGAACAAGGCTGATTTTTAAAGTGACACTTTTTAGTTCTCATCCTTCCACTCTTCCTTATACGGGCTCCAAAGGAGCAGGCTGATTGGCGGGATAGTATCAATATTTTAGCCTTCCTGGGTCCCTGGTTATAATACCATTATAATATTTATAATTCCACTGAAAACTTACCCCTGGCCTTTAAGGGTAAAGGGAAGGCAGAGCTTTCTGTTTATGGGCACATTGGACCAAAGCCCAAAGTCCTTGGTATCCTCCCAGGCATACTGGCTCAGCTTCAGGAAACAGCAGTAAGCAGACAGATTGGGCAGCTCAGGGCCTGGGGTGAAAGTAACAGCCTTGCCTTCAGCTCTCCAGAGGCGGGAGACTGTGCCAGTTGCTCAGCCTTTCCTGGAGCGTGATGCACTGTGGCATGAGTCTGGCAAGGTTTTCAGCTGGGAGGCCTGGACCAGTTGGTCCCGGGGAGGTGGGTGTGTGTGGAGAGGGGGGTTGGGAGGTGGCAGGAATCATGCAAGTCTTTCTTGGACTGATCTCTGAGGGGCCTTTTACTCCTGAATGAATCCTGGCCAAAAAGGTCATAGTAGGCCAAATAATGGCTTCCAAAAATGTCTACACCTCATCCCTGGAACCTATGAATATGTTAAGTTATGTGGCAAAAGGGACTTTTTATGTAGTTAAGATTATTATCGTTTTTAATTAATTAAGATGTGATTAAGGTTATGGATCTTAAAATGGACGATTATCCTGGATTATCCAGGTGGGCTCAATGTAATCACATAGCCCTTAAAGTAGAAACTTTCCCAGCAGAAGAGAAGGCATGAAAGATAAGGCATGAGAAGGACGTGAACTTCTGTTACTGGCTTTGAAAATGAAGGGTGCCATGAGCCAAGGAATGTGAGTGGTTTCTAAAAATTAAGAATGACCCCTGGCCAATGGCCATCATTCCTACAACTACTTGCAACTGGATTCTGCCAGCGACCTGCACAGGCCAGAAAGGATCCTCCCCCAGAGCCTCTTAAGCCTCTTGTGGTAATTTGTCATGGCAGCAATAGAAAACCAATATAGAACTGGAAGGCTAAGAGATGTATTACGGAGTCAGTCCGTGACCTTGGTCTTGGAGTGCACTTGGCCATCTGCACTTCCTTTAAGAGCTGGTAGATAGGATTCCTAAAACCCAGGCTGATTCTCATTGGGATGCCCTACCAGCCTGTTGGGGCTCTGGTTCTGAGCAGTGAGCTCTGCGTCTTTCTCATACACTGTTGTCATGGATGTTATCTGGGCCCTCCTATGGCAGTCCTGGTCCCATTCACTTGCTGACAGATGGCTTTCTGAGTGTGGAGACCCCACAGTTGCCCTGAGGCCTTCCAAGCAGAAGGAGTGGCAGGGAATAGGTATGTCTAGTGCAGCCAGGGACGGCATACTTTGTGACCCAAAAGGAGAGAGTTGTGATGATCAAAGGTAGTATCTTGTCTTTAAGGGTATAGTTCTAGACCCTGAGGACAGACATATCAGCTGAGAAGTCTTTGAGTCCTCCTGGAGACCAGGTCAGAGGGAATTATGTCAGCTCTGAGCTGTGGGATCAGCCAAGGATAGGCCTAAACCTTCATGAGAGGCCCCCTGGCGACAGTGCCTGGACACAAATGATCTAGAAGGTAGCCTTGCTCAGATTGGATCCAATTAGCCAGAGGATGTTAGTGCAGCTGGGTTTTTACTGTATTTGTCTCAATTGGCCTGCTCTCTTTATTAAAGAGGAGCAGATTCATCTGATGAACCACCAGGTATTACTCACCCAACTTCTCACCTAAGTGGACAGCCTTTGCAGAAACCCAAACAGCCCCGACTTGACCAAGTTGTCCAGGTGGCAGAGGTGGTAACAATTTAGGAGGGAAACCAGGGTTCTATCCTTTCACCAAGTCTTTCTGGCAAATTAATAAATTGGGAGAGGAAAATCCCAATTAGATTTTAGCCTTTCAACTCAAATCCTAAAAAGGAGATCCTAACAGTAACCAAACCAACAGGGAATGGAGTCAAGGAGATTTCACTCATACTATTTTTTAAGCAAATGGTAAATCCTAATAGAACTGCTGTCAATTAAAGATAAGTAAGCAGCAAAAAACTCAGCATGGCACCTATGCAAAAAAGCACCTACAATAAAAGACTACAGTAGACAAAAGATGAATGAAGAGAATTCTTCTGAAATTTTACTCGAGGAAGCAGAAGAATGACAAAACCTTGGACTGGTGAGAGGCAGGAGCTCAGTCCTTTCATGCTCTGCTGGTGGTGACATAAATTGGCCCAGCCTTTCCGGAATGCATGAGGATGGGAGGAAGGAACATTTTAAATGAGTGTACCTTTGACCCAGCAATCCCACTTCCTGTAATTTTCCCCAAGACAATAATTACCAAAGCCTACAATGAGCTACAGACAAGGGTTTCCATCTCGGCTTTGTTTGTAATAGTAAAAAAATGGATGGGTTAAATCATTGGTTAAAGAAACTATAGCACTTCCATATAGATAATGTATAAATGATGATGTAGCTCTTTATTTGATGACATGGAAATTTGCCTATGACACATGTAATTGAATGCAAAAAGGGGGATAACAGAACAGCATGGTCCCACTTGTAAAATATTTTAATAAGTGCACATAGAGAGAGGTCTGGAAGGATGTTTACCTTAACAGCTGAATTTTACTTTATTCTTTGTGTATTTCTTATTACTTCAACATTTATAATGAGCATGAATCTTTAACAGAATAAAGCTATTTTCAAAATAAAAGAAAAAATGTGATGGAAGTCGACTCGATCTACTGGAAGTGATGAAACCCATGGTTGACAAGCTGGAAAAATGTCAATTACTGTGGGGAATCACAAAGAATGACATAGGCATGTGTTAAACATTTTATTTCCATTTAAAACACATAAATGAACACCCACTCACTGTTTTTTGATATAAGGCTATGTGTCATAAAACTACAATCTCAATGCAGAATTCTTATAGATTTCTTCCCCATAATATCTGCCTATATTTAATTTGATACTGTTTTTAACTCCCCTTTATCAAGGCAGTACTCATTCCTATTTCTCCTCTTCCTTGCTTGCTTCTAGATTAAGAACAAAAAAAGCTGAAAACTTGTTTTTTTAACCTGCTGTTTCGCAGGTGTGACCATGTGGCAAAATTCTGGTCAATAAGGCATTAGCAGTCTACTGAGGTTTTCCGGGACCGCTTCATTTATTTTTTTTAATTGAAGTATAGTTGATTTACAATGTTGTGTTAATTTCTGCTGTACAGAAAAGTGATTCAGTTATACATATATATACATTCTTTTTTTAATATTCTTTTCCATTATGGTTTATCATAGGATGTTGAACATAGTTCTCTGTGTCATACAGTAGGACCTTGCTGCTTATCCATTCCATATAAAAAAGCCTACATCTTCTAACCCCAACCTCCCACTACATCCCTCCCCCGATCCCCTACCACTTGGCAACCACCAGTCTGTTCTCTATGTCCATGATTCTGTTTCTGTTTCATGGATAGGTTCATTTGTGTCATATTTTAGATTCCACATATAAGTGATATCATATGGTATTTGTCTTTCTCTTTCTGACTTACTTCACTTAGTATGATCATCTCTAGTTGCATCCGTGTTGTCGCAAATGGCATTATTTCGTTCTTTTTTATGGCTGAGTAATATTCCATTGTATATGTGTACCACATCTTCTTTATCCAGTCCTCTGTCGATGAGCATTTAGGTTGTTTCCATGGCTTGGCTATTGTGAATAGTGCTGCCATGAACATAGGTGTACATGCATCTTTCTGAATTATAGTTTTCTCTGGATATATGCCCAGGAGTGGGATTGCTGAATCATATGGTAATTCAATTTTTAGTTTTCTGAGGAACCTCCAGACTGTTTTCCACAGTGGCTGCACCAACTTACATCTGGGACTGCTTTAGCTTTCAGCCTTCCATTTAGCTGTCCAGGCAGCTACTAACATTTTGATCCTTTACTCCTATTCTGAGTTCTTTACTCCCATCCTTACGTCACTGGACCCACCACACCCGCTGGGCATTGCTGGTTTTGCCAGACATCACTGTGGATACAGTAGGACTCCCTGACCCCATCGCGTTAATTGGAAACTGACATTGCATCTGCTGGGCACTGCTGTAGCTTGCGTGCATGACTGCTGTTGCTCCTGTCACCTCTGCCATGTGTTGCTGCCATCGTCATAAGCACCACTGTCAATACCCCAGGCCCCAAGGTGTCAAAGCTGTACAGTGGTCTATAGCAAAATGGGGAGAGAGTGCTTCTACCCCTTGATATGTCACACTCAGAGGATCCCCAAGGGAGGACGGCTTATACCCCTCTGTCTCTCTGAGTATTCGGCAAAAACTCCCTTTCCATTTTATTCACGCTCTCTTGCTGTGACCTGAGCCACAAGAGACTGGCTGGGACAGGTCTGAGTGATGGGCACCCAGCTGTATTTGGAGTTTTCTCTCCTCCCTGAAAACCAAGGTTCCGTTAATGGGTCAGCTTGGTATATTTGACTTCTGTGCTGAGTGAGTTCTCTCCTAGCAGACTCTTCGACTCCACATGCCAAGAGACCCCTCACAAGTTCTCTAGACATTTTTATATTTTATGGCTAAGTACATTTGGACTCAAGCTGGGTTTCCCATTGCAGATTTTGGCAGCAGGGGAGGGGGAAGCAGGTAAATGTTCTTAAGTCTTTTTACTTTTAAACAAATAAATCTTCTTTTATGATAAAATTAATAATACTCTTTATGAGAAGTAAAATACATAGAGAAAAAAGACACAGTGAAGAAAATAAAACTCACCTGTAATCCCACTACTTAGAAATAATCACAAATAATGCTTGGAAGGTCTTTATTCCCCCATTGTTTTTCATTACTAAGATCACACTGTATATGTAATTTTTCAGGCTGCTTTTTCAATGACTCACCATTGTATCATAAGCATCCTCCCTTGACACTGAAAATTATTTATAAGCAAACTTTTAATGGCTATATAATATCCAATGTTACGTGCATTAGTCTTTTGATTGAAAGTCTCAGAAATCTACTCAAGCGAGTATAATTTTTTTTTGAATGAGAGACATTTATTATGAGGATCAGGGATGTTTCCTGGAAACTAAAGGCAGAGATGCAGCCAGACCTCAGGACTAGATTACACACCGAGGCTGGACTAGAGTGTAGGAAAGCCAGAAAGCCCCCTACCTCCAACTGGCCTCTGTTTTCCCCTCTGCTTCTTCAGTTTCCTCTGCTTTCATACATCAGCTTTTACAGGAAACATGGCCATTGACTCCTGAGTTTACATGTCCAGGAAGTCCAGTGAGAAATTAATCTCTCTCAGCTCTAGTGGCAAATCTTTGGGAAGCCTTGGTTGGCCCAGTTCTGATCAGGTGCTGACCCTGGTCCAGTCAACAGCAGGGAGGGGACCAGGGTCATCTGGTGGGAACCTGGCTCTTCCAACTGAAATATGAACATGAAGGGTAAAGAAGAGGGAGTTTCTCCAATGCTGGGACAGGCAGAGTCTGTCAGACAACCAATGCTGATATTCCATAGTTTACCAAAGCATTGTCCTGTCATGTTAATCAATTCACTCCAGCTGATACTGAGCTGGGGGTGAGGGTTGATGTGTTACCTCGCTCCTCTCCCCAAGAGCAAACAGCTCCCAGACCCTGCTCGGCAGAGATACCAACTTACACTCATAGACGGGTATTAATGGAACGAACAGAGAGAACTCTTCTAGGTTAGCAAAGGCCGTCTCTGGACATCTCCAGACCCAGGCAGGGAGCGTTTGGTGTGCAGTTCTCCCTTCCTGCGAAAGCTTCAACTTGTCCATAATATGAGAAGTCTCTCATTTAGTAGAGTTAATGACTGGCATATTTTAACAAAGGAAAGGAAATGTATCTTTTCATCATGAATAACCAGCCTGCAGCAGGGGGTAATTGTGTCGGAAATAAGGCTGAGATTTTCGAAGGAGTTGGATGGTTTTATGATCGTTAATAACATTCACAGTTATGCATGCGTGGATTTCATATTTCATGGTATGAGCTGATTGCCTGGAGGGGTCAGGAAGGCATACTTTCTAGGATTACATGAGTGGGTAGGCCCATTATCAAAGACTTTAAAAAAAAAAAAAAAAAAAGACCTTTACTTTCTTCTGAAGCATTAATTGCTGGTCAGTGACTTGATGAAATGATCAGAAATGAAACAAACAAAGCCCTATGGATTTATGTGCTTCTCTCTGGGCTTGTTCCCGAGGTCTCACTGACTTACCAAGAGCCTTGGGGGATGCTCCGGTTCAGTGGTGCTGGCTCAAGTCTGGGAGGGACTGATACTGAGACCAGTATCTCTTGGTTCCATTCTGATTTCCACAGATTGAGAAGTAAAAGAATTTCCTGCCTCACACAGGAAGGAATCTCCCCCAGACACCCCCCAACCGCCCTGCCCCCAGCCATGGGAATTCCCTTCCGGCTCCAGTGGCGAGGACTGACTCTTGCATCAGTTCCCTTGCTGTACAGGAGGCTGGCAAACACGGCCCTTGGGTTCCCTTCTTGACACCGTCCTGTAGGGAGGCTGGCGGGGCCAGCGAGAAGGGTGTCACCATTGGGTGGGCAACCGGGCAACCGTGTGTCCCACCCTGCGATGCACAAAGCCTGGTGCCAGGTGTCACAGTGAGACACAAAACAAGTACAAGCCGTGGCTTCCACCCTCAAGGAGCTCAGTATCAGTCAAGTGCAACCAAAATGATGATACTGACTCTAAGTAAGAAAAGAAATAAAAGGACGAAGAGACCAGTATGTGCTGGAATAGTTGGAACAGACTTTTGGAAGTGGTGAGACCAGAGCAGGAGCCTGAAATGGATGGTGGGATTTTTTAAATGGAGAACATTCCAAGCAGGGGGAGGACACACAGGCTAATAGATGAAGCACAGGGCACCACGGGGTGGAGGCATCCGGGCTGAGTGGAAGGGGCTCCTGGGGACCAGCCCAGAAAGAGGCTGTCTCCACAGACGGGCTCGAGGCCTCAAGGCCCCGAAAGGTGGGCAGAGAATTTGTACTGAGCGCGGAAGTATTCATGACGCATTGGAGGTTCTTGAGCCAAAGGAAGGACCCTTTCAGGAAGAGGACCGTTCCTAGTATGGTGCCGGGTGAGAGGGGAGAGAGCCTCAGAGAAATAGGTTAAGAGATTGTTGCAGTGATCCGGGTACTGGGGTGGGGGTGATGAGAAAGGCGCCTATGTCATGTCCTGAAACTGCAAGACCAGGGTTCCAGATAAGAAAACAAGGTTTCCGATTAGGGTGAAGAGTAGGAAACTCAGGGAGGGACTGATAGGGCTGATTGGTTATACAGGAGGCCTGAGCCTGGGAGGATCAGCCTTTGGGGGGGGGAAGCCAAGGGCAACTCCAAATGCATCCTCAACCTAGGACAGTCCTGTAGGGCCAGAGGAATCCGTAGCTCAGGAGAGCTGCCATGAGGTCCTGGCTGTTGGCGACAGCCTCAGGCTGGCAGCAGAGGAGAGCCTTGGACTGCTCAGAACCCGGGGTCCTCGAGGTAGACCTGGTCTGACATCTCCCTAGAGCATCCGGGAGGCTCAGCTGAGGTAGTGAACTGGGACTGGCTGACCGTCAGACCAGGGCAACGGCCTTGGAATCTGAGTGGAAAGGGCAGGTCCAGGGGGCCCCTTGAGACTCTCACCTTCTGAACAAATGTCAGGGCAGAGCACAGACATGCAGCCTCTCGCAAGGAAACCATTCATCAAGCATTGAAGTAAACCCTGCAACAACCTCCGGGAAAGGACCTCAGGGATGTCCTTTTGTCACATGGCCCCTTTGTCATAGAGCCGGGGGGACAGGCCCAGAGAGCAGGGGCACTTGCCAAAGATCACAGATGAGTCCTACCACCCATCCTAGTGCATGGGGACTCTGAGGGGCAACACCCAGAATACAGTGAGTCTCCCTGCTGTCTTCCCAGCACTTGTCTACCAGCATGGACGCTGGAAGGCTGAGCCTGTGTTTGCCACTTCAGCCCCCTCTCTGCCAAGAGACTCATTTGTCCCAGTGGTGTAAGCAGCTGGCTTCTCTTCCTCAGATAAATCCCACATTGCTCTGAGCGGGGTACTCCCTTCTCCCTCAGGGGACACCATCTCTTCCTCCCACTTGGCATCCTGCCAGGACTTTACCCTGGGGGCAGCCAGCATCAGGCCTCCCGGGGCCCTCAGAGGGCAGGGGTTGCACTAACAGGGCTACAGCTGTGCTGAGAGGGTGACGGCCAGGTCCCAAGCCCTTTGGGGTGTTGGCCACTTCCCTTGAGCCAAGCCTGGTTCTTAGCACTGAGTTGAATTGTGAATGTCCAGAGACTTCTCTGGGGGCCCAGGTAACCTGCCCTTGGCTCAGTATTTGGGAGAGAAGAGGCTCAGATACACACACACACACACACACCCCCGCCCGCCCCAAGTACACCTCATAACAGCACTCGGAACTGCTGGGCTGGAACTTGGCATAATCAATGTATTCACAAAGCACGGGTTTTAATAATGAGACCAGGAAATTGGAGCACTGGCTTTCAATCCTGGCTGCACACTGTAATCACCTGGTAAGTTTTTAAAATTCTGATGCCTAGACCCCACCCCAAGAGAGTCTGATTTCTGTGGTCCAGGATGTGGCCCAAACATCAGGATATTTAATACCAATGTTCAGCCAGGAGTGAGAACCCCTGAATCAGAGAGATTGAGAGAAGTTCATTTTACATTGCAGGGAGTCAAAAATATGGCCTCTCATCATCTCAATTTTTATAGGCGCTACAGGTTCATCTGTGGGTTTTGCTTTACCTTCTAGTAATTGCATAGCAACTTTCCTTTGGGGAACCATTCTTCTCATTTCTGCCCACTCTCTCCCAATCCTCCCCAGCTTCTGGAGTGGGTACAGGGTCCAGATGGATTCAGCGAGGCTCAGTGAAACAATAGGCTGCTGACCTTGGACTTTCCCTGAAGCTATCAAGAAAGATAAACTCTCTCTCCTGGGCTTGAAGCTCGTAGCCTGTGAGCCTCAGGTTTCTGGGGTCACCATGAAGAGAGGGTGGGCCTGGAAATGAGGCCAACACAGGGAGAGCAGAGATTAAAAAAAGAAAAGGCACAGCACTAGTGACAACATCTAAGCACCTGGATCCAGCTCTGTTTGAAGATTCCACTGGGTTTCACCTTTATTGAGTCAATGGAGTACAGATTTTGTTTAACCCAATTGGATTTGAGTTTGTCAGTTGTATCTATAAGAATCCTACCTAAGAATATTTCTCAAAATCTTAAAAATAAGCTCTGATGGACGTAAAGTTGTCTTTCTTCCCTTGTATTAGTTCTGCCTAAATAAGTTAATGACCAGAGCAAGGCAATATTTTGGACTTAAATAGATCTGGCTCTAGGATGCCTACCTCACAGATCTGTTGTGGGGAACCACATGAGATAAAACTTATGTAATGAGAGGTCCAGCCGGGTGTCTTACCAAGGTGTTATGATTTGTTGTTACGTTTTGGTTTGTTTTTTTAGAAAAGCTGCCAGCCACAACTCAGTCTGGTTGGGGGCAGGGATCACCTCACCTACCCCTCTCAGTTATGCAAACTGTCAGTCCAGCCCTGGAGAAAAGATGTACCAGGACTTTTATTTGATGTGGCAAAGCCAGACAGTACCCTGAGTAGCAGAACTTCGGGAAGCAGGAGAATCAATTTGCAAAAAGCACCCAGAAACCCTTCTGGGAGGATTGAACTGATAGCCCAGCTCCTCTCTGAGACCCGGGCTGGTCCCCTGACCAAGGCCCAGTGCCAGAGAAGGGCAAGAAGAACACTGAAACAAAGCTGCCATGAGAGCAGAAATGGACCGGCAGGATGTTCTGTATGAGTCATAAATGAGAAATAATGGGAGAGAATGGTTCTAGGTTTAGGATATCAGGCATGCTGGAGCCTGCTGTGTTTCCCTCTTCTAATGGAGACCTCCACCTTGCAGAAGCAGCAAGAAGCAGTCACTCCCCACCATGGTAGCAGCAGTCATAGCTAATGGGTGTTAAAGTGCTATGCTAAGCTCGTTTATATCATTACCTCCTTTAATAATCCCAAGAATGCTATGAACTTGGTACCATTATAGTCCCAGTTTACAGATGACAAAGCTAGGAGAGTAAAGATGAAGCACTTTCCCCCAGGGAGTCTGACTCCAGAGCCCACATATCCCACCATTCCTTGGCCGTCTCCCTATAGACAGTCTGATGAGTGCTTCTTGCCCTCTATCTCTGACCTCCATGATAGGCAGCCTCACTGGAGTAGACTTTCACCCTGGTCAAGGCTGGGGGAAGAAATGAGTAGCACTATGGCTTCGAGGGCCTTGGCCATTTTGGGGTGGAGCCATGATGATACTGGAGAAGTGGAATCACCTCTACCCCAAATGGCCTGTTCCATGGTAGAAGCCAGAGAGGACCAGTTACTCTACTTGGAAGCAGCTCTTCTGCCCCAGGCAGCTTCTCCACAGCAGCTAGATAGAGCTCCTTCCCTGCCTGGACAGCACAATAGATCATGGCAGAGAATGTGTTCTTTCTCCCTGGATCCCTTCTTACTTTTTTTTTTTTTTTTTTTAATTTTATTGATTTATTTATGGCTGTGTTGGGTCTTCGTTTCTGTGCGAGGGCTTTCTCTAGTTGCGGCGAGCGGGGGCCACTCTTCATCGCGGTGCGCGGGCCCCTCACTATCGCGGCCTCTCTTGTTGCGGAGCACAGGCTCCAGACGCGCAGGCTCAGTAGTTGTGGCGCACGGGCTTAGTTGCTCCGCGGCATGTGGGATCTTCCCAGACCAGGGCTTGAACTCGTGTCCCCTGCATTGGCAGGCAGATTCTCAACCACTGCACCACTAGGGAAGCCCCCTTCTTACTTTTAGTAACAGAAATGCCCCAGCAAATCTTAGCCAGCCATGTGGCTGCCCAGCTAGAGACTATATGTCCCAGACTCTGTTGCAGCTAGGTATATCCAGGTGACAAGGTGTTTGGCCAATGAGACGTGAGCAGAAGTGGTGTGTGCCACTTTTCGGTCTTAGCTTAAAAGGTTTGGGTTTCCCTTTTCTGTTTTGGGTGGGAAAGAGTAACAAATGGGTCATATGCCTTGGACCCAGACCGGAAGCCACATATTCAGGACGCACCTCAACAACCCTGTATTGCTGATGTATGGACTTTTATGTGTAAGAGAAATAGGCATCTGAAACTTCTACCTTAGATAAGTCACCATATTTTTTGGTTCGTCTACATCCTCAGTAAATAAAACTCAAACCGACTGAACTGTCCAACCCCCTAAGAAAAACAAACCCCCAACACTTATAGCACATGGAAATTCCTAGACAAAGATTTTGCTAGGGGAGGGGAGTCTTGAAGGAGGTACACTGGATTTCCTGATATTACAAGCATGGCTGGCCATTAACTATAAGGAGGGTTATTAGTTAGGATAGACTAGGTTATGCTTGATTAATGAGCAACACCCAAATCTCTGTAACCTAATGCACACATGTTTATTTCTTACTCATGTAAATCCACCCCAGGTCCAGATGATTCTTTAGGGCACCCATACTCCATGTGGTGACCCAGTGACCTGAGCCCCTTCCATGTTTTGGCCCTGCTGTCTTTATACAAGTCCTTCTCCAATACCGCTGCAGCAGAAACAGAGAGCCTTGGAAGTCTCCCACCATCAATTGCATGCTTTGGTCTAGAAGTGACACATGTCACATCCATTTACAACCAATGAGTGACCAGAGCTGGCCATGCGGCTCTAACTGCTGGGAGGCTGAGCAGTATCATCCTCTTGGTGCCAAAAGAAGAGCACAAATGGAAGTCTGCCACATAGAGGGCCTCTCCGATCATACATGTAACATGCCCAGCACAGGGGCTACACGCTCGATAAATAGGGCAAAGTGGGGAGAAAAGGCCCAGAGCAAGGGAGGAGGAGAGAAGAGAAGAAGAACAAAGAGAGACGCATAGAGGAAATTTATAGAAGGAAATTAGATCCAGAACCCAAAGCAAGGAGGCCCCAGGGCCAGCCAATGGTGTGCTAAGATCCGGCTCACACACCAGCTCATGAGAGTCGTTTGCTAAATTTTCAGGAATTTGGCAAGCCAGGTGTTAAACACAGTGATTATTAAAAATTAAATTATATCTGGTTACAATTAAATACATTATATCAAAGATGAAGGTAATAAATACTCAGAATACATCACTTCCTCCTTCTCTTACTGCATTTTATGACTCTCTCTGTTCCGGGGGTTATTCCCATCTATTACAGCATGGTGTGCTACTGAACTCCTCTTCCCGACTCTGTCCAGAGAAATGATTTGGTAGCGGGTGGGAGTATTTACCACATGGAAATCAGCAAATGCTACAAATCGGGGCTTTTGTCCCCTAGAGAGCTGGTGGTTGAACATTTATCAGCCTGGGTCTGGCCTTCCTCTCCCAGGACATCTAAACTGGGAGTTTCAGTGAAGCCAGCAGTTGTGCTCTGACCTCTCCGGAGCAGTGTCGAGGCAGGAAATTTCCATTTGTCACCAGTGATGGGTTGAGGGCAGGGAGTTTCGGGAGTACTGATGGGTGAGCATTTGCATTTGGAGTTCCTATGGGAATGGGCTGTTGGGTCAGCAACCCTAGATCATAGCATTTTGCAAATACAGACATTCCCTTCCATGTCTGCAAAGCGTGGCGCTCGCTCAGAAGCCTAAAGAATTGTTTGGTTCCCAGGAACCAAAAGCTGGTGCTGAATAGTAATAATCACCTGCCAGGAGCCTATTGACCAGGAGGACTGCCTGCTGCCTGTAACTCCTGGTAACAGGGAGCCCTTCTGAGAGCCATCCTTGCGCTGGCTCCATAATGAGATGGTGGTGCCTCTTTCTCTCTTGAAGCGTTTTGTACTGGGTCTCTAAGACAGTAGCTGCCAGAACTGCAGCCAAGGCTGGCAACTCAAACAGGGAGAGGCCTGAGTTTACTTGGCCAACTCAGAATCTAGCTGTGCGTGCATGGGGCTTGTTTCTATAGCCACCGTAAAATTCTCCTTTCACTGGCTACTTCACTTTCCCCTGAAGCCCTGAGCCCTCTCTCCTCCCCTTCGCCACCCAGCTCAGCCATTACTGGCCACTTGCCCTCCTGTGTTCACGGTCCCTTTTAAAGCACTATTAGGTGTCTGGACGGTTTATGGATCTCTGGGCTTCTGACTCCATGTACTGCATTGCTGTAAAAGCTGGACCATCAGACGCAATTGCAGAGGGGAAAGTTGGAGGGCACAGTGCGTGAGTTTAGTTTTTAATGCGTGAATGTATTACACCAAATGGATGGAAATGCTATGCTGGCAATTTTTACTTCTTTATAGGTTTCTGATTTTTAAAAATCAATTAGCATGTTTTTAATTATATTAACTCACATAGCCTCAAGATCTTCAGTCTTTTGGAATCACCACTACTCTAGTAGCCAGTTAAACTGCTCGAGCCTCCATCCCATGTGCCATGGCCATTTACCGCCCTTCCCACGATTTCTGAGGGATCCCAAAAGGTTTCACATTCTCCTGGTCTACAAACTCAAATTCAAATTCCTAATCCTTCTGAATTCCTGACCTTTTCTTGTTGCCTGCCTTTGAGTAACAATTTTGTGTTCTCTTTGATTTTCTAAAGCTCCACTCACATAAAGTTTTACATGTGACAGACTCTTTTTTCTAAAGGTTTGAGGATAACTGAGGGGTCTATAGTATGGTACGGAGCAGGGAACAACCTACAGTGGAATTTTAGACCAATGGGATCTTACAGGCCTGGACCATCCCCACCACCAGGATGTCAGTGGCCAGCCTTTCCTTGAGCCCCAGCATCTACCATTCCTTGGACCTGCTCTCTTTCTTACTATCTCCTTTCTAGAACTTTCTCCCATCCCAGGGCCTTGGAGACTCTGTCTGCCTGATTGCCAGGACAAAACTGGTGACCTTTTTAGAGTAATCTAGTCCTGTTTGGTTTCCATTTTCATCCATTTAGACTATCCCATTCATAACCAATGAGCCCATGATGGACTATTTTAATCAATAACACCGTCCACCCCGGCCAGTCGTCCTGGGCTGACACCCCCAGCAACACAGAGAACAGGGGAGAGGTTTTGAAATTTTCTTTTTTTTTTTTTTTAATAAGGAAAGCCAACGTTGGGGGAAGATGTGGAATCTTTTTTTTTTTACTTAATTAATTAATTAATTTTTATTTTTGGTTGTGTTGGGTCTTCGTTTCTGTGCTAGGGCTTTCTCTAGTTGGGGCAAGTGGGGGCCACTCTTCATCGCGGCGCATGGGCCTCTCACTGTCGCGGCCTCTCTTGTTGCAGAGCACAGGCTCCAGACGCTCAGGCTCAGTAATTGTGGCTCACGGGCCCAGTTGCTCCGCGGCATGTGGGATCTTCCCAGACCAGGGCTCGAACCCGTGTCCCCTGCATTGGCAGGCAGATTCTCAACCACTGCGCCACCAGGGAAGCCCTGAAATTTACATTTTTTGAAAATTTACCTAAGAAGTACCTGAACACCTCCTCGGTGTAAACAAAAACAAACAAACAAACAAAAATCAAACCACACTTTCCCTTAACACTTCCCACTCTCTCCTACGATCCTACTCACCCCCGGCCCCCAGATGACCACTGTTAGTGCCAGGGGTTGCCTGCCAGACTCCTTTCTATGCGTTTCCACACATTTGGAAATATACGTAACTTTTATTTGTGTGAGAAATTTATTTGTAAATTCATGCATGTTGTTTTGCAAGTTGCTTTTCCATTGATAACAACGCGTGTTTTAGATGTTTTCATGCCAGCATCGTTCAGAAACAGTAACGTTCAGTTAGGAAACCACCCACGTGCCCATCGATAGGAAGAAAGTAAATTGTGCTCCGTGAGCACCCTGAACCTCCGTGCAGAAGCAAGACACCCCACACCAGCAGCCAGGACTGAAGGGAAGCAGAGAAGAGCGGTGTCAGAACCCGCTGCCTCCACGTGGGATTTCTATGCCAGGCCCAGTGTCCTTCCTCAGGCTCAGACCTGGCCCCTCCTGCTTGACTCTGGAGTGAAGGACAGACCCCTCCACCCCTCCCTTCTTCACTGACCCGGAAAAGAAGCCCAGGAGCCCTTTGGATTGAAGAGTGTTACTGCTATTTGCCTTGGAGACACAGACCCCGACCAAAACTCCCAGCATGGACAAATGCTCAGGTCCCTGGTCAGCGGTTCCTAACTTCCTCCGGGATGATGATTCCCGGGGAGGGGGGGAGGGGTCGTCCCCACCCTGACCACAGAGTTTCTTTTCATGTTCAGGCCCCGTGGTCAGCACAACGGTTCAGGTGGGCAGATTGTGTTCCTGAGGCCCGCAGGACTGAGCCATCCTGGGTCCCTCCACCCAGCCCCGCCCAGCCTGAAATGATTACTTGAGGACGTTTTTTCAGGGCCCATTGAGATCCAACCTGGCGGCTGAGCTTAGTGCTGGGTGTAAATCCCAGCAGGACACTGGGGAGGAAACAGGAGCAGAAGCCCAGTGTGTGACCGGGCCAGGCTGAGAGGTCTGGACTTGTCGGGTGTGGAGGATCCAGGACGTGCTCCTGACACAGGGAGGACTCTCCAGCGTTCTCCCTTGGGCTTGGGGAACACAGGGTGAGAGGGTGGTGGGCAGGGGACAGGCTTCCGGAGCAAGTCAAATTTGGTGGTTTCCTCACCAGGGCAAGCTAACCTGGTGCTGACCCAGAGTCATGGTCAAGTGGAGCCAAGATGATTGCTGGTACAGAGAGTCAAGTCTGAAGATGGGCTGAAGATGAACAGGCGTGATCCAGCTTCCCTGGAGACCTCCTTCACACCCTTCCCCCGGCTGTCCCTGCCTTCCCGGGCCCTCACTTCATCTGCACTTAGCACCTCTGGATTATGATTGTCTGTGTGTAAACAGTTTGCCAGGTTGTGACTTCCTCCCTCACTGGACTCAGTGACGGGTGTGCAGAGAACATGGCTCGGTGCTGACGCTCTACGTGGTCAGCACAGCTGCTCCTCCTGCAACGACTGTGTGTGATGGGGTCCAAAGGAGCGAGCATGGCCGATGGACCCACTGGCTGCCAGGGTTGGTGGTCTGAATGCCCAGGGCAGGCCAGGGTGTCAGTGACATCGGTGTCTGTGGCTGAGGGACCTGGGGTGGCGGGAATGTGGATGAGAACGTGCCTCTTTGCCTTCCTCTTCTACTCGGCTTCCTGGCAACAGACCCAGACACCTGACCATTCTCTTGCTTTATGCCTAACATATAACCTCCCGGACTGGCTCTGCGTTACCTGGAGGTTATACACATGTCATCACGGAGGTCCCAAGCCCAAGTATCACCTGCTCAGGCCTCTCCTGATCAACCTAAAAAACACTTAGCTCACCTCCTAGTTACTCGATATTACACTAACCTGTTTTATTTTTTCATGTTACTTAGAACCGCCTGAAATGATTGGTGGACATGTTCAGTGCGTGTCTCCCTAACGAGGAGACAAACCCTATGGGAGCAGGAGGTTTGCCTGTCTTATTCCCTCTTGTAACCCCAGAGCCTGGCGCATGCTGTGGGGGTGAGAAAGTGGGGGATGAATACGGAGGAGTTGGGGCAACCAGTTCATGCCCACCCGACACCCAGGTGCAGAAACCAACCCTCACCACTGAGTTCTGGTTGGATATGGGCCAGGACTTCCCACCCAGGCCTACTTTAAGAGTAATATCAACTCATCTGCTAGAGCTACACAAACACATATTAACTCCAAAGGGGAGGAAAAGCTGGGGAAACAAGGAACGGCTGTCATAATGAATCACAACTTGTGCTATTTATCACACACCCACAACAAACACACAAAAATGTTGAAAACTGGTGTTCGCAATGGTCCTGTTCTCCCCTTAACTGGCGTTGGCACTGGTGATGTCAGCCCCAGCCCAACTGGAAACAGAAGAACCCCAAATGGGCCCAACTGGTGCATTCCTGAACTCAGTGAAGGGAGGAGACTGGGGTGGGAGACCTAGGAAATTTCCCACTGACTCCTGGGATTTTTTTTCCCCTTAATAAAAATAGTCACAAAAAAAACTAAAGAAGAAATTCACTAAGTCTTTTTCCTTCCTTAAGTCATCACCTTCTTGAGCTCACTGGTAAGGCTGGCATGTTGTAAGGTGCCCAGCAGGGATGACCTGGAAGACACAGGAAGGCAGTGCCCCCTGCTAATAGGCGGGAATGTCAGCTCTTCTTCTCCTCCCATTTTACCAGGCCTTCCTTTCCAGGGGCAGTCACCTCCAGGGCTCCTGGGGACTGCTCTGAAACAAGCATGGTTCTGTTTCTGTTTCTAATGGAAGACTGGCATTCAACCCACAGGAAGGAGATATTAATCACCACAAATGGATGCAGATTGCCCCTCTGAGCTTTGTAAATTCCACACCACCTCTTGTTTCACTGCTGTGGGCCTCGGTTTTCAGCGCGCCCTGCCACAAATGAAAACCTTTCATCAGTGGAGAAGCGGGGCCTGGCTGCCTCTGTGTTTGGGCTACAGAACTGAGGTGGAAAGTGTTATTTTAGGGTGTTGCCAAGAGCGAGAGCTGTGATTCGAGCAGCAAACTCAATTAGGCTCACCTTTTCACTTTTTGAAAATAAGAAATAATGTTTTAGGCCAAAATTTACCCTGTTGCTATTTTATTTATTTATTTGGGTCAGGAGAGGTAATTTAAGTTAAATTCATTCAGTGGACTTTGAGTTATGGGAAGAGGAAAAATAAACTTTCTGTTACCAGTGGGATTTTGTGTGTAAACACACACGCACGTATGCACACACAGATGCAACACACACACACAGCTACAACAAGTCAAACAGAGACACATAGCTAGTCACTTAGGATAAAAACTCACTCTGTAAGCTGCAAGAGAAGGTTATTTAAAATAATAGAAATAGAGGCAATTTCAATGTAAATTTTCAAACATTTTCCCACAAGATAAAAATCAAAGTATAACAAAGTGGTACTATATATGGCTAGGATATCTGGAAACTTGGCCTTTTAGTCAACAGATCATTTGTAAGGACCTACTGTATACCAGGTCCTATGTAGGCTCTGTCTCTACTGAGAGATGAAAAATACAGACCCCAACTAGCTTGCCTTCAGTCCTGGGGACAGGACAAGGGAATGTTTTGGATATTACATGAGAGGTTGGCAGTAGGAGGCAAGTGAACCAAGGAGAAGCTTATAGGGAGAATGACCAGAAGTTGCCTGAACCAATAGAATAAGAAAGAAAAACACATGCCTATAAGGTGTCATCAATTGATGAGAAAATTTAAAATATTAAAAAGCAAGCATTTTTTTGAATGAATGAATAACAAAGAAGAGCCAGTTCTTAAGATGGGTAGAGTGGGGCACCCGTCTTCCGGGACAGGCCCCTTTCTGAGACAAAGGCAGGGTATCCGCTCACAAACAATGTGACTTCTCAGAAAGGTCCCATGCGGCCCTGTGATTCCAGGACATTTCCCTAACTACTCATAAATGTGTTCTTCCCAGCCATTAAAAGAAATGCAGA
Organism: Balaenoptera ricei; assembly: GCF_028023285.1. Taxonomy (NCBI): domain Eukaryota; kingdom Metazoa; phylum Chordata; class Mammalia; order Artiodactyla; family Balaenopteridae; genus Balaenoptera; species Balaenoptera ricei. The sequence goes on from NC_082640.1 coordinate 64,030,092, forward strand.
AGATTGGGGGCAGGGGGGATGAAATACAGAAATCTTAAGCTTTGAAATCTTTTGGGATGGAGGAATCTTATGTATAAACAAGAAGTCACAGCTGAGCAATGACATGCCGTGTCATACGTGCACAAGAGAAACAATATTCCTGAAAAGCAAAACTGTGGGCAGACAGTTCTGGCAATATCTGAGTTGCAGGAATTCATTTCTCGCATCCAATAAGTGCTTTAGGCTTGAGTTATGGGGACAGCCTCGTCTGATCTGACAACGTAGCCTGTCACCATCTGACAGAAGCAGCCTGACATTTGAAGGTTTTGTGACTTGATATTATCCATCCCTTTCTCTTCTGTGTTTTCAGCTGGTTGTGAGTTGGCAAACCGTGAATGTGACGTTAGTTTCCTAGGGCTGCTGTGACAAATGACCACAAACCTGGTGGCTTAAAACAGCAGAAATTTACTCTCTCACTGTTCTGGAGGTGAGAAGTCCAAAATCAAGGTGTCAGCAGGACCATACTCCCTCTGGAAGCTCTGGGAAAGAATCCATTCCTTGCCTCTTCTAGCTTCTGGTGGCTGCCCGGCCATCCTTGGGTTGTAGCTGCATCACTCTGGTCTGTGACTCTGTCTTCCCATCAGAGCCTCTTCTGTCTGTCTCTCCCCTCTGGGTGTATGTTATAAGGCCACTTGTCATTGGATTTATGGCCCAATGACAGATAATCCAGGGTGATCTCCCCGTCTCAAGATCCTTAATAACATATGCAAAGACCCTTTTTCCAAATAAGGTCACATTTTCAGATTTGGGGGATCAGGATGTGGACTTATCTGGGGGGTCACCTTTCAGGCCACTACGTACACCATCACATAATTGTCCACGGGTGCTGGTAAATCTTTCAAAGAGGCTGACTTCAAGGGGATTCTGCAAGAAACAGAGGGCGCACAATGCAGCAAAGTTCTTCTGGAGGTAGGATGACAGTGGTTCCAAATGTGAGCAGCAAGACAGGGGCCACACTTTAAAGAGCATCTTGGCTTTTCTCTCAGTCTTTGGCCAGGACTCCTCACCCTTCAAGTGTCTGTCTGCTGAAAGTCAGAAGTATCTCCGCTAAATTGAAATCCACAGTCTCTCAACTATGAAACCATTTCAACTCTGCCTGCACAAACCTCCCTCCCTGACTCCCATCCCAGAGAGGAAAGGATTTAGCAGCTGGCGTGTTTTTCAAATGTCAGAGGCTTCCTTTTTCTCAAGAATGGGTGTGTAGCTGGGGTGAGTGAAGACACTTCACGCTGCATTAGGCATTGTACACTAAAGAGAAGCTGATAGGAGAAGAATTAATTACAGTTTAACAATAATAATAAAAAGCAAAGCCAGAGATTGAAATGAAATAGCCAGGGGAACAAATGGGTTTCTGGGAAGAATGGTGTCTATTCACCATGGAGAATTTATATGTAGAATAAATGCTGGGAATTGGAACACAGAAGAGGCAATCAAAGGCCTGAGGAGTCTCCAGCAAGCTGGGGCTGCTTTCTATTGAATTGTCTCATTAGCTGGCTGGAGGTATAAATAAATTCCTCCAGTGTCTTTGTTGTCTGACAAGATGGAAAGCAGAATGAGTCTTGACCGGGCAGGGGGTGGGGGGATTTGGGGAGAGGGAGGGTGACCCTGACAGCCCTAGGAACCAAGGGAAGGGCTGGGAAGGAGTCTGCAGGGAGAAAAGACTAGCCAGCGGACGGACGAAGGTGTCTGCTTCCTTTCATGGTAGAGGCAACCGGCAGTGGGCGGTACTGAGGGCCAGGGAGGGGCTAGGATTCCCGGAGCCCAGAGGCTTTGTTCTGAGGCCAGACACAGGGCTTTATCATGGCAAACCCCACTTTACATCACCACAGCTTACACTGGGAGCAACACTGGGAGCCACAAAGCCTTCCTCTGGGTGCCCTCAGCCACCACCTTCAATCACAGAACCCTCCATCAACGGCCCTGTCGTGCTTGTTTGCAAGGAGTTTTACGCGAAACTTGTTACAGTGAATAGAAGTACCAACATTTGTGAATAATTAATATTTTTAAAAAATAAGAGGATACTGGGAAGGTGGCAGAGGTGGCAACATAGTTGCTATTTTAGTAACAGCTTTATTGAGATATAATTCACATACCATACTACATGATTGTACTACATAACATACTGCATTCACAGAGTTGTACAACCGGCACCACAATCGATTTAGAACATTTTCATCACCCCAGAATGAAACCCGGTACCCATTAGCTGTCACACTTCATTTCCCCCCCACTTTCCCTAGCCTTAGGCAACCACTAATCTACTCTCTGTCTCTATAGATGTGCCTATTCTGGACATTTCATATAAATGGAATTATACAATATCTGTCCTTTTGTGTCTGGCTTATTTTACTTAGCATAATGCCTTCAAAGTTCATCCATTTTGTAACATGGTTCAGAATTTCCTTCCTTTTTAAAGCTAAATAATATTCTATTGTATGTATATAGTACATTTTGTTTTTCCACTAATCTGTTGATGGGCATTTGTGTTGTTCCTACCTTTTGGATATTATGAATAATGCTGCTTTAAACATTCGTGTACATGTTTTTGTGTGGACATATGTTTTCATTTCTCTTGGGTATATACCCAGGAGTAGAATTGCTGGGTTACATGGTACCTCTATGTTTAACATTTTGAAGAACTGCCCGATTGTTTTCCAAAGTGGCAGCAGCATAATTTTTGAACTCCTCAGTTTCCTCCATAAGAAGAGACAGAACATGGGAATTCCCTGGCAGTCCAGTGGTTAGGACTCTGCGCTTTCACTGCCAAGGTCCCAGGTTCAATCCCTGGTCGGGGAGCTAAGATCCCACAAGCCTCGAGGCAAGGCCAAAAAAAAAAGGAGAGACAGAACAGAAAGGATAGCAAAACAAAAAGCCCACAAACATCAACAAAAAATGGTTCTAAAAGTGGGGTCTCCAAACCAGAAGTATCTGTATCACCTGAGAATTTGTTGGAAATGCAGATCCCAGAGGCCACACTAGACCTCTGCATCTGTGTTTCAACAAGCCCTCCAGGCATCTGGTGATGCTGATTCTCAAGTTCGAGAACCACTGATCTACAACTGAACCAGGTGACAAGGTATCCTAACAAACTCCAAAGTACAAGCAGGTGGGTACAAGCTACTTATAGCTGCAAGATCACGTGATTTTGGCAATTTGGTGGGAGGAAGGTGAGAAAAGGAAATGGTCCAGTGGCCCTGAGAACCAGGGAGCCACAGATTGCCTTGGGAATCTTGGTCGCCCAACCTGAGAACATCAGCCAAAAGCTGGAGGAAGTTCAAAGTCTCCAATTTGCATGTGAGTGCAAGAGGATCCCAGGAGGTGGAAGGTGCTGGAAGAGTCCTGGCTTTCTGAATGTTCTTAACTAACAAAACAAAGTTTTTTCTAGGGTACCTGCTGGGAGTAGAATTTAAATTGAGTATCACAGGGATGAAAAAAGAGAGAGAGGGGATTCAGGTAGACATGAGAGAAGAGCAGTGGAGACACAGCTCAGAAAATACTTGGAGAGAGAGAGAGAGGTTGATTGAGTGATTTTCACAAGACTTAATCATGTTGTGAAAACAGTGAAGGAGAACTTCCAAGGTAGTGAATCTAGGAAAGTTATCCTAGCCTATCTTTCCCTCCTAAAAGTACAAAAATTTCTCTCATTAAAATGAGCAACAGAAAATGATCGTGAGCCAATCCCCCACCAAGTCACTCTAAGAGAAAAGAAAATAAGGGGCATAATACTGTCTCTGCAGATGACGAAGGCATGCTAGAAAGACATGCCTGCAAAACAGATAAACCTTGTAACCTAATACATGAAATGAACTAAAATAAATTAAGAAAAATTATGTTATGAAAGAATAGTCCTAATACTATTAGATTCTAATAAGCTTGGAAACACTTAGAGATGAGGTAATTGAGAAAAGAAAGGTTTGAAAAGAGAAGTGACAGAACTCAGAAAAGAATAAGAAATAAAAAACAATTTTGTAAATGAAGATTAAAATGGAAGGGACACGTTCCAGCTATCTACTGATACATAATGAATTACCCCAAAATTTAGTGGAAGAAAACAATAATTGTATGGGGATCATGGCTTCTAGCCTTAGCTGGGATGACTTGAATGGCTGTAGGCTGAGACAGCTGGGAGTTGAAGGTCTACTTCCAAGACGGCTTCTTCAGTTTCATCTCTGGCACTTGGGCTTGGCTGGCTGGAGGGCGGGTTCAGCTAGGCCTGGCGGCTGGAGTGCTGACAGGTGGCCTGTCCTGCATAGCCTTCTCAGGGTAGTCAGATTTTATACATAACGGCTCAAGTTTCCAAGAGTGAATGTCCCAAAGACCAAGGCAGACTAGCTGGGACTTTTCTGACCTAGCCTTGGAAGTCACATAGCATCTCTTCCAGTGTGCTCTATCAGTCAACACTGTCACAGACCCACCCAAATTGAAGGGAGGAGACGTAGACTCTATCTCTTGTTGGGAGGAGTGTCAAAGAATTTTTGTCCGTTTTTCTCAGCTTTATTAAAGTATAATCTGCATACAATCAAATTCATCCGTTATAATCATGCCGTTGGATGACTTTGGATGATTATATATAGTCTTGTAACCACCAGCACAGTGAAGATATAGAACAATTCCCTCACCTTAAAATGTTTTCTCATGCCTCTCTGTGGCCATGTTTTAAAGCCACCACAGAATCTAAATATGACTGAACACTAGTTGCAAAGGATCAAAGATTTTTAAATAAAAAAGGAATGAAGAAAGTGAAAAATGATTCAAGAGAACATGGTGTGTGCACACACATTAGGCAATGAAGACCTAATGCATGTGGAATAGAAATCCTGAAGATGAAAACTAAAGCAACAGAATGAAACAAATACAAAGATATTTAAATTAAGAAAGGTTTTCTGAAATAAGACTTGAAAGTTCATAGTGAAAGGTCCATCTCATATCTGGGAAAATCAGCCTACCAACAGCCAATATTCTAGTAAAATTGCAGATAATGACAATCAGAAGAAGAAAATCCTGGTTAAAAAAAAAGGCATTTCATTTTGTTTGTGAGACCACTTGGGGGTCATCTGGGATAATAATTCCTTGCAAGGGGTGGGGAGATGGCATTTCTATGTAAAAAATGTAAAACCAAGTCCAAGTTTCTTATAGGTTCAGGAACACAGAGGCGTCGTGTTATGTCCTCCAGGAAGCAGACATCAATAGAGATTTTTGGAGTGATACCTGTAAAGAATAAAGGGGGAGAAAGAGAAGGCAGGGAAAGCTTCATATTGCCATGCCAGTCTAACACCCGTGGAAGGAGAGGGGAAGAGGAATGGCTGGGTGGAAGAGTCTCAGACTTTGGGGCAGCTTTGAGAAAGCTGTCAGCCCAGTAGGGAGCTCTAGCACCAAGGGCACCCAACAGGACTTCAACGTGGGGCAGCAAGAGTGGGAATTAGTACACCCTCCGTGCTGGGTCATTGCCAGGGGCTGCCCAGGAAGTGCACCTAGAGCTTGGGGCAAAAGCTCCAGTGAATCCCCAAGGCACTATAGCCAGAGGCTGTCAGCTAACTGCACTCCTCATAATGATATCAAGTTCTTTCTTGAAGGGAGATCCAAGTGGCACACCTCCATGGCCGCCACAACAGGTTTTAGCAACATTTCCATCAACAAAGGGTTATGATTTTTTTTAATTAAAGCAAAGCACGTGTATCATAATCATTTTAAACATGTAGAAAAGTATAAAAAGAAATTATTGTTATCCCACTAGAGATTTTCTATCTATAACATATACAAATAAGATCACGCTCTACATACTGTTTAAAACTTTTTACACTGAAAATACATTACGAACATATTCATGTATTCATGTTCCCTTTTAATTTACATAAATCTGTGTATTTTCTAATGATGGCATAGTGCTCCTTTGTATGACTGGACCTTAACTTGTTTAAGTGGTTTCCTATCGATCAGCACTTCAGATGTTTCAAGTTCTTTGTAACTGTAGACCTCATAGCAATGACAATCCTGGCACATGTGCTCTCTTCTTGGTGATCTCCAGGGATTCCAGAGCCTGCCTCAGTGGTTCTCTCTGATACTGCATCATCTTGACAGGATGTTGCCCTACACAGGGGCTCCTCTGAAACATTGCCAAGGGTGCAGGAGTGTAAAAATAAGGACCCCCAAGAGAAAGGCAACTGTGTCAGGTGGGTCTGAGAGCCCTTGTGGTACAAAGAGCCAGGTCCAGCATCATGGCTCAGGGAAACCAGATTCCTTTCCTCCTGATATGTTCCTGCCAAGGATCATGGCCCTATTGGGCTGTTTATTTTATTTTGCTGTCTTGTTTTATATCCACCTGCTGCTTTCAGAGATTTGGTTCCCCCAGTTCCAATGAGAATTAGGGGAAGAAAATCCTCAGAGGTAGAGGGCCATTGGCAGCCTTCGTAAGAGTGGCTTTCCCAGCCTTTACCTGGGAACAACCTCCATCTGAGCCCAGCATGAACAATCACAGTATCTTCAGTTTCCATGGCAATTTGCAGGGCTAGCTCCCATGGGGAAGCCTGAAAGATTCTACTTCTGTCCCTCCAGCCCTCTCAGGTACCAGGGCAGAACCCAGCCGAGGTACCAGCAGAGGCTGGTGGTTGGTGTACCTGAAGCTGGAGATCAAAAGCCACAGAGAGCTAGAAAGAGAATACAAATCAGACTCTGGTGTTCTTTGTTTTCTTACAAGTGGACTTAATTTCTGTATCAAGCACCATTCTACTGCTCTTACGATTTTCTCCTGAATCATTTCAGGAGTTTCCCCCTCCCCTTCTTCCTGGCGTTGGAAGTAAGTTCTTGGGCTTACAGAGCATCAAGTGGGAGAGTTCTTACCCATTCTCAGTCTTTGTTGTTTGTCCACCAACATCTGCTGAGCTGAACATCACCCCTGCTGACCCCACACAGATGTCTGCCAAGACTTGTACACACCCCATCTGCCGGGCAGGCCACAGTCCGTGCTGCTCACTCCGCATCCTTCTCTTCCTTCTTTCCTGGATTTCTAAGTTTTCTGCCTAAACATTGTGCTGCTTTTGAAATTAGACGGAAAAGTTACTAAAATACTGTTATTTAAATGTATCTTTCGTATTGCTGAATGTTGCTTTTCTGTCTTTTTTTTTTTTAATTTATTTTATTTATTTATTTGGCTGTGTTGGGTCTTCATTTCTGTGCGAGGGCTCTCTCCAGTTGCAGAGAGCAGGGGCCACTCTTCATCACGGTGCGCGGGCCTCTCACTGTCGTGGCCTCTCTTGTTGGGGAGCACAGGCTCCAGATGCGCAGGCTCAGTAGTTGTGGCTCACGGGCCCAGTCGCTCTGCAGCATGTGGGATCCTCCCAGACCAGGGCTCGAACCCGTGTCCCCTGCATTGGCAGGCAGACTCTCAACCACTGCGCCACCAGGGAAGCCCTGCTTTTCTGTCTTAAAAGTGTGCTTCTGGGGTGGGAAATGGGTAGGGTTTAGAATAAGCTCTAGATAAAGGTCATCACTTGAAAGCAAAACTAGGACAGTTCAACCTGTGATAGATGCAAAGCAAACCCTCCTTAAGATGTGTTTATTAAGATGTGTTGCTGGGGATTCCTGAGTGATGCCCTGGGTCCACGGAGGAGCCCTGGAGTTACATGCAGGAAGGTGTGACCGGAATGTGACTGAAAGCAAACAAAACTGCCCTGCCTGTGGCTTTCTGGCCCACCCGGCTGAAGCAGGGCTGTGTTATAGGGCAATGAACCCAAGGCAGGCTGGATCAAAGGAGCATACAGCCTTCCAGGAGAACCCTGACTAGGAATATGCAGATATACAAATGTACTCCCTCCTTCCACTCCCTCCAAACGGAGTCCTAGTTTTGAGAAAATGGTTACTGTAGCCAAGAAAACACTTCTGTTCTGTGTGTCTGACATTGTCCGGAGAAGGGGATGATCTGGCCAGCCTGCACAGATGTCCTGGTTTCGTTGGCTGGCCCTAGTGTGGAAATGGGTCTTTAGACTAGTGGAGTTTGATGATGCCACTGTCCATTAAGATAAGCCTATCTGTTACAAAACTTTCTAGAAAGCAATAATGGCAAGTTGTATCAAGAGCCTTTACTAAGTCTATACACTTCGATCCAGCAACTCCACTTCTAATAATTGTCAGAAATTCAAACAGCTTTATGCACAATGGTGTACATTAAGGTGTTACCCAGAGCGGTAACAAATGAAAACCTCAGTGTTTGACAATAAGGGAAGAAGGTTAAATAATTGTATACCCATACGTTGGACTAGCATGAAGCCATTACAAGTGATTTTCAGATAATTGTATTGGCAATGGGAAATGGTCATAGTATAGCAAGTTTAAGAATTGGGATTCAGAGCTGTGTATCTAATATTATTTTAATTTTATAAAATGATTACATGCATATTCCTAAGTAAAATATTAAAAAGAAATATATCAACCCTTTAGGTATTCATAGCTGGTGATCTTTATTTTCTTCTTTGTATCCCTCACCAAAGAGACAGCTTTTTGTTGTTTATAAAAATAACTGGATAAAGCAATTATACTCCAATAAAGATGTTAAAAAATAATAATAATTGGATCTATTTGTTATTCTACCAAACTCACCAATTTATCTTACGACAGTAATGTGGAATTCAGAGGTATAGTAGAAAAGGCACATATCCAGCTAACTGCAGGTTTTAGGCAAGTCATTTCATTTCTCAATACCCGAGTTTCTTCATCTGTATGATGGGAATGATAATATTTACCTCCCATGGCTGTTTTGATTATTTAATAAGGGGAATATAAAGTGATGAGCACATATTAAGTGTTCAATAAATATTGGATTCTTTCCCCTGCTTCCCCCCTCCCCACTCCTATTTTCATTTTTACCAATAGGAAGTAATAAAAAGAATGTGAGTATTTAGATCTATGTACCATTCTATTATTCATTATAAATTAATTGGATGGCCTGATAGTTGTGGTTTTTAAAAGCACATGTTTCAGAAAGGAGGAAAATCTCTGTGCTTGAGGAAGATGGCAGGTAACAAGGGCAGGTTTCAGAGAGAACACAGACGTTCTTAACTTCTATTTTCATCTGTCTCCTTATCAAGGAGAAATGCCATCAAACCAGATTGGAGGAAACTGAAGGCCAAGATAGACGCACAGATAGTGGGAAATGACTTTAACCAAATATACAAATTGGACTCTGCCTCACTCTTGGCTGCAACATGAAAAGAAAAGTTGCATTCCGTGGGAGGCCGCTGTTCAAATATTGCATAAGTGTCTTTGATCTGGTGGAATTTTTCTTGAACCCCTTAAAACCACACTGAGAGCACTGAGAGTCAGGGGGGTAGAGAGGGGAGAGGATTTGGGAGAAAGAGGTCTTTGGAGAGAATGGTTTGCCTGCTGTGGGTACTTCCCCTTCAACGAGAAAGAGACAGAGAGAGAGGCTTCAAAGGAGAGCAGTTGGAAGGCAGAGGCTGAGGACAGGACACAGGAAACTGGGATCTGACTCCTGCCTGAAAAATCTGAAGAATGAGAAGGCTTGAAGCACTTGCCAGGCTCAGGGAGTGAAGAGCTAGTTTACAAAAGTACGAGAGAAGGGCTTCCCTACCCTCAAGACTTCTCAGCACCACCCCACCCCAGAGGAGTCAGAATTCCAGGTTAGCACGCTGAAGTAGGAGGAAAGGGTAAAAAAAAAAAAAAAAAAGATGCCTAACACACAGTTTGACCAGCTGTAAGCTTCCTGCCTGCAGCAGGCCCAGGCTGATGAGGAAGATTTAACTTGAAACAAAGCTCACAGTTCTCCTTATGTAGAGTAGACTTCTGTATCTAAATGGAGACTGTATTTGGTGACTTAAAGTGATTATAGAACTTTCATTTATCATGAATGATCGGAAAAGTCACGGGACTGATGAATTTTCATCCACAAACAGCAGAAGGATATCCCCCACTGGATTAATTTTGAGAGACAGATGGAGATGAAATAAAGTTGCTTTCTGCTTATACCCCAGAAGTTCACTTGGACCAAATACACTACCTAGCTTGCTTAAATGAGTGTAAGTCAGCTGGTCCAGAAAAACGACCTTCCAGACAGCCACAAGAGTCACTTGTAAAATCTTTGCGATGTCCTGGAAAATGGAGAGCATAGCCAAAAAAAGGAAAATGCCCTGATTTTTAAATGGGGTGATAGATGAAATTTACAACCTGGCTGATGGGTGCCACCAACGCCAACACAAATCTTGGCAGGATTATTAAACAGGTGGTTTTCTAAGTACTTTAAAAAGAAAGTGTTTTTGCCAGGAGCGAGTATGCAGTCACTAAGCACAAGTCTAACCTGGTTTCTTTTTTGTATGAATTATTAGATTAGTGGCTCAGGAGGATGTCATAGGCTCAGTGTCTTATTTCTGCGAGGCCTTTTACTAAATCCCTCCTGATTCTCTTGTGCAAAGGGAGAGACCTGTCAGTGGGGACTGAGAAGTAGATTTATAGTTGGTTGAACAATTGCTCTGCAGGAGTGTTGATGAATGAATCCCTGTCATCCAGGAGGGGGGTCTCTGGAGGCACTCCAGTGGGCTTTGTTCTGGCTCTGTCCAGGTTAATATTTTTTATTAATAACTTGGAAGATGACATAGAAGTCCATTTTATCAAAAGTGTGGGAGACACTAAGGCAGAAGAGATAGTGAACACACGTGAAAGACTATAAATTTTTTAAAATTTGCAGTCGTATCTGCTGACAGTTCGGCAGTGAAGGTTGAAATAGCGGCAGCCAGGGCAAAGCCTGCTGAGGGCTGATTCAAGCCATCTTTTCACCCTCTCCAACAAATGCTAACTTGCACAGCCCGCTGAGGCTGGGGGCCCTCTTGGTTACCTAGTTGCCTATGCCACCATCCCCAGGGTCAACCTCTACCTTATTCTTCTCGTTAACTTAATGACACCCCGGCTCCTCCCCACAAATGGGTCCCAACATTGACAGGCAAAGCCCACTGCTGCACTTGAACTCCATCAAGACCTTCCCGGCTTAGGCCCCTGTCCTGACTCAGCCACGTTTTAACTCTCTGGGCATCCTGCCAGCTCATGGCCCATTATCAGTCCCTCAGAGCTCTGTGAACAGGGCCAGGAATTCCTTTCCCTCCTTCCACCAAGTGTCTACTTGTTTCAACATCCTAATCCCATATATCCATGGGCATAAATATATATGTACTTCCCACCGGTATGCAATCTCACAGGGATGAATGTCAATTCTGCATTGTTTAAAAATTCAATTATACCAGTACAGAGTGGGGGAGACTTGTCTTGACAAGACTCTACATTGAGCCTTTGGACCAATTTGCCTAAGACCGTCAATTTGCCTAAAGTTCCGGCTGTTGAAAATGTATATCTTTTTTTTTTTAAGATTTTTTTCTTTGGATGCGGACCATTTTTAAAGTCTTTACTGAATTTGTCACAATATTGCTTCTGTTTTATGTCTTGGTTTTTTGTCTGCAAGGCATGTGGGATCTTAACTCCCCGACCAGGAATCAAACCTGCATCCCCTGCATTGGAAGGTGAAGTCTTAACCACTGGACCACCAAGGAAGTCCTGAAAATGTAAATCTTAAGAGCACATTTGTGGCTCTTAAGAATAAAATCACTCTGTCTCTATACAGCATTTTGAGTGTTGGATGATTCCTCCTATTGTAAATATTTTGTGAATTTGTAAGCTAATTTAAGGGACTTCTACTTTTATGTCACATTTTTGTAAGTTATTTTTAAACCTACAGTATATCATTTGGCAGATTCTAATAATGTTCTATGCCTAGATATAGACCCTAGAGAAACCAGCGTATTTTTACACAAAAAGACTTGTGTAACACGTATGAGCAAAAAAGTTCATTCCTGTTTTATTCATAATAACCAAACACTGGAAATAACACAAGTATCCATCAACACAAGAATAAACAAATTCAATTATATACATACAATGAATTACTACTTCATGCAACAACATGGATTAATCTCAAAAACATATTGAACAAAAGAAGCCAGGAATGCATGGGTATGATGCCATGTGTATGAAGTTCAAGCAGAGGCAAAAATTAAAATATGGTGGAAGAATTGGTACAGTTCTTATCAGGGAGTAGGATTTGACTGGGAAGGAGCGTAAAGGAATTTCCTGGGGTAAGGAAACGTTCTATGTCTTGATCTGGAAAGTGGCCACATATGCAAAAAGTCATACATACACAAAAAGTCATAAAGCTCTACTCTAAAGATTTGTGCATTTTACTAGGTGTAAATTAACACCTCACTAAATTATTGTTTATCTTTCTTTATATTTCATATGTAAGTTTCCACTCAAAAGCACACCAAGTTTGAATATTTTTACCTCTGGTTTGAAGTTTAGTGAAGTTTTTACATACTTTTGGGGGGTAAAATTTTAACTTTGAAGGAAAATTAGCACACCTTCAGGTTGGTACCTGTTTAGTGAGCTCGCTTCATTTGAATAGTAGACATGTGCTACATCCCTCAGCATATTCAACTCCATGACAGTTTAATTTTCATAACATCTAATTGGAAGAGTCATGCCAGGTGATGGATCTGAACACACACGTCAACACACAGCATCCCGAGTTCAGGTAATTGTGGATATTTGCATCTGGGATTGAGCCACAAGCAATTTTCCACAAATTGTCCTCAGTCTTCATGCCCTTGCCCAAAATAGACAGCTCTCACCCACCCACATCCCATGCTGATCCCATCGGATGGTTGGCAGGCACCAGCTGGTGTCCTGCTTCCATATTCCCGTTAGTTTGGAGCAAGGCCAGCCCAATGGGCAGGCTTTGAGTAACTCTAACTGCCTTGAGGTTGCCAGAGGAACGTAGGGGTTGAACTCCTTGTACCATCTCTCAGGGAACAGCTCTGCAGGCCCCACCTGCATGCCCATTCCAGGTCACTCAACTTCTCCTAGAATGAGAGACCCTTACAGAAGCAGCAGCCCAATCCCCCATCCTCTCTCCTTGACAATAATGTCAAATACAGCCCACATGGAAGTAAAACCAGAATATTCCTCTGTAAATATCCACTGGAAGTTTTGTTAATACATGAGTAGTGTTGCTATGGGCAGTGCTTGGCAAAATCCCCAGCTGCATCCTGGGCCCCCAGTTCTGGCCATGTAACATTTTTTCCCCTTCTTAGGGGAAGGGAAGGTATTAATAGATTAGACCTATTGTTTTTAAGCAAGGTAGACTGAGTCCCAGAGCTCTTTTTTGTAAGATGTCTGTCTGGGAGCCCTGAGGAGATGAACATTATCCCCTAATCCCTGGTTAGAGACCCTTTTGTGAAGGAATCCTGTTGGCTTGCTCTTTTGTGCCATAAACAGGTTAGGGAGAATCATGTTCCTCTGTGTCTGAAATAAGGTAAAAGGAAGGTGTAAGTAGATTGTATCCTGAGCCATAATATCTGGCCTGGGAGAGAAGAATGAGAGAAATAAGGACCCCCTCTCCCTTTTCTGGAAGAGTAGAAAACAGTGTGGATAATGCTTTCATTATTTTATTATTATTTGTTTTTTGATGGTACATTTGGTAGAGATTAAAGGGTTTTGGCTAGTCTCTCAAAACTCAGCTTGGCTTTGAGGAAGAAAGCCCCCAAGTTTAGCAGGCCCTGAAACAGATGTCGCTAGTGTCTTAGCTAATAAACCCACCAGGATGTTGGGTGAGTGAGCAGGCATATCAAAAAGGTTAGAAGCGCAACCTCTGGAGTCAAACTGACCAAGGGTTGAATCCTGACCAGCCATTTTACCTCTAGTTTACAGGCCTCCTCTACATCTCATGGTGTAGAGTTAATAACTACACCACCAGGTCATTATGAGAGTTAAATGAGATAATACATGTAAAGCATTAAGAAATAATAAGTCTTAATTATTGTTGTTCTCACGATAACACACAGGAGGTGCTGCATCCCATTTTGGGGGTTTGGAGATTTAAGAGGAAACATAAAGTGGGAACTAGTCTATGACAAAATGTCAGGACATGGGAGGTCTGGAAATCTTGAAATATGAGGAACAGTTAAGGAAACTAAGGGTGTTTTGCTTGGAAGAGAAAGAGTTGTCTACTTGAAGGGCTACACAGTATGCCAGTAGTGGCTAAACAGCCACCTGACAAGGATGTCCTGTGCTGGATGGCACCTTTCCACTCTAAATAAAATTCTGATCCCCAAAAGGCTCTGCCCTGAAAGCAGCAGAGACTGGGGGCGGGGGGGGCGGGGGGGGGGGCAAAGGCTGTGACGCATGGGTAGCAGCTGGTGATATCCAGGGCCCCCGGTTGGAACATGCTGAGCAGGCACAAACCTGGCCCTCTGGCTGGGCCAGAAGGACCTGGGACCCAGAACAGCCCAGGGAGGGAAACAGGTAGTGGTTTATCCCAATTGAACCAGAGAGGTCTTTTGGAAAGATCCTAACACTATTCCTAGTATTTTGTCCAGTTTCAGGAGAGGCTACCTCAGGTCACAAAAGCACTCCTCCTGGGTGGATTGGAGTTTGTTTCCTTGTGGTCTGGCCAGGAATCGCCCAGCTGGGTGGCCAAGAGGCTGGCTGCCTTGGCTGGAAGGCTGAATGACTGGCCAACTGGTGCGTCTCCAGGGAGCAGACTGATCCGCCTCGACCGGCCGGTCCTCCAGCCGCTGTCGCTGCCTGCAGAGCGTCCCCCTCCAACCAGCTGCTTTTCTCATTGCGAGGCTTGTAAATGGCGTGATTTACGACTGTGCTCATCCACGCTGGCCCCCGGGTATACACGTTTTCCCTTCCAGGCTGGAAAGTGAATAATGAACTAATCACCCTGCTTCGAGTTCAATACGGAGCTGAGTGTTTGCAGATCTTTATTGTAGTGTGCGAGCCAAGTCAAACCGCTCCATTTACACTCCTAATTCATTTAAGTCTGTACAATTCTGCCTGCTCCTGGGGAGTTGCGGCCTCGTGGCTTCTTGGTCTTGGGGAAAGCCTCACGTGTCCCTCCCAGCCGTCCTCTCCCCTGAGAGTGGATGCCGAAGACTCCTGGGGGCTCAGAGAAGCCAAGCCACTTCCTGAGAGACTGCTCTCTGGGATGCCTCATGTCCCAAATGGTGCTGTTTAGGGCATCTCTCAGCATCAACAGAGATAGCTGATGCCAGCTGGTGTGTGTAGCACAGAGACGGCACACAGGAAATGTTTGTTGAATGCAGGACCCTGGCTCCACAGACACAAAACTAATGTTTTGCAGTCAAAACAAACTAATGTTTATCAAAACTAATGGCTTGCAGTCATGGCTGTTCTGGTTTCTCTTTTCCCTTGTTCAGGTTCTGTAGGACTTTAGAGCAGAGTTTTCACTAGGTCTCAGATCTGTTGAGATCTGAGTGATGAGATGGGGCAAATTCTTTCTCAAGTTCACTGGGAAGCAGTAGGATGTCAAGTCTGCATTTGAAGATTTGGAGCTTTCCCAGCTTTGGCCACTTTTCTTCACCTCCCAGAGACCAAAGTCCTAAGCAGGTACCTTTACCCAGTGCTTGAATAAGAAAAGCAGTAGACCTCAGGGCTCTGGACAGAGAAGGCTGATCTGGGCTTCATCCTGATGGGCTCCAAGAAAGGGACACGTGTAGTCTGAAGACATATTCATGTCAGACTGCAGCTGAGATGCTGCCTCGTCCACTTCATGATCCAGCCTTCCCACTCTGCACACCCTGGTCCTACAGCCCAGCAGGACCTCCACACCCAAGCTTCTCTTTTGTGAAGCTTTTGTTCACATTGTTCTGTTCTCTGAGCCCTTGCTTCCTGCCCTGCTACTTGCTGGGGTGCCTTCTCCCCCCCACTCCTCAAGAACTGCCTCTACAGCTATCTCCCCATGAAACCTCCAGGCTTCCTCCTATCAGTGTGGTCTCTCTTCCTTTTGGTCTTAGCCACATTGGTGGCTTAGCATTTGGTCTAAATGCTCATCCCTCATTTAGACCTTCTCTAACTTTCCCCCATTCCCTTGTCTCCTGACCAACTGGGCACGGCTTCTGCATTCTCACTCTAGTCACTGGTAAAGTGTGAGGACAAAAAGGAGCTGAGGGCAGCCCCACAGCCACCATTAGGAACCTCATTACAGACCAGCCGTGACTGCCTTCTTTCATCCACTAAACAAAATCATTTACAGAGCCCCTGCTCTGCCCAGGCAACAATGAACATGGCTTCACCTCTTCTGGTTTCTCCCCTCCTCACTCCAGCCACATCAACTTTCTATATACCCTCAACTCCACCTTGATCCCTCCTGCCCCAGGGCCTTGGTATATGTTCTTCTCTATGCCTGGAGCATTCATACTCTCCTTCTCTCCTAGTTTATTCATTCTGATCTTTCAGAGCTCAACTCAAACACCAATTCTCCAAGGGAGACCATCCTGGAACCACCAACACCAGTGATCCTGTCTCTTGCCCCTTGGGCTGGATGTTTTCTCTGAAACTCTAATCACAACTCTAATTACAATGATTAATTATGTAATCAGTTGTTTAATATTCACCCCACCCCACCCCACCCTGAGATGTAAGCTCTCTGAGGGCAGGGCCATGTCTGCCTTGCTCACTGCTCTGTTTTTATTGTCTAGAACAGGACCTTATACACAGGAAGTGCTCAGTAAGTACCATTTAAATAAATAAATGCAATGTATAATGAAAGACATTTAAAGATCTCTTCTTACATTTCAATCTAGTAAACCTATCAATAGGAGAAATGTGGTCAGTAGGCATGATAGCCAGCCATTGGTGGTCTCCATTCCTCTTGCCATTCCAATTTCCAGAAAACAGCAGAGCAGGAGGTAGGGAAGGAAGGATGCTAGTGATGGTGCTTTTCCTCTTGCAAGATGTTGCTCACATAGAACACTGCAGGCAGAGTTGGAAACAGGAGTCATCCTGGGAACAATGCCTACTGGAGATTAGAGTTTTTCATGCACTCCATCATAGAAGATCCAGGGGCTACGTCTTATAAGATTCAGACAGACATGGGGTGAGCCGTGCATGTCCACCTGCCGTCATCTGAAATCAAATGGAGTGTAGAGTAGGGGCATGTGTAGAACTTATGAAAACATAAGATTAGTAGAATATTATTTACTATAAGAATCAGAAAAGAATTAGAAAATCATTTGTCATCTTTAACAGGATGCAGAAAGACACAATGTCTATAAAACTGGAGTATTAGCAGAGCCTAAGTGATCTAGGGGAAGGGAAATACCCACCTCCAGTTAGCTCTAGCCTCCCATGTGGGAGGCTAGAAATACACAAATCCAGCCACTCTAGCCATCCTCTCCCACCTAAAGAGGGGTAAAAACTGAGAAACACTTGTGAAGCTCACAGTTCAGAGGCATACGCTCACTGAAAGACTGAACCCTAATCACAAGACTATAGAATGCTTCCCCTCCCCCACACCTCCCCACCACATTACTAAAGGCCTCTATTCAGCAGTTCCTTCTACCTGGTACATCATGTCCAACTATCAAGAAAAAAAAATACAATGCATAATAACAGGCAAAAAGCACAATTTGAAGAGACAGAGCAAGTGTCAGAACCAGTCCTGGCAGGGATGTTGGAATTATCAGACCAGGAATTTAAAACAATTATGATTAATATGCTCAGGGCTCTGATGTATAAAGTAGACAGCATGCAAGAACACATGGACAATGTAAGCAGAGAGATGGATATCCTAAAAAAGAATCAAGCTAGAGATCAAAAACACTGTAACGGAAATGAAGAATGCCTTTGATGGGCTTATTATTAGACTGGACACAGCTGAGGAAAGAATTTCTGAGCTGGAAGATATATCAATAGAATGCTCCAAAACTGAAAAGCAAAGAGAACAAAGACTGGGGGAAAAACCAGAACAGAATATCCAAGGACTATGGGACAACTGTAAAGGTGTGACATACAGTAGTGGGGATACCAGAAGGAGAAGAAAGAGAGAAAGGAACAAGAAATGTTTGAAACAATAATGACTAAGAATTTCTCCAAAGTAATGTCTGTAAACCACAGATCCAATAAGCTCAGAGGACAGTAAGCAAGATAAATTCTGGGGAATAAAAATCCAAACCTAGGTATATCATTTTCAAACTAAAGAAAGTCAAAGACAAAGAAATTCCCTGAAAGAAGCCAGAGAGGGGAAAACATCTTACATACAGAGGAGCAAAGATAAGAATTACATCAGACTTCTCCTCAGAAACTTCTTATGCAAGCACTAAGAGAGTGCAGTAAAACATTTTTTTATTTTATTGAAGTATAATTGATTTACAATGTTGTGTTAATTTCTGCTGTACAGCAAAGTGACTCAGTTATATACTTTTTTTCTTTTTCGTGTTCTTTTCCATTATGGTTTATCACAGGATATTGAATATAGTTCCCTGTGCTATACAGTAGGACCTTGCTGTTTATCCATCCTATACATAATAGTTTGCATCTGCTAATCCCAAACTGCCAATCCTTCCCTCCCCCACCCCTCCTCTCCCTTGGCAACCACAAGTCTGTTCTCTATGTCTGTGAGTCTGTTTCTGTTTTGTAGATATGTTCACTTGTGTTGTATTTTAGATTCCACATATAAGTGATATCATATGGTATTTGTCTTTCTATTTCTGACTTACTTCGCTTAGTATGATAATCTCTCGGTCCATCCACGTTGCTGCAAATGGCATTATTCCATTCTTTCTTATGGCCAAGTAATATACCATTGTATGTATATACCACATCTACCTTATCCATTCATCTGTCGATGGACATTTAGGTTCTTTCCATGTCTTGGCTATTGTAAATAGTGCTGCAATGACCATAGGGGTGCATGTATCTTTTTGAATTACAGTTTTCTCTGGATATATGCCCAAGAATGGAATTGCTGGATCATATGGCAACTCTATTTTTAGTTTTTTGAGGAACCGCCATACTGTTTTTCATAGTGGCTGCACCAATTTACATTCCCACCAACAGTGTAAGAAGGTTCCCTTCTGTCCACACCCTCTCCAGCATTTATTATTTGTAGACTTTTTAATGATGGCCATTCTGACCAGTGTGAGGTGATACCTCATTGTAGTTTTCATTTGCATCTCTCTAATAATTAGCGATGATGAGCATATTTTCACGTGCCTATTGGTCATCTGTGTCTTCTTTGGAGAAATGTCTATTCAGATCTTCTGCCCATATTTCTACCGGGTTTTTTTTTTTTTTTTTTTTTTTGCTATTGAATTGTATGAGCTGTTTGTATATTTTTGAAATTAAGCCCTTATCAGTCGCATCATTTGCAAATATTTTCTCCCAGTCCGTATGTTGTCTTTTCATTTTCTTTATGGTTTCCTTTGCTGTGCCATAGTTTGTAAGCTTGATTAGGTCCCATTTGTTTATTTTTGCTTTTATTTCTATTGCCTTGGGAGACTGACTTAAGAAAACATTTGTGCAATTTATGTCAGAGAATGTTTTGCCTATGTTCTCTTCTAGGAGTTTTATGGTGTCTTGTCTTATATTTAAGTCTTTAAGCCATTTTGAGTTTATTTTTGTGTATGGTGAGAGAGTGTGTTCTAACGTCGTTGGTTTACACGTGGCTGTCCAACTTTCCCTACACCACTTACTGGAGCGACTGTCTTTTCCCCATTGCCTCCTTTGTTAAAGATTAATTGTCCATAGGTCTGTGGGTTTATTTCTGGGCTCTCTTTTCTGTTCCATTTATCCGTATGTCTGTTTTTGTGCCAATACCATGCTATTTTGATTACTGTAGCTTTCTAGTATTGTCTGAAGTCTGGAAGGGTGATGTTTCCTGCTTTGTTCTTTTTCCTCAGGGTTGCTTTGGCAATTCTGGGTCTTTTATGGGTTTGTATAAATTTTAGGATTATTTTGTTCTAGTTCTGTAAAAAATGTCACTGGTAATTTGATAGGGATCACATTGAATCTGTAGATTGCTTTGGGTAGTATGGCCATTTTAACAATACTAATTCTTTCTTTTTTTTTTTTTAGTGTTGACTTTTTTATTAATTTTTATTGGAGTATAGTTGCTTTAACAATATTAATTCTTGAGTGGAGTAAAATATTTAAAGTGTTGAGAGAAAAAAATCTCCAGTCTAGAACTCTGTGTCCTGCAAAATTATCCTTCAGAAATGAAGGAGAAATAAAGACTTTTTCAGAGAAACTAAAATTAAGGGAATTTGTTGCCAATAGACCTGCCTTGCAAGAAATGTTAAAAGAAATTTTTCTAGAGAATAGGTAAACAATATAGTTCAGAAATATGGATTTATGTAAAGAAAGGGAGAGCACTGAAGGAGAAGTAAGTGAAGATAAAATAAAAACTTATTTTTCTTGTTCTGAATTGATCTAAAAATAATAATTTGTTCAAAATAATAGCAACAATGTATTTGAATATATATCTATATATATATGCTTATGTATGTTTATACATAAGTGAAATGAATGATGGCAATGATACAAGGGATGGGAGGGAGAAATTAGGATCCTTTCATTATTATAAGGTACTCATACTACCTACGAAGCAGTAAAATGTTATTGAAAATGGACTTGTAAATGTGTATTACAAACTCTAGAGGTACCACCAAAAAAAAAAGTTTTAAAAAAGAAGTATAACTAATATGCTAAGAAAGGAGAGAAAATGGAATCATACGAAATGCTCAATTAAAACTACAAGAGGCAGAAAAAGAGTGGAAGACAAAAATAGGAACAATAAACAAGGATAATAAATAGAAAATAGTAACAAATATGGTAGATAGTAATCCAACTGTATCAATGATCACTTTGAACGTCAGTGGTCTAAATGCATCAATTAAAAGACAGATTGTCAGAGTGCATCAAAAAACAAGACCCAGCTAGATGTTGTCTATAAGAAACCCAGTTTAAATATAAAGACACGTATAGATTTTTTTTTTAATAAATTTATTTTATTTATTTATTTTTGGCTGTGTTGGGTCTTTGGTTGCTGCGCGCGGGCTTTCTCTAGTTGCAGCGAGCGGGAGCTACTCTTCTTTGTGGTGCACGGGCTTCTCATTGCGGTGGCTTCTCTTGTTGTGGAGTGTGGGCTCTAGGCACATGGGCTTCAGTAGTTGTGGCTCATGGGCTCTAGAGTGCAGGATCAGTAGCTGTGGTGCACAGGCTTAGTTGCTCCATGACATGTGGGATCTTCCCGGACCAGGGCTCAAACCCATGTCCCCTGCATTGGCAGGCAGATTCTTAACCACTGCGCCACCAGGGAAGTCCCTAAATACACATATAGATTTAAAGTAAATGGATGGAGGA
Organism: Balaenoptera ricei; assembly: GCF_028023285.1. Classification (NCBI taxonomy): domain Eukaryota; kingdom Metazoa; phylum Chordata; class Mammalia; order Artiodactyla; family Balaenopteridae; genus Balaenoptera; species Balaenoptera ricei. The sequence continues at coordinate 64,051,350 of NC_082640.1, forward strand.
AAATATACCATGCTAACAATAATCAAAAGAAAGCAAGAATAGCCATATTAATTTCAGACAGATCAGACTTCAGAGAAAGGAAAGTTATTTGGGATAAAAAGGGCATTACATAATGATAAAGAGATCAATTCTCCAAGAAGACAGTACCAAATTCTGGCAAGGATGTGGAGCAACAGAAACTGATTCATTGCTGGTGGGAATGCAAAATGGTACAGCTACTTTGGAAGACAGTTTGGCAGTTTCTTACAAAACTAAAATATTCTTTTTTTTTTTACATGTTTTATCATTTTATTAGGAATAATTCCAGATGGGTTACGAATAAAACTTATTCACTGAGTTTGATGAGTTTTCCAAAAACTCTTAATGAAGACATGTTCACCAATAAACAATAAAACATCAGCAGAACTATCATATACTGGGCAAAGAGTCAGGCTGATACCAAAAGCAACATGCAACATAAAAAAGATACAATATAAAGGAAGACAATCTGCTGAGTATTAAAAATCATCTCAATATGAACTCTTTGCAACTAGCACAGCACTAATTAGCTATTAAATCCAAACCACACCAAGGTAAGCTTGGCTGATAGAAGCCAGGAATCAATAATGGGGGGAAATATAAGCTCCTCAGTGCAAAAGAACTGAATAGTGTTTTGGAGCATTTCCCTGGCTGGTACAAGCAGTATTAAAAAATCTTTTTGAAAAAAAAAGTCTTTTTGGCAAGGGAGGAAAATAAATACAAATGGAATGCTACATTTTTTAAATCAGCAGACTGTCCCAGGAATGATAAAGGTATCAGTAAAGTAGCAAGGGGATAACTTTAAAACATTATTTGTTGTGGGCTCAAAAAAGCATTCAAAATGGATTTATTTAAAGGTGTCACATTAGCTACGTCCAGGCATTTAGGCTTAAGGAAAGTAAAATTAAAAGAGGACACTTTTTTTTCCCAAGTTAAGAGAATCTCTTTAAAACCAAGCCTATTGCTAAATGGCAACATTCTACTTGGTAAACAATAATTGGCAACAAAATAAGTTTAAATGGTGTAATATTCTGCCCAAACCAGTCCCAGATACTGTTTAATAACCAAGATGCAAACTAATTTTGTTGTAACAAGCCTAGACCAATTCCATCAAACATGACCTTGGTTAGATATCCAGTTTCATTTAACGTTCTGAAAGCTCATTTGACAGCCAGTCAAGTCCCTCATACAGACCGGTTCCTTGTGTAGCACAAGTGGCTTGAACATACCATGTTCTGTTACGAAGAGACTGAGGACCTAATTTATCTGTCATTTCACTAATGGCCATAGCATTCGGCAAATCCTGTTTGTTTGCAAAAAGCAGAAACACGGCATCTTGCAGCTCATCTTCCTGAAGCATTTTCTGCAGCTCTTCTTCTCCTTCCTGAATTCTTTCACGATCATTGCTATCTACCACAAAAATAAGACCCTGGGTATTTTGGAAGTAATGCCTCCAGAGAGGTCTAATTTTATCTTGACCACCAACATCACATACTGTGAAACAATTGTTCTTATATTCTACTGTTTTCGCATTAAAACCAATGGTAGGAATGGTGGTGACTATCTCTCCTAACTTCAGTTTATACAGAATGGTCGTCTTGCCAGCAGCATCCAATCCAGCCATCAAAATGCACATCTGCTTCTTGCTGAAGAGACGGGAGAAGAGGGAGGAGATGGTGAAGCCCATGGTGGTAGTGGCACTTGCTATGGGCAGGAGCAGAAGGGGTTTGGGGCAACCCCGGGCCTTCTTCCACAATCCTGGCAAACTCAGGGAGGAAAGAGGAGCTGAGGGCCGCAGGGACGGCTCGCTAGCCAGTGTGTACGATGGAGCTCCCCTCTGGGACGGGAATTAGCAGGCTGATGACCTGCTCGACGACTCTAAAATACTGTCATCATGTGATCTATCAATCTCACTCCTTGGTATTTACCCCAATGAGTTGAAAACTTATGCCCACACAAAAACCTGCACACAGGTATATAATTTATAACAGCTTTATTCATAATTGTCAAAACTTGGAAGCACCGAAATGTCCTTCAGTAGGTGAATGGATAAATAAACTGTGATACATCCAGACAATGGAATATTATTCAGCGCTAAAGAGAAAAGAGCTATCAAGCCACAAAAAGACATGAAGGAAACTTCAATGCATGTTACTTAGTGAAAGAAGCCAATCTGAAAAGCCTACATACAGTATAATTCCAACTCTATGATATTCTGGAAAAGACAAAACTATGAAGACAGTAAAAAGATCAGTGCTTGCCAGGGTTTGTTGGGGAGAGGGATGAAAGGGTGGAGCACAGAGGCTTTTTAGGGCAGTGAAAGTATTCTACGTAATACTGTAATGGTGGGTACATGGCATTTTACACTTGCCTAAACCCATAGAATATACAACACAAACAGTGAACCCTAACGTAAACTGTGGGCTTTAGTTAATAATAACATATCAATATTGGTCCATCAATTGTAACAAATGTACCAGACTAATGCAAAATGCTAATAATTGAAGAAGTTGGGGTTGGGAAGTGAGGGGAACTCTCTGTACTTTCTGCTCAATTTTTCTGTAAACCTAAAACGGCTTAACAGTTTTTAAAGTCTATTAACTAAACAAAACAAGAACATCAACAACATGGAAGTAATGACATTAAATGATTGGCAAGTCATCTTGGATCCTGAATTCAGTTGAACTGCATGTACTCAGGGACGGTCTATAAGCCGAAGACAAAGCTAGACCCCAAAGTGCTTCCTTGGTGAGTTTTCTGCTGTTTTCTTTAAGCTGCAGCCATGTCTGAACTCTGGTTTTGCCATCTCTCTACAACTTGCCCCATTTGACAACTTGAACAATCGCAGCTCTCTTCTGGCCCAGCACTTACTAACAGGGGTTGCATCCTTATGCTGTTGGTATCATATGCTGGGAAAATTACTAAACACATTTTTTATCTTTCCCTTTACAAAAGTAGAGGTGCATAAAGTGACATAGCAATCATTTTCACAATTAGGGAACTCGAGTAGTCGAGAATCTAATCAATTACACTGTACAGTGCTCAAAGGGCTCAGAAATTTGCAGGACCGGATACCTCTGTTAGTAGGAGTAAAGGTAGATCTGAAAAGAGAAAGGTAGTGAAAGTCAGCTAAAGAAACAGTTAGAGTCTCCCCTGCCCCACCACCGACCATGCCCTCATCCACTTAGCTCAGCTAGGGAATAGCCCCTGCCTCACTCTGCAGAAAACTGTAGGTTTATTCTCTGGAGAGCACAAAACAAGTCCTAAGAAACACCAGACTCGATTGAAGGCAGGGATTACATACTGGAAGTTGAAGCATCCTGCTCTCTTCTCACACTTGGATTTCAGAATCCTAGAAACCATACATGGCTTCAGGCAGGTTTCTATGGGAAATCTAACCAGTCTAAGAGGGAAAAAAAAAACTAAGAAACTGATAACAGAACTCTCTGCAATGGCCCAGGAGGATTGCTATTCAGTGAAGCCTCAGTTGACAAGTCTTTCACACTGGCCTGATTATCCAATCATCTTTTTAGTGCCCTACACCTTGAGCAGAGCATATGAAGACAACATCATTAATTACCAAGGAAATGTAAATCAAAACCATAATGAGGTAACATTACATACCACTAGAATGACTAAAATTAAAAAGACTGTTAATACTAAGTGTTGGTAAAGATGCAGAGCAGTTAGAACTCTCATACATTGCTGATGGGAATGTAGAAACAGTGCAACCACTTTGGGAAAACAGTTTGACAGTTTATTTTTATAAAGTTAAGAATATCCTTACCCTAAACCCCAGCAATTCTACAACTTGGTATTTACCCAAGAGAAATGAAAACATTTGTCCATACAATACGTTGTACACAAATATTCATAACAGCTTTATGCCTAATAGCTTCAACTGGAAACAAACCAAATGTCCATCTCTAAATGAATGGATAAATAAATTGTGCTCTATTAATGTAACGGGATACTATTCAGCAATAAAAAAGGAAGTAAACTACAGATTCACGCATCATTAATGAATCTCAGAAACATTACACATGAAGTCTTTTGTATGGAATTCTAGAGCAAGCAAAACTAATCTATTGTGGCATAAAGCAGATCACTGTTTGCCTAAGGTTGGAGTTGGGGGAATAATGACTATAAAGGGTACCAGTGGTGATGGAAATATTCTACATCTTGATTGTAGTGATGGTTACATGGGTATATACCTGTAAATACATGTTAAAATTGGTACATTTATTGTATGTAAATTATACCAGTGGAATGAGAATACAAATTATATCTCATAAAGTTTACTTTTTAAAAAAAATTCATTACATATTCAAGGATCATTGAACATTTGAGAAAAGCATTTAATATGGGAGAAAGAGACCAAGAGAAATAACCAGAAAAAGTAAGCTGAAGAAAACAGAGACTGTGTATGGGCCAAAAAATATTTTTAATGAAAACTTACCATTAATATCCTCAGAGATACTTTGCTTCAAAAAAATGATACAACACCTACAAAATAAGAAAGATTGCTATAGTGAAAGAATATTCACAGAACAAAAAAAGAGCTCTTATAAATTAAAAGTACAATAGCAAAAAAATTTAACTGAATAGAAATGTTGGAAGATTATCTTTATTCATTTTTTATATTGGAGTATATTTGATTTACAATGTTGTGTTAGTTTCAGGTGTACAGCAAAGTGATTTAGTTATACATATACATATATCTATTCTTTTTCAGATTCTTTTCCCATATAGGTTATTACAGAATACTGAGTAGAGTTCCCTGTGCTATACAGTAGGTCCTTGTTGCTTATCTATTTTATATATAGTAGTGTGTGTATGTTAATCCCAATCTCCTAATTTATCCCTCCCCCTGTCTTTCCCCTTTGGTAACCATAAGTTTGTTTTCTAAGTCTGTGAGTCAGTTTCTATTTTGTAAATAAGTTCATTTGTATCATTGTTTTTTAGATTCCACATGTAAGTGATATCATGTGATATTTGACTTTCTCTGTCTGACTTACTTCACTTAGTATGATAATCTCTAGGTCCAACCATGTTGCTGCAAGTGGCATTATTTCATTCTTTTTTATGGCTGAGTAATATCCCATTGTATATATGTACCACATCTTCCTTATCCATTCCTCTGTCGATGGATGTTTAGGTTGCTTCCATGTCTTGGCTATTGTAAATTGTGCTACAATGAACATTGGTGTGCATGTATCTTTTCAAAGCATGGTTTTCTCTAGATATATGCCCAGGAGTGGGGTTGCTGGATCATATGGTAGCTCTATTTTTAGTTTTTTAAGGAACCTCCATACTGTTTTTCATAGTGGCTGCACCAATTTACATTCCCACCAACAGTGTAGGAGGGTTCCCTTTTGTCCACACCCTCTCCAGCATTTATTATTTGTAGACTTTTTTATGATGGCCATCTGACTGGTGTGAGGTGATACCTCATTGTAATTTTGATTTGCATTTCTTTAATAATTAGCAATGTTGAGCATCTTTTCATGTGATTTTTGACCATCTGTATGTCTTCTTTGGAGAAATGTCTATTTAGATCTCCTGCCAATTTTTTGATTGGGTTGTTTGTTTTTTTGATATTGAGCTGCATGAGCTATTTGTGTATTTTGAAGATTAATCCCTTGTCAGTCGCATCATTCACAAATATTTTCTCCCATTCTGTGCATTGTCTTTTCATTTTGTTTATGGTTTCCTTTGCTGTACAAAAGCTTTTAAGTATAATTAGGTCCCATTTATTTATTTTTGTTTTTATTTTCATTACTCTAGGAGGTAGATCCAAAAAGATACTGCAGCAATTTATGTCAAAGTGTGTTCTGCCTATGATTTCCTCTAAGAGTTTTATAGTATCTGGTCTTACATTTAGGCCTTTGATACATTTTGAGTTTATTTTTGTGTATGGTGTTAGGGAGTGTTCTAATTTCATTTTTTAGATGTAGCTGTCTAGTTTTCACAGCACCACTTATTGAAGAGACTCTCTTTTCTCCATTGTGTATTCTTGCCTCCTTTGTCATAGGTTAATTGACCATAGGTGCGTTGATTTATTTCTGGGCTTTCTATCCTGTTCCATTGATCTATATGTCTATTTTTGTGCTGGTACCATACTCTTTTAATGACTGTAACCTTGTAGTATAGTCTGAAGTCAGGGAGCCTGATTCCTCCAGCTCTGTTTTTCTTTCTCAGGATTGCTTTGGCTATTTGGGGTCTTTTGCATTTCCATACAAATTTTAAAGTTTTTTGTTCTAGTTCTGTGAAAAATGCCATTGGTAATTTGATAGAGATTACACTGAATCTGTAGATTGCCTTGGGTCATACAGTCATTTTGCCGATATTGATTCTTATGGAAGATTATTTTTAAAAAATCTTCCAGAAAGTGGGAGGGGGGAAAATACCTAAAAATATGGAAAACAGAAAAGAAAATCAAGACTCAGTTTGGGAAGTCTGTGATATGAATTACAGAAAGAAAAACAGGAGGGAATCATCAAAGAAATAACTCAAGAAAAATTTTCAGAACTGGAGGGTAGGTGTTTCCAGATCAAAAGAACCCTTTGAGTATCTAATGGGTAAAAATAGAGGCACACCAAGGCATGTCATGATAAAATTTCAGAAACCAAAAACAAAGAGGAGATGTTTCCAGAAAGGGGGAAAACGTCTTCATACAAACAATTAAGAATCAAAATTGCTTTTTAGGCTTCTTGATAGCAACATTAGAAGCTGGAAGACAGGGAATAATTCCTCCAAAATTCTGAGTAAAACTTGTATACCTGACGTAGAATCCTAATTCAAGTCAAATTGTCAATTAATGGTTAGAGTTTAATAAAGACATTCTCAGAAGTACAATGTGTCAAAAAAGTACATGTTTGTTTTTTAAAGAAACTACTAGAGGTTGTGATTCATCAAAACAAAGGACTAAATATAGAAAGAGATGGGAATCAGGGACAAGGGGATCCAAAAAAGGGATGAGGGAACTCCCCAAGACAATGGTGAAGGAAACCAAGATCACATCTGTATCACAACCAGCCCATACCAGAGCAGATTAGAAGGCTCCAGGGACAGGTACTTCCAGAAAGTGAAACTGAATGTACATCTGATGCATCTGGAGCAATCATGAGAAGATTTAGAGAATTGGTAGAGGATTTGGGGTTGAATTAGCGATAATAATACACACAAGAAAACTAAGCAAATGGAAAAATTAAGACAGTTAATTCCAGGGAAAGTAAAACCTTATGCAGGAAGGGAAAAGTAATCTTAATCATAGGACACTCATAGTTCAACCATGAATAGTATTTACATCACCATAATAATGTAAACATTGAATATTGAGGTAACCAAATTTATGATATAAGTGCACTGAGAGCATAAGGAGATGGGAAATATTCATGCTTGTGAAAAATCTAGAAGTAGCAGCAGAAGCATGTTATTTAGTATTTCAGAGGTAAATAGAATCAGTTAAAGAGTTGAAAGTATAATAGTTGCCTCTGGGAAGCAGGAAATTAAGGGAAGAAGTGATGAGTTTACAATTTTGTAATAAGCCATGCAGAACTCTTAAAACTAAGCACACAACACCTAGCTCCTTGGAGAAAAGGCTGATCCCAAGGCTAAGGCAGGGTGGGTACAAGATGAGCCTAGAACAGCTTGTTATTCCAGAAAGTAAGGAATTACTTAGAGAATGCTGGGGTGTGTCACAAGGACACAAGAACCAGCTTGAAGGGATCCCCACGGACCACATCTGGGACAGTCTGCCCAAAATACTTAAGTGCAGTAATGTGTTATAAACCATGGAAAAAATAAGAGTTTGTGAGCCTATGCTGAAAACTGATAAATAACAAATAATAAATAAATACATAGGGGTGGGAGTCCGGGGGTGTGGTCTCTTGAATGTCAAGGAGGTCTCTTGAAGAATGTCAAGAGCCAGCTGGTGAATGTGGAGGGAATTCTAGAGTTAGGAAAATCCTCATTTTGTAATCATCATTATAAAGATTGAATCAGGCAAGAATCGTCAGTGGATACTAATTCTAGGGGAAGTTCTGATGAGAAGCAGGATACTTATATGGTCTTAAAGTGTCTATCTACAAGCCGCTTATTAGTTGCAAGGGAGAGGCGAAGAACTAATTCTATAATGACAGAAATAGGGCAACACCTTGGCAGAGTGATTAAAATTAACGACAGCTAGGAGGGACAGGTGAACACTGTGTGTTTCCAAATGTGATACCCTGAAAGGACACCACATCTCCAATACAGTATTCTGGTCATGAAGTCATAACCACAATTTAATCAAAATGAGCGTTTGTATATATGAGGAATATTCTAGTTTAAAAGATAGGTGAGAGGGACTCTATTCTTAACAAATGTCAATGTCATAAAAATCAAAGAAAGGCTGTGGAAACGTTCTAGATTAAAAGAGGTTAAAGAGATATGACAGCTAAAAGCAGTACTTGACCCTTGACTGGGTTCTGTGCTGGAGGGGAAAATGCAATAAAGGACATTATTAGATCAACTGACAAAATTAGAATACAGACAGTAGATTAGATAACAATTACTGTAGCAATGTAAGTTGTAAGTATATGAAGTTGATAACTGTACTGTAGTTATGTAAGAGACTATTTCTATTCTTAGGAAACACCAAAGGATTTAGGGGTAAAGGAATATGAGGTATATAGCTTACCATCAAATGGTGCAGGAAAAAATTTTGGAGAGAGAGGGTACATGATAAAGCAAATGGGTTTAAAATGTTAACAATAAGTAAATCAGGGTATATGGATGCTTCTTATTCTATTTTTATAAATTTGAAATTATTGCCAGATAAAACGTTAAAAAGAAACTAAACACATCCTTATTTTTTTTTTTTAAAGGTTAACAGATTTTCTTCTTTTTCTTGGCTGCATTTGGTCTTTGTTGCTTTCTCCAGTTGCGGCGAGCAAGGGGCTACTCCCTGTTGCAGTGCGCGGGCTGGGCTTCTCATTGCGGTGGCTTCTCTTGTTGTGGAGCACAGGCTCTAGGCACGCAGGCTTCAGTAGTTGTGGCGCACGGGCTTAGCTGCTCTGTGGCATGTGGGATCATCCCGGACCAGGGATCGAACCCGTGTCCCCTGCATTAGCAGGCGGATTCTTAACCATTCTGCCACCAGGGAAGTCCCTAAACACATCTTCATGTCCCCCGAATTTTAATTAAAAAATAATAGTACAATAAATACTATGTATCCACCTTAAGAAATAACATATTACTAATTGAAAAAATTTACCTTGAGCAACCTGAGTATTGATATATTTGTGGGGAAAGACTAATAAATCACAGGTTCCACAGATACACAGAAGACATAGATTAGATATATATGTAGATATATTTCCGTGTCCCTCCTTCTAGTATCTTTCATCTAGAGCCTGCTAACATGTGTTCCCAATGCTTAAAGTTCAGCATGTATTGTATGGTCTCAGTGATTTAAAAAACATAAAAGTATGGTTATAAAAATTATACTATGAGGAAATACACAAAACTGAATTTCATTTTCTGTTTCATAAACTTATGTATTTTCCAGACTTTCTCTAATAACCATACATAACATTTATTTTATCAAAATAGTTACAGTTTTAAAAATCAGCCTATATAATTTTGCATGTATCATATGATCACAATCAATAAAACTATAGACAACAAAAGAATGAAAAGGAAGGTACCAAAAATGATTAGTTCTGGGTGATGAGAACATGATTTTTTTTCTTCTTTCAATCCTTCCTTATTTTCCTAATTACTGCTATAATAACAAAACACCAATTTTCTTTTTTCATCAATGAGAGAGTTACAGATTATTTTTTAAATGAGGTCCTCACACCTCACTATATGCACCAAAACTAATTCCAGGGATTTTAAAGAATTAACTTTTCAAATTGTACAAAACTTGGAGAATATGAAATCAAACCGCTTGAAGGGGGTAATTTTCTAAATGTATGAATACTAAGAGAAATCACAAAGAAAAGGATTTGCTGTATAAAAATTCTGTAATATTGTACAGTCAGAATAGTATCTCAAGTCCCAAGGTTGTGACTTCACACTGATAGAAATGCTAACATAAGCCTCCTTAACCCTTCAGCCCTTTTGACGTAATCTCTCTCCAGGCCCTTCTCCTTGGTGGCTCAGATTGGCCCGTTTATTCATTTCCACTCCCACCTCTCGGGGAAGACAACCTGAAGGGCTCTAGTGCAACAAGCTCCTTTCTTGCTTGACCTTGACATAAAGCAGTAACAATTCTCAACACTCTCCATCCGTCTCTTTGCTTCCTGACCCTCCTAGAGATGAAAGCTAGAGAACGCCTTTTTCCCTCCTTTATCCCATTTCCTGGCAGAAGGCGAGAGGCTTCTCTCCCAGGCTTGGCCAAGGACTCCTGCAGAAGGGCCAGTGTGGCCGTCCTCTCTCCAGGATGGCGTCTTTGTCTATGATTGCTGTTCCATCTCCAGCAGCGAGGCAGACCATCTGCTGATGCCTACACCAGCTGCCGTCTCGTCTTAGCTTTCTCGTCTCCCCTGAGAATTCCCTGATTCAGGCACATGGTATTCTCTCCTGCCCTTGCTCAGCCTGGGTCCTTATCTTTAGGGAGCTTTCACAATCTCTCCCCTTCACTTAGCATCGCCCTGGTTTCCCCTTGGGGACTGAGGTCTGTAGCCCTCCCCGAATGAGTCCCCTAGTGTTATATATGCCACCACATGGGACCATAGAAAAGGGAGTGCATCCTGGAAAGTATTTGAGAGAGCTCACAAGGGACATATAGCTTCCGCCAGGAGGAAAACAGATCCCGGGGCTCTCAATCCCAGGGGACCTTAGTTTCAGTTCCCCATATGGAGTCTCAGACCTGTGAATCATGCCCAAGGTTGAAATTTTACTTCGGTATAGTTTCACGGAGAAAAAGAAAAAATATAAAAAGAGCTCATTCATTTAGATAAGACTCTTTTTCCACCTAGAAAGCTCTCCCCCACATGTCTCCACATTTTTAAATCAGACACATCCTTCAGGGTCTGGAATAAATGCCATCTCCATTAGAAAGTCTTCTCTGATCTTCAGATGAGTATGATCTTTCCTCCTTCTCAAATCCTTTAGTCCTGTATTCGTATGTCTCCTGGGCAGAACAGGTGCTTCCCATCCCCTGCCACAATGCCCATGCCCTGCCTTTCTCAGCCTACTGCTGAGTCCTCAGCACATGCAAGGCCCAGCTTGGTCAAGTTACAGCATGAACTGAGTTGACCTGAGCGGAGCTGCTGGCAGCCCTGAATCATGACAGTAATAATTCTCTGCAAATGGCTGCTGGCTGGCTGGCTGGCTGCATAAACCTCTTACCCAGACCACAGAGCTCTGTTTTCCAGAGCTCTCTTGTGCCCTGCACCCCTACTCTCTCCATCACGACCTGGTCCATGCCAGGCCCAGGACACTTGAGCCCAGCATGGTTCTTATAACACTAATGAGTTACACAACTCATTTTCCTTCTTCCCTTCATTGTCGGTCAGGTCCCTCAAAGCAGAGACCGAGACGGATTCTTGGACAAGTGATGTATTGAGGGAGTACTCTCAGGAGAAACCCGTAGATGAGCGAAAGAAGCAGGAGAAGGCAGGGGAGGAAGCTTTGCAAAGATGTCAGGGGAAATCTAGCCACAGCCTGATCAGTGGAGAGCCCTGGGTCACCAAGGGTCCAGAGGCAAGGGGGCTGGGCTACTAGACTCGCCCACTGGTCAGCCCTTGGCCAAGATGCCTCCTGAGCGGGTGAGATTTGTAACCTCCTCCACTTCCAGCTTCTATCAGCCAAGGGCATGCCTCCAGGCAAGAGTGCAGGTGTGAGCTGTTAGCAGCCAACACCCACAGCAGCCAGAGGTTGGGTGCACCAGCCTGGTACTGGGGATCTGGGTGAGACACTAACATCTGTTACACCTCCGGCTATGGAATGAATATTTGTGTTCCCCTTCCCCACCAAATTCATATGTTAAGGCCCTAATCCCCAATGTGGTAGTGTTTGGAGATGGAACCTTTGGGAGGTAATTGGGTTTGGATGAGGTCGTGTGGGTAGAGTTCCCATTATGGCATTGGTGCCCTTCAAAGGCAACGAAGAGACCTGAGCTCTCTCTCAGCCGTGTGAGGATACAGTGAGAACACAGCTGTCTATGAGCCAGCAAGCAGGCCCTCACCATCACCCAACCATGCTGGCACCTGGATCTGGGGCTTCCAGCCTCTAGAACTGTGAGAAATAAATGTTTGTTTCTAAAGCCATCCACTCCACAGTATCTTGTTACAGCAGCCCTAACTGACTAAGACATGCCCCCTTACTTTTTCTCTTCCTGCGCATATTTTTTGGGGGCAGGTCTGTCACTTTCACTTTTTTTTTTTTAAACCTTCATAGTTGGACAGGAACACAATCACCTAATTCCAGTCTTGATCAACATTACTGAAACCCCAGACTACTTGCTTCCACAGATTGGACAAGGGGTCATTTTGAAGTTTCATCACAGAATCTTAGAGACCATCTACTGTTGTTTCTTCATTTCATAAATGAGGAAACTAAGGCACAGATAGACAAGATTTACTTTGTGCAGCAAATTTTGTAGCAGAACCAAGCCTGAGGCTGCCTAACTTTCAGGAAAGAGCTATTCCACCATACCCCCATTCCTCCTTACATCATTGCTTTATGACTGTTTTGCTAAGATTTTCTAATTAATCATTATTGGAAATGATCATTAAGTTCATTACTTGGGAAAAAGTTGCATGCCAGGAATAGTCTTCCTTCCTGTGGTTTATGTCTTAGATGAGGACATGGAGTTAAGCCAGATATAGAACCTACTTAAAACCTTACAGAGTTTTAAACGAAACTTGAACCTTCTGGAGTTCGTTTATTCATTCTTGGCAACTTCCTGCTTCCTGATTCTTGGAAAGTTGCTGGCTCATTTAGAAGAAAAATCATGAGATTTCTTGTGCATTGAGTAGCTCTTACAAAACAATCTTTTGAGGTGTAAAGTGTAAATGAATAAGAAACAGAAGACTGAAGTTCTCCTAAAATACACATGTATGTAATCATTAAGGGAACAGGCACACTAGGCAAAATGCATAATGGTTTCTTGTGCAGAAAGAGTATTATGCCCAGCAAATCCCAAACACGCTAGAGTTTTCCCTTTGTCTGAGACTCTCTTTGTCAAAGGATATTAGAGGGAGCATGGTCAGGGCTAAACCCATTCTACTCTCTCTCCCAAGCATTTCTCTTGAAATATGCTGTATGAATAAGGGTTCTTTCTGCTTCGCAATCCAAACTGGTCAGAATAACCTATCACGGAATCAGAGCCTTTAGGCTAAAAGAATGTGGTCATCCAGTTTCCTGACCATCATGGGCCAATTAGGACAATTGTTTTTCTGTATTTAAAGCTCTGAAGGTTGAATGCCGCGGAAGAGCGGTCGCCTCAGAACACACATGATTTCCATTGACACAAATAAGACATCTTTGTTCCTTCTTTGACCTTCAGTCACCTAGAAGGCTGGCTGGTCTCTACCCTGGTCCACACTCCAGCTCTCTCCTAGCCCTAGTTCAGTTTAAGGCTCAATAAGATTTCCTCTTATACAACAGTTCCTCTCTGTTGTATATTAGATATGATGGTCCTCCTCCTTAATAGCTGGTCTATCTGTCAAAGCAAAGGGCAAATATAAGCAATCGTCTAATGTCTAGAAACTCCGTTTGGTTATTCTAGCCAATTGGCTCCCACTTCACCCCACACATCACTCTTCTTCAGCATGATGAATTAAATTAAATTCTCCCTCCACCACACCAGTAGGATGGAGCATCACCCCTTCCACACAACTACAACAAATTTTCAAAACAATTTTCAATTCTGTTTACCAGCTTTTAAACATTCCAGGTCTCCCTACTCTTTTGAAACATGGCAGATACAGCATAGCTGAGTAGATGGAGCACAGCCTTTGGAGCCAACTGACCAAGCGTAACTCCTGGCTCTGCTCCTTATTATCTTTGTGGCCTTGGGTAAGCTACTCGACATTTCTGAACCTGAGTTTCCTCATCCATATACCAGAGTCACACTGGTTAGCTTGTCAGGGAGTTGTGAAGGTCGAATGAGTTGATGTTCAAAAATACCCAGCCCATAACAGGTGCTCAAAAACTGGGAGCAATTGCTATTATTACTGTTTTAGTGACATCCGTTCTTCATTGCAGATTGTGAAAAATCACCCCAATCTTACTGAAGGTCCTCTTGCTGACAGCTGGGACCAAGGTCCAAACCGTTCCTGGAGCCCTTGTTGCACTTTCTCTCCTCCTGCCCCTCAACCCCAGACAGGGAGAGGAGAGTGTAGACTCATGAAATTGCTTTCTCAAGGTTTCCCAAGGTGAAGCAGGACCTCCCAAGTAAAGAGACGCTTGAATTATCATTCCTTGCTTGTTATTCCTCCAGGTTTTGTTTGGTGATGGGGGAATATTTTGAAGCATCAGCTCTTCTCCTTCTCCCAACTTGCCTCTACCTCTGACTTAAAAAAAAAAAAAAAATCAGCCGTTTGCTGCTGCATGATCTAGCTCTCCCCGGAGGAGTTAGCCAAATTTCCAGGTATTTCCAAATATATATCAGGCACCTGGAAATGTGGGTCTGGAGTTTGGAAAAGGGTTAAAAGATGGAGACATGGATTTAGACATTGTCTTAGTCAGTTTAGGCTGCTATAACAAAATTACCAGAGATTGGTGGCTAAAACAACAAACATTTAATTCTCACAATTCTGGAGGCTGGTAAGTCCAAGCTCAAGGAACTGGTAGATCCTGTGTCTGGTGAGGGCCCACTTCCTAGCTTGTAGACACAACCACTTTCTCTCTGTATCCTCACATGGCAAAGAGAGAGAAGACTAGCTCCCTTCCTCCTCTTATAAGGACACCAATCCCCATCACAGGCTCCACGTTCATGACCTAATTACCTCCCAAAGCCCCACCTCCAAATACCATCACACTAGGACTTCAACATAAGAATTTGGGGGGAGACACAAACGTGCAGAATATAGCAGACATCCTCTACCTGAGCTATTCATTGAACCCCAGGGGGTGAGTGCAGTCTCTGAGGTGCTAATACAGCTCATGTGCTCACAGAGCCAAGAGATGATATGTAATAGGTAATATCATCTATTATGTAATAGCCAAGAAAACTTCGAAAAAGGAAAATAATGAGGGAGGAGCTCACCTTAGAGGATGCTAAAACATATTATAAAGGTAGTTTGAAAAAAATCTAGTATGCTACCCAATAGAACAAAATAAGTAGTCCAGACCACAGTGCACACATAAAAATTCATATGTGATCAGTAAATGCTGCCATGTAATTGGTTGGCTGTTTGAAAAATCGAATTAGGTCTTCAGGCAGCAGCAGTTAGCTCTTACCCAAAATTCTACACGGTCCCCCAACTAGAAGCAAAAGACTGAGATGGTAGAATTGGAGGCAGAAGCAGCCTGGGTCCCTGAGTCACCACTTGGAAGAACACACTCAGGAGTGCCACCTGACCATTACTGGGCTTGACATCAATGAGAATTGAGGCTTTGTTGTGTTAAGTCTTTGAGATTTCAGGGTTTAACAGTTGTAGCAGCTAGCTTTAATTATCTCAAATACAACGCCTTCGCACCTTATGCCACACATCAAAATCAAAATAAATTCTAGATAGAATAAGAAATTAAATGTTAAGAAATGGAAGAAAATAAAGATGAATATTTATTTGACCTCTGGATAAGGTTTTTCTAAGGCCTAAAAGTGGTAGAAGACACTACAAAAGAAAAGATCCATAGTTTAACTGCAAAGAAAATTTAAAATTCTGTTTACAACAGATTTGAATTTAAAAACAGAATTGAATAACAAATGGGAAGGATATGTTTGCAGCAGCTTTGCGAAAGGGTTAATAGCCCTAACATATAAAGAGCTCATAAAAATGGAGGCCGGGGGAGAGAGAAAGGATTATCTGAAGCAAAGCTTTAATCATAGCTGGCTTGTCCTGATACCTAAAATGTTTCTGAGTTCCACTGGTTCTGCCAATTGATTTGTGTTCTGTACATGCAAACTGTATTTAACATTGGCTCAAACCCAACCTAATTAGTAAAGTCAATCTGCCGCAAAGAAAAGATCATTATGATGCTTCATACAGCCAAATGTCTGTGATATTTCTAGAATGTGCTATTGGAAGTTCTCCACATGACTGCTCCCCTCTGTTGGTGCAAGAAATTTAGAGCTGGTCATACCACCCTTTCTGGGAGCTCTACAGTAATGGTAGGACTGTCCCTAGGAACAGAGCTAGAGCAGACCATGAAGAAATTGAAGCAATTTAAAAAACCAATCCTGCTTGTATTCATTGGGTCATACAGTCATTGAATTATATTATTGAGCCCATTACCTGGTACTAGTTATTTTCTATGCATTACCTTATTTAATCCTCACAACAACCCTGCAGCTAGGTCTCATTTTTTCCTCTTTTTCAAATACGGAAACTAAGACTCAAGTGGGTGAAATAATTTGGCCAACATTACACAGGGAACTGGCAAGGCCGAGATCTGCGCACAGTATGTTTGACTCCAAGGGCATGTCCCTAATCGCTGCCACATTGCCTCCTGCTGATCTGAAGGAAGGTTCAACATAGATGACATTTCTGGCAAGAGCGGGGCTTGAGGGGACAGACAAGGGAATGGAGAATGGATAGAGTGAGGCAAGGGTATGGATTCTGCTGCCAGCTACCATCTGGCCTAGAACAACTAAGGAAAACCCAGACAAAATATATGAAACAACAGTTTTCAAGATACTAGATATCAGAAAGAGAAGGATGGTGATCCTTGGGAGATGGGAATAAATGTAAGTCCTATGATTGTCCCACCTAACTGCCCAGAGAGATTCCAGGCCACGTTTCAGGAAGCGGGAGCCCAGGCAGAACCCAGCAGTCTCCTGAGTTGAGGAGATGGAGGTGGGATGGCAAGGAGGCTACAATTCACAGGCCAGCAACTGGGAAAGAGAGGGCTATACACGGAGAGAGAGCTCTGGAGATCTGCAGAGGGTCTTCTTTGAGTCTTCAGCTAAGTTCTCATCAGTACCTACATGTGAAGAAACAATCCAAGACCATGGAAAGAGAAAAGATTAGAAGGAAAAATTCCTGGGGCTCATGCAAGGCTAGAAATGATTCTTGTTTTCAACAGCCAGACTGGAAAGCCTCAGAAATCATGGGACATTGGGAAAAGTACCAGGAAGGGTTTTGCCTCATTTGTGAGGCAGAATTAACCCTAGAAAAAATTCTGTTCTGGTTCTGTCTAACAAGGCTTAAAAGTAAGATCTGAAAAAAAAAAAAAATCAAACTGTTTCCAAGTAATTTAGCTGCATCCCAGAATAAAACTAAAGAATCATATAGGAAGAAAAAAAATATCCAGCACCCAACAAGGTAAAATTCACAATGCCTGACATTTAATAAAAAATTAGGATTGAAAAATAGTGGGAGAATAAGGCACGTAATGAGGAGAAAACCAACCAATTGAAACTGACCCAGAAATGACACCGATGATGGAATTAATAGACAAGGATATTAAAAGTTATTATAACTGCATTCCATATGTTCAAGAAGCTAAAGGGAAGATTGAGCATGTTTAGTAGAGACATAAAAGGTATAAAAAAGATCCAAATCATATGTCTAGAGATAAAAAAAACTGCAATATCTGAGATGAAAAATAAGCTGGATGGGATTAGACAGCACAGAGAAAGGAATAGCGAACTTGATGACACAGCAATAGGAACTATCCAAAATAAAATAGAGAAAAAAAGACTGAAAAAAATAAACAAAGCAACAGTGAGCTGTGGAACAATTTTAGTAAGCCAAATACATGGGTAATTGAAATCCCCAAAGGAGGACAGGACCAAAAGAAATAATGTTGAAGAGATAATGGCTGTAAATTTTCCAAACTTGATGAAAACTATATATTCACATATCCAAAATGCTCAACAAGATCCAAGTACAAAAAATATCACAACCAATTGCTGAAAACAGTATAGTTAGGAACCCTACAAAGGACATAAAATGAAATAATAAAAATACACAATTAATTCTAAAGAAGGCAGGAAAAGAATACAGAAAACAAACAGCAAAATGTTAGATTTAAACCCAACCAAATTTTTAAAAAAAATCAAATTAAGGTATATGTTCTAAACTACCCCAGAAAAAAAATTTATAAGATTGGATAAATAAAGCAAACTCAAACTATAGGAAACCCACTTTAAATATAAAGACACAAATAGATTTGAAGGAAAGGGATGGTAAAAGATATACCACAGTGCATTAGATCCCCAGGGCTGCCATAACAAATTATCACTAACTTGTTGACTGAAAACAACAGAAATTTATTCTCTCACAGTTCTGGAGGCTAGAAGTCTGAAATCAAGGTGTTGGCAGGGTCATGATCCCTCTGGAGGCTCTAATGAAGAGTTCTTCTTTGCCTCTTCCAGCTTTCTGGTGGCTCCTGGTGTTCCTTGGCTTATGGCAGCATCATTCCAATATCGTCTCCATCTTTACCTGGCCTCCCCTTTGCCTCTGTGTGTCTTTTTATGTCTCGAAAGGACACTCTCATTGGCCCACCCTAATCCAGTATGATCACATCTTGATCCTTAATTGCATCTGCAAAGACCCTATTCCAAATAAGATCCCATTCTGAGGTTCCAAGTAGACATGAATTTTGCGGGGAGACACTTTTCAAGCCACTACACATTCTAACACTAATTTTAAAAACCTGGGGTAGTTATCATAATACCAGACAAAGTCGATTTCAGAGCAACAAATATATCCAGGGATAATAATATCATTTCATATTGATAAAGGGATCAATTACTCAAGACATAATAATTCTGAATGTTTATGCAGCTAATAACAGAACTTCAAAATACATGAAGCAAAAACTGATAGAACTACTATGATAAATAGACAAAAATTCACAATTATAGTTGGAGATTTCAACACCCCTGTCTCAATAATTGACAGGATGAGTAGAAAAATAACCTGTAAAACATAGAAGACCTAAAAGCACTATCCAAAAAATTGACTTAATTGATATTTATAGACCATTCCACACAACAACAGCAGCATGTACATTATTCTCAAGTGCACACAGAATATTTACCAAGATAGACCATATTCTGGGCCATGTACCAAGTTTCAAACACTTTAGAAGGAGTCAGTTCATACAAGGATGTTCCCTGATTGCAATGGAATTGAATTATACGACAATAACAGAAACATCTCTGGAAAAGTCTCCAAATATTCGGTAACTAAATAACACACTTCTAAATAGCCCACAGGTCAAAGAAGAAATCAAAGGGAATTAGAAAGTATTTTGAACTGAATGAAAATGAAACCACAACATATCAGAATTTGTGGGGTATAATTAAAAGCAATACTTAGAAATTTATAATACTAAATGCCTATATAAAAAAAGAAGGATCTCAAGTCAATGACCTGATCTTCCACCTTAAGAAACTAGAAAAAGAAGAGCAACATGAACCCAAAGAATGCAGAAGTCAATTAAATCGGTAACAGAAAAAACAAGAGAAAAATCAGTGAAACCAAAAGCTCAATATTTATTGAAAAGATCAATAAAATTAATAACCCCCCAGACAGACTGATCAAGAAAACAGAATACACAAGCCGCCATTATCAAGAATGAGAGAGACATCACTACAGATTCTAAAGATATTAAAAGAATAAGGGACCATTAATCTGGGTAGCCCAATAACTGTTAAAGAAATTTAATTTGTAGTTAAAAACATTCCCACACACACAAAACAAATTCTAGGCCTAGACAACTTTACTGGTGAATTCTATCAAACTTTAACAAAAGGTGATAATACCAATGCTGCACAAACTCTTCCAGAATACTGAAAAAGAGGGAGTACTTTCTAACTCATTCTATGAGGAAGTTATTATTACACTGATACCAAAATCAGAAAAAGACAGAAGAAAAGAGAACTACCAACCCACATCCCTAATAAACATTAATAAAAAAACAAAATTACAGGAAATTGTATCTAAAATATATAAAAAGTATATCACAATGCAGTGGGGTTTATTCCAATAATGTAATATCGGTTGAACATTTAAAAATCATCAAGTGAAATATGGTCATTTCCATAAATGCATAAAAATTATTTGGCAAAACCCAACATCCATTTCTGATAAAACTTTTCAGAAAACTAGGGATAGAAGTTTCTCAACTCAACAGGGAATATCAGCAAAAACCTACAGGCAACCTCATACTTAACTGTGAAAGACTGAACGCTTTCCTCCTAAAATCAGAAAAAGCTAAGTTGTCAGTTCTCATCATTTATATTTAACAATGTACTGGAGAGTCTAGCCAGTGAAATAAGGCAATAAAAAGAAAGAAAAGGGATAGATTGAAAAGAAAAAGGTAAAACTTTCTTTATTTGCAGACATCTGCAAGTCACCTATATAGAAAACTCCATGCAATCTATGAAAGTTACTAGAACAAACAAATTAATTTAGCAATGTTGCAGGACAAAAATCAATAAACAAAAATCTATTTCTTTTTTTTATTGAGGTATAATTGACATATAACATTATTTCAGGTGTACAACATAATGATTGATGTTTGTATACACATTGAGAAATGATCACCACAATAAGCCTAGTTAATGTCCATCACCATACATATTAAAAAAAAAAATTTTCTTGTGATGAGAACATTTAAGGTCTACTCTCTTAGCAACTTTCAAATATGTAATAAAGTATTATTAACTATAGCCACCATGCTGTACATTACATCCCCATGACATTTATTTTATAACTGAAAATTTATACCTTTTGACACCCTTCACCCACCCCTCACCCACTACCTCTGGCAACCACCAGTCTGTTCTCTTCTCTTTTTTGGGGGGATTCCACATATAAGTGAGATCATACAGTATTTGTCTTTCTTTGTCTGAATTATTTCACTTAGCATAATGCCCTCGAGGTCCATCCATGTTGTCACAAATGGCAAGGTATCATTCTTTTTTTATGGCTGGATAATATTCCATTGTATATATATACCACATTTTCATCAGTCAATGGACAGTCAAGTTGTTTCCATATCTTGGCTATTGTAAATAATACTGCAATGCACATGGGGGTGCATGTATCTTTTTGAGTTGGTGTTTTTGTTTTCTTTGGAAAAATACCCAGGTGTGGAATTGCTGGATCATATGGTAGTTTTATTTTTAATTTTTTAAGGAATCTTCATACTATTTTCCATAGTGGCTGCACCAATTTACATTCCCATTCACAGTGTACAAGGGTTATGTATTCTTTACCTCCTTGCTAATACTCATTATTACTTATCTTTTTGAAAATAGTATTCTAACAGGTGTGAGGTGATAGCTCATTGTGGTTTTGATTTGCATTTCCCTGATGATTAGTGATGTTGAACATCTTTTCATGTACCTATTGACCATCTGTGGGTCTTCTTTGGAAAAATATCTAGTCAGATATTCTGCCCATGTTTTAATTGGATTGTTTTTTGCTATTGAGTTGTATGCGTTTTTTATATATTTTAGGTATTAAGCCCTTATCAGACATATGATTTGTAAGTATTTTCTCTCAGTAGGTTGTCGTTTCATTCTATTGATGGTTTCCTTTGCTGTGCAGAAGATTTTTAGTTTGATGTAGTCCCACTTGTTTTTCTTTTGTTGCTTTTGCTTTTAGTGTCAGATTAAAAAAAAATCATTGCCAAGACCTATGTCAAGGAGCTTACTGCCTATGTTTTCTTTTAGGAGTTTTATGGTTTCAGGTGTTATATTCAAGTCTTTAATCCATTTTGAGTTAATTTTTGTCTATGGTGTAAGATAGTGGTCCAGTTTTATTCTTTTGCATGTGGCTGTCCAGTTTTCTCAACACCATTTATTGAAAAAGGTGTCCTTTCCCCATTGTATATTCTTGGCTCCTTTGTCATAAATTAGTTGACCATATAGGCGTGGGTTTATTTTGGGGCTCTCTCTTCTGTTCCATTATCAATATGTCTGTTTTTATGCTAATACCATATTGTTTTGATTACTATAGCTTTGCAATGTAGTTTGAAATCAGGGAGCATGATGCTTCCAGCTTCTTTTTTCTTTCTCAAGACTGCTTTGGCTATTCAGGGTCTTTTGTGGGTACATACAAATTTTAGGATTATTTGTTTTATTTCTGTGAAAAAATGGAAATTTTTTCCACTGGAATATTGATAAGGATTTCATTGAATCTGTAGATTGCTTTGGATAGTATGGGCATTTTAACAATATCAGTTCTTCCAATCCAAGAGCAGGGAATATCTTTCCATTTATTTGTGTCTTCTTCACTTTCTTTCATTAATATCTTACAGTTTTCAGTGTACAGGTCTTTCACCTCCTTGGCTAAATTTACTCCTAGTTATTTTATTCTTTTTGATGCAATTGTAAATGGGATTGTTTTCTCTTTTTTTTTTTTTTCCAATATTTTATTTGTTTATTTATTTTTTTATTTTGGCTGCGTCGGGTCTTAGTTGCAGCACGTGGATTCTTCGTTGAGGCATGCAGGATCTTTCCTTGCAGCGCACAGGCTTCTCTCTAGTTGTGGCATGCAGGTTTTTTCTCTTCTCTAGTTGTGGCAGGCAGGCTCCAGGGCACATGGGCTCTGTAGTTTGCAGCACGTGGGCTCTCTAGTTGAGGTGCGCAAGCTCAGTAGTTGTGGTGCACAGGCTTCAGTAGTTGTGATGCACGGGCTTGGTTGCTCTGTGGCATGTGGGATCTTCCCGGACCAGGGCTCGAACTTGTGTCCCCTGCATTGGCAGGCGAATTCTTAATTTACACTACCAGATTTCAAGACTTCTAAGGCTACAATAAGCAAGAAGTTGTGGTATTGATGTAAAGATAGACAAATAGATCAGTGAAGCAAAATAGAGTACAGAAATAGACCCACGTATGATCAATTGATTTTTAAGAAAGGTGCAAAGGCAATTTAGTGTGGAAATTATAGCCTTTTAAACGAATGATGCTCAAACAATTGAATATCCATGTGTAAAATACAAAACAAAACAAAACCTACTTCATCCTTACCTCACACTATCTACAAGAACGAACTCAAAAGAGAACACAATCCATAAAAAGATAAAATTGACAAACTGGACATCATCAAAACTAAGAACTTCTGTTCTTTGATAGACATTGTTAAGAGAGAGAGAAAAAAAGTCACAGACTCAGAGACAATATTCTAAAGAAACATATCAGATAAGGATTTATGTCGACAATATACAAAGAACTGTCAAAACTCAGTAAGAAGAAAACATACAACGCAATTACTAAGATAGGCAAAAGATTTGAAGAGACATTTCACCAAAGAAGATAAACAGATGGCACAAGAAAACATGCTTGACATCACTGATCATTAATTATCTAGGAAATTCAAAGTAAAACCACTATATCCCATTGGAATGTCTAAAATTAAACAGACTGATCATACCAAGCATTAGTGAGGAAGTAAAGCAATTGGAAGTCTCATACACTGCTAGTAGGAATGTAAATCACACAACCACTTTGGAAAACAGTCTGGCAGTTTCCTAACACATTAAACTTATACCGACCATGTGACCTATCCATTCCACTACTATACGTTTTACCAAAATAAGTGAAAGCATATGTTCATGCAAAGACTTATACATGAATGTTGTTCATAGCAACTTTATTCAAACTAGCCAAAAACTGGAAACAACCCAAATGTCCATCAACAGGTGAATGGCTAAACAAATTATGATATAGAATAGTTCTCAGCAATAAAAAAAAATAAACCTTGATACATACAACAACATGGATAAACCTCAAAAAAATTATACTAAGTGAAATAAGCCAGACAAAAAAATAGTACATACTATATGGTTCTATTTACATAAAATGCTACAAAATACAAACTAATCTATATGGACAGAATACAAATCAGTGGTTGTTTGAGGACTGGGGGCAGAGAATGTGGGCCAGAGAGGCATGGAAAAGAAGGATTGCCAAGGGGAACTTTTGGGGACAGTGAATATTTTCATCTTCTTTGTTTTTTAAATAAATTTATTTATTATTATTTTTTAAATTTATTTTTGGCTGTGTTGGGTCTTCATTGCTGCATGTGGGCTTTCTCTAGTTGCAGTGAGCAGGGGCTACTCTGTTGCGGTGCACGGGCTTCTCATTGTGGCGGCTTCTCTTGTTGTGGAGTGCGGGCTCAGTCGTTGTGGCTCACAGGTTCAGTAGTTGTGGCTCGCAGGCTCTAGAGTGCAGGCTCAGTAGTTGTGGCGCACAGGCATAGTTACTCTGAAACATGTGGGATCTTCGCGGACCAGGGCTCGAACCCGTGTCCCCTGCATTGGCAGGCGGATTCTTAACCACTGCACCACCAGGGAAGTCCCGAATATTTTCATCTTCTTGATTGTAGTGATGGTTTCCTGAGTGTGCATATTATACACTTTAATATGAAGTCAATTATACTTCAATAAAATTGTTAGACAGACAAGGAGAAGTAGGAAAGGAAGGCCTGAGATGTTTGGGGAAGGTCACTGGAGAATACTTTGGGATTCATGATTCTTGAAGAGAAGGATCCAACTGATAATATTAGAAATAATAATAATTATTATTGTTATTATAGCTAATGTTTATTGTCTGCTTACTGTCTTGTATTTATATATGGGGGGAAACTGAAGCTCAGAAAAGCTAAGCATTTGTGCAAGGTCACGGAGTCAGTGAGCGGTGGGATAGTGATTTGGATCCAGAGCCCATACACTCAACCAGATCACTGGAGGGTTTGCAGAAGAGACCACAGGGAGCCCTGGGTTTCCTCCAACATTAGGGAGGTGCTAGCGTGAGTCCAATCAGAGCAGTTTCCAGCCCGCCAGACTCTGCTGGGCAATGCAGACTCGGAGCTGCCCAGCCCCACGAACCCGTCCCCTCCTGTTTCTGCTCCGGATGATCTGAGGCCAGGCAGGCACAGCCATCCTCGACAACTTTCAATTCCGGCAGCACTGGCCTCACGAATTCCAAGCCAGGATGCTGGGAGCCAGTGCTCCAAGAGACATTTGAGAAGATGAAGATGAAAGCTGTCGGGAAATGTGACACATGAAGGCATGCCTGGAATATCTGCAGGTTCAGCCGCTTCTCTGAATCCTCCCGGAGTTGGGGGTGGGGCGGGGGTGGGGCAGGCACTGGGGCCAGTCATGACAGGTGCTCCAGGATGTCTCACTAGGCCTGGGAGGGCCTTGGAAGAACCAGAAGAGAGAGCAGCAGACACAGTGAAGCCTCGGGGGGATTTGCCAGAGGAACCAGACACCGCAGAGGGCTGACGGTTTGATTAGGTCAGAGGGGCTGGCAAGGCCACGCCCTCCTCCAAAACTGGCTCTCGGCCTATGAGTGAGATATGTGAGAGAATCCCACATATCCCTACGTTTTGCGGCCACCGTCAGGATGCTGCCATTCCTAGCCTGGAACCCCATGGGATCCGGCTGCAATCAAAGCGTCTGAGACAGTCACACTCCAGGGGAAGCTGGCGAAGGGGTCCTGTCAGTGTTCTTGACATGAGTCAGGGGATTGTGACACTGTATCACTGTCTCCTTCTGCTGCTGACAGTAGCTCAGGCCTGTATTTCCTCAACAATTCCCCTTAGGGTAGCAGCAATGGAAAAACGGAAGGGAATTCCTACCAACCTCCCCCTTTCCAATCTCCGCCTACCCTACTCTGTCAGTTTCCTATGGCTGCTGTAACAAACTACCACAAACTTAGTAGCTTAAAAAAACAAAAATTTATTATTTTACAGTCTGAGGTCAGAAGTCTGAAATGGCTCTCTCAAAGCGTTGGCAAGGCTGCTTTCCTTTCCAAGGCTCCAGGGGCAAATATACTTTTTTGCCTTTTCCAGCTTCTAGAGGCCACCCACATTCCTTGTCTCATGACCCTTCCACCTTCAAAGCCAGCATTTTGCCTAATGAAACATCTTTCTCACATCACATCACTCTGATTCTGACTCTTCCACCTCTCTCTTTCTCTTACAATGACTCTTGTGATTACACTGGGCTCACCTGGATAATGCAGCATAATCTCTCTATGTTAAGGTCAACTGATTAGCAACTTTAATTCCGTCTGCAACCTTAAGTCTCTTCCTCCCTATCATCTGGCATATTCACAGGTTCCAGGGATCAGGACAAAGACATCTTTGGGGAGTTATTATCCTGCCTACCACCCCTCCCCCTCATACACAAAAAAATTCATATGTCTAGTTAATTACAAGGATTAAACAAATCTTATGTTTCCAAGAAGTGGGGGACAAAGGTGAATCCTAGCAGCTTCTTCGAATTTGCTTTGGACAAGATTGGTGAACAGGAGAAATGTGGCTTTAATTCATGGCATAAAAAAAAAAATCACCAATGATACCCCACTGCTCTCTCCCTGATGAAAAGATCTTGGAAGCCACTCAGGTAAATGCTTGTCTTTATAAAGGTACTTACAGTTCTCCAACTTCATGAAGGGAATGATGCCAAACCCCCAGGATATCACCCAATAGTCAGAATAAGGAGCTAGTCCTGACAAAGGGATTTTAGAAAATTCTTCCCAGCCAGAGAGACTGCCCTTTCTTAATTCTGAAAAGGTTGCCCCCCTTTGGGCAGCCAATTTGTTGTCTGTTTACAAGTTAACGTCTA
Source organism: Balaenoptera ricei (assembly GCF_028023285.1). NCBI lineage: Eukaryota > Metazoa > Chordata > Mammalia > Artiodactyla > Balaenopteridae > Balaenoptera > Balaenoptera ricei. Next base: position 64,078,068 of record NC_082640.1, read on the forward strand.
TCATGGCCGTAGTTTCCTCTGTGTTAAGCAACTAAAAGCCAGACCTGGAGTCAAACACTCATTAGAGCCCCTCTCTGGATTCCAGTAACACATGCTGCCAGCCTTAGAGCTGTGCTTGATCCAGGCTGGGCACCTGATGATGTGTATTAGTAACCAGTAGCTGTCATAACAATTTATCACCAACCTAAAACGACAGAATGTATTTTCTCACAGTTCAGGAGGTCAGAAGTTTAAAATCAAGGTGTGAGCAGGGCTGGTTCTTTCTGGAGGCTCTGGGGAGAAATTGTTCCATGCCTTTCTTCTAGCTTCTGATGGCTGTCAGTAATCCTTGGCATTCCTTGGCCGGTGGCTGCATAACTCCAGCCTCTGCTTCCATCTTCACATGGCCTTCTCCCCTGTTTCTCTTCCTCTGTATGTGTATTCTCCACTTCTCATAAGGACACTTGTCAGTGGATTTAGGGCCCACCCAGTTAACCCAGGATGATCTCATCTCTACATCCTTAACTCAGGTACATCCGCAAAGACCCATTTTCCAAATAAGTTCACATTCATAGGTGTGATGAGTTAGGACTTGGACATCTTTGGGTGGCCACAATTCAACCCCTACAGAGTAGAATCTGGCCCCCAAATGGCATTGGGTGAAGTCCTGACCCTGAGCCCAAATTCCATTCCCCCAGTGCAGGGCACACCACAGCATCACTACCCTTCGACCCTTTGCCAATGTATACAGTCTTTTCTAGCCAAGAATGCCCTCCTCTCATATGCCTGGAAAATTCCTAGTTATTCTTCAAAATCCATCTCAAGAATCTCCTTCTTTATAAGATCTTCCCTGGCCCAACTCCACAAGGGATACTGATCAAACCATCTTTGTGTTTCTCTTTCTCCAACAAAATCTTGTATGTTCTTCTATTATAGCACCTATTACAATTATCACTTCACACATCCATTTCTCCTACTTAGGCCATGAACAACCTAAGGATTCAGAGATCCGCATGCTCACATGCCTCCATTCATTCAACAAATATTTACCGAGAGCCTGATATGCATTAGGCATGTAAGAACAGCTAAGGAGAAGCACACACAACTAAGATATCTTATAATGTGAGAACACAGCTTAACCCAGATCTGGGAAACAAGAGGAAGTTCCCTGAAGATATGGTGTCCTTTGAGCTGAGGGTGGAAAAATATAGTAGAAATTAACCAGAAAGAAGAGGAAAGCGTATTCCAGGCAAAGGGGATAACATAAGCAATGACCCAGTGGTGAGAGTGAGCTTAGCAAGTTCAAGGACCTGGAAGAAGTCAAGTGTGGCTGGTGCAGGGCTGGAAGTGCCTGTACTTTCAAAATGAGGCTGAGATACAGGTAAGTGTCATAGTACACAGCGCACAGGACTTGTGAAGTTGTTTGGTCATTATTCATCTTTATGTTCCGGCTTAACCAATGAATTAATGAATGAAAATTGACCGTCATCCACTGAGATCACACCAAGAGTACTTTTGCTTTTGCCAAGTACGCAAAAAAAAAAATTTATATATTTATCTTTTCAAACTGAATTTGTATCCAATAGCGACTTGATTCACAAGTTGAAAATCTAGTTTCAAACAAAAATATCTTGGGTAGTAAGTACTGACTGAAAATTACCAGTATACCTGTACCAAATACTGGATTGGACTTGGTCCAAGTCAAAGATACTTCTAACTTATGAAGGAAAGAAACTAAAATAAAATTAACAGAGCTTAAAAATACCCACCCCAAGGAAAGGAGGTCAGGCTGCAGCATTGATTGGTCATCCAGGTCACGGACAGTGAGTTGAATCAGTAACTTGGGGAGTTGTTAAAAATGGAGCTTGTTAAAGATAGAGAAGTTCAGACCCACCCTAGGCCCAGATCAGAATTTTCAGGATGTGGCTCAAGCCACCTCAAGGTTGCTATTAAGCAACTCCCAAGCACACCAAAGTTTGAGGGTCACTAATATAGTGACAGTTTTACTATGGCAAAATACATCTAGTGATTTTTTTATCATGAAATGTTAGTGGCATTATTTACAGTGACGCTGTAAAGAGGATGAGAACCAGGACAAATGAGATGAGGATGGCAGTGGATACTGGGAAAGTCAAAAGATGAAGGTTAGGCTCCTGAAGTAAACAACTCTGAAAGGACTGATAAGTGCTTTTCAATCACCAGTTCTCCTTGGTGGTGGAGAAGATGTTTAGGGTACTGTTATAACATGAGGTTCTTATTCTCCTAGCCCTGTACCCACTAAGGTACCACCTTGACACTTCTCCTGCCTCTTGATCACAAAGTGTGTTTACATCACTGAGAATATGAGACGTGATAGCACAGCCCAAGGGCTGAGAGCTCAAGAGCCAGGGAGGAAGCCAATCCAGTAGCCAGAGTCACCCCAGGCCTCCAAGTGGCTGGGGTAGAAGTAGTAGTCAGCCCTGAGGGACAGACACCAGTTCTCCTAGGGGCAGATGCTGTCTGTGGCTAAGGATTTGGTCCTTAAGAGTATCCACAGATTGCTCTGCATCCTATAGGTTTGCCATCTGGCCAGTGAGACTAATAGCCCCTCGCAGAGTGCAGGAGGTCAACATATGAAAAACTTTAATAAATAAACGTAAGTGCTTTCTTAGAGCCTGCTTGTCTGGCCTGGGCTCCTTGGCAAGGAGAGGGGGTCTAGGGTGTGCTTAAAGTTAAAAGCTGGTGAGAGAAGTCTATGTAATATCAACGTTTGTTTCCATGTTGCCAGTAAATGGGTAAAGGCTAAGGTCTGGGGCAGGGCAAGAAAGAAGGGATCAGGGATGGCAGGTAGGCCCCAGTTCTTCCTTACTCGTTCCTACTTTCAAAATAAGGTCGCATCATAAGTGAGATTCCAGCTCACAGGCCAGCCTGCCTTTGGAGAAGTCATGCAGATAACCTCAGAGAAGGGCAGCCTTAACCTGTAAGCCAAGAAGACACCTGGGCTCTTCTCTTGAGCCCTGTGCTTCTCCACCACCCTGAGGTAAAGGGACCAAAGTTTGTGAGGGGGAATGGGAAAGAGGGTATAGAGACAAAGCTCCCAGGTCACACTGTGATAGGCTGAATAGTGACTCCTAAGGATGTCTACACTCTAATCCCCAGGACCTGTGAATGTGTTACGTAACACGGCAAAAGTATCTTTGCATGTGTGATTAAGGTTACAGATCTCGAGACAGGAAGATTATTCTGGATTATCTGGGTGGCCCCAAGTTAATCACAGGAGCCCTTAAAAACTGAGAACCTTTCCAGGCTGAACTCAAATAGGTACCATGGAAGAAGAGGCAAGAGAAATTTAAAGAGGACTTAAATGAGTGGACTTGACCCACCACTGCTGGTTAAAGATGGAGCATGGAGGAAGAGGGCCACAGCCAAGGAATGCTGGCAGCCTCAAGAAGCTGTGAATGGTCTTCCAGTGACAGCCAACAAAAAACAGGGACTTCAGTCCTACAACTGCAAGGAATAGAATTCTGCCAACAGCCTGAATGAGCAAAGGAATGGATTCTTCCCTGGAGCCTCCAGAACGGAATGCAGCCTGCAGATATCTTGATTTTGACCCAGTAAGACAAGTATTGGACTTCTGCCCTATAGAACTGTGAAATAATAAGCAGGTGTCATTTTAGCTGCTAAATTTGTGGCTATTTGTTATAGCACCAATAGAAAACTAATACATCTCCCTCCGTAGACCTATCCCAGTGGGTGCTGGGAACTAAGCAGGAGCCAGCCTGGGCCTTATGGGCTTGTAGCTGACTGGAGTAGGTTGTGTGAAGGTCTACACCCATGAAGAGGTTGGCTCGCTAGACCCTAGAAGATGGGGGTTTGGGCAAGGTGAGAGTAGAATCAGAAAAAGATCACCATCTTTACTTTCTATCCCAAACAGGGTAAAAGGGGTTCAGAAAAGTGTTCCCTGATTCCATGGGTGGCCAGGTGGTCTTTCTCTATTTCTGACTAGCTCAAGCTCCTCACTGAAGCCTGCAATGATCCCATGCCCACAGGGTTCTCCCTCAGCTCTCTGGAAGCAGCCCTGGCTGGGACAGGGGACTGGAATCTACCATGCACTGATGCAAGTAGGGAGGCATGGGGAGGGATGCACCCCAGAGGACTTCTCCAGCCACAGCATTCTTCCTACCTATTGTGGGGGGGGGGGAGGTGTCGTGTCTTTATCCACCCTCAGAGATGTGAAAGTCTCCCAATCACTTGTTTCCAAGGGTGGGGGTGGGGTGGGCAGGGGAAGGAATCCCTACACTGGGGCTAAACGTAGGATGGAGCCCAATTTACATCTCTGGGTTGGGCACACAGAATGCTGAGTGCCAAGACAGTGCAGGAGAAACACGATGGGCCCACAGTGGGCAGCTGCAGAGCACCCAGGGAAGCTCCTTCTCCCCAACTACACGCTGGTGGAGGCCAGGGGTTGCTGCAGCCAGATCTGCTAATAGCACCTCTCTATCTCCTCAGGTATGTGCCTAAGGGCCTGAGGGGGAAGGGCTTTCCCAGGAGATCCCAGGAGTCTTGGCCAAGCTCTCAGGAGGCCAGGAGCCCCTGAGCCAAGGGGCAGCCCCACTGCCTGGAGTGCACACACTCCCCAAGCCAGCTCAAGCTCCCATGATCCCTCCCAGATGGGCCAGCACTGTGCAGCCACTTATCCAACAGGTGAAGGGACTGCACAGACACCTGAGACCAGGGTGGGCACGTCTGTAAGAAGATAGGGCTTCACCATTTTCTCAGCTCTCTGAAAGTTGCACATTCAAGGACCTTCTTACTCTGTCCCCAGACTCCCTCCCAGCCATTCTCTTGCCACTCCCTGCCGCACTGAATCACTTCCTCCCATGTGCCATGCACACTTAGGCCTCTCTGACTTTCTGTAGCCAGACCTTCGTCTAGAACACTCTTCCCAGTCTCCTGAAAATAAATTCAAAGTCCAGTCCCCTCGTCATCCTCTCTGGGGAGTCTTCTCCAACTTTTCCTCATTTCCTACTGCAACTTGAGCAGAATCATTGCTTTGCCTTTAAGAATATTTATATTGCTTGGCCCAGACCTCCCTTATGTACACTTGTTGCAGGGTAATGGTTTGAAATATTAGCCAATGAGTTCTAACCCCTTCTCATACTTTCCTTCAGCCCAGATTCCTTTCCCCATCTGAACTGAGTCATCCTTCACTGCCTTAGGGAGAGGTTGACAGAGCAAAAGATGGAGTCAATTCTCAGATTTTGAGTTTCAATAGCCTGGTCACAAAGGGTTATGGAAACAGTTTGGTTGCTGGAAAGACTGGGGGGAATTCACAATTCACAGAAATTGAAGCTTCCTATCGTTCCGTCTAATTCCCGCCTTCAGAGATTAGACCAGACCCAGGACCAGTGCAGCAGATTAACAATATCGCAGTCTATGATCATGGTGCCCTTAAAGTTGTGCAACACACAATCTACATGAGTGTGCAGAGTGACCTTAGCACCAGGCTCTTTCCCTATTTCCACTATCTCCCCTTAGCATGGAGGCCCTTGTCCACATTCTTGGCTCCTCATGGTTACAGAATAGCTGCTACACCCCTAGGCATTACATCCATGTTCCGGGTGGAAAAAAGAGAGAAAGGCAAAAGGCTCTTGGTGAGATTTTTATTCAGGAAAGGATACCTTTCATATGGACTTCTGCCTTGATCTCATTGACCAGAACTGTGTATATCCTATATCCTATATCCTCTACTCATAAGGAAGCCTGGGTAATAGTCTTTTCATTTTCCAAGCTCTATTATAGGAAGGTAAGGAAGAAGATTTTGAGTAGCCAAGTCCCATTGTCTTCCACAAGGGGAGAGTGCTTCAGGCAGGGGACACAGCATGTGCAAAACTTGAGAGTAAGAGCATCCCTGCTGCATTCCCAGGGCTACAACAGTGCTGGGACATAGAAGCACTCACCAGACACCTGCTGGATGAATGAATGTAGAGATGAGGTGAGAGCATAGCATGGTAAAAAAAGCTACAAGAGGGGCTTCTCTGGTGGCGCAGTGGTTAAGAATCCACCTGCCGATGCAGGGGACACGGGTTTGAGCCCTGGTCCGGGAAGATCCCACATGCCGCAGAGCAACTAAGCCTGTGTGCTACAACTACTGAGCTTGCGCTCTAGAGCCTGCGAGGCACAACTACTGAAGCCCACACGCCTAGAGCCCGTGCTCTGCAACAAGAGAAGCCACCGCAGTGAGAAACCCGCTCTCTGCAACTAGAGAAAGTCCGCTCGCAGCAACGAAGGCCCAACACAGCCAAAACTAAAATAAATAAATTTTTTTAAAAAAGAAGAGCTACAAGAAATTCAGAGTGGCTGTATTATGGCATGTGAGAGAGGAAGCAGCCAGACGAGAGGCAAGAGGATTAAGTGGGAACCAGAACACACAGGGCCTTGTGTTTGGATCTTTATCCTATGATTAATGAAGAGTCTTTGAAGAATTGTCTGCAGGGTTATCACTGGGTTAGATTTGTGTTTCAGGAAGAACATGCTGGCTGCAGGGAGGGGCACATTTTGGAGGTAGTCAAAAGGTAAAGAGTCCATTTGGAGACTATTGCAAAATCCAAGCTAGAGAAAATGGTAGCCCAGAGAGTACTGTGGTAATCAGGATGGAAAGACATGGTCAGAGCCTAGAGATATTTGGACTGCACATGACAAGGGGCTGAACATGGGAGAAAGGAGACAAGTCAAGGGATAGATTCAAAATTTCTGACTTAGGTTACTGAGTCTATGGTGCTACCACTCATTGAATCAGGAAGCATAGACATAGCAGGTTTGGGTTTGGAGCAGGGTGATGATGAATGCAGTTTGGACGTTATACCAAACCCTGTTATGTTATGCCCACACCCTATGATCTTCTCATCCTCACCTGCCCCTCAGCGTTTAGTTACCATTTCAATGAGGATCCTCAGCTGCAATCACTAGTGCCCACTCACCTCATCCCTCATCAGGTTGGACTTGGAGTGATTCTCTTTAGCTATTTGAACTGCTTCTTAGGGCTCCTCGTGTAGTAGACAGATGTAGTAGACAGGACTTGGGTAAGTGTGCCACCAGCACCTTCTCCACATGTTCCACAGGCAGCTGTCACAAATGGTTAATTCTATTCCATCCCAGGTCCTGCAGTTTGACCAGCAGGTTCCCAGGTGAAGCTCCATCTCCACTTCTTTGTTCACCATAATGCACTGCAGCATTTCTGCCCACTCTCTCTGCATCAATAGTTCTTTCAAGCTCCAGCCCTTCTTGGACTTGGCTTGGACCCACTGGAGCTATGGCTTCTCTGATCGATTTTAGGCTCACCAAACTGGAAGCTTGTGATCTGGTTTCTCCAACACAACCCAGAAATGCATGAGAATTAATAATCATGAAACAGACCTGACCCATGAGGTACAGGAGAAAGGAAGAAGCCACCAGGTGAATCTTTCTCTCTATGCCTCCTACACTAAAAGAGTGTTCTCCAAGGCATGGTTCTTCTATAAATCCTGTCTAGAGGACATTCCATGTGCCTAAGCAACATTTTTTTTTAATTGAAGTATAGTTGATTTACAACCTTGTGTTAATTTCTGCTGTACAGCAAAGTGAGTCAGTTATACATAAATATACATTCTTTTTAAATATTCTTTTCCATTATTGTTTATCATAGGACAGTGAATATAGCTCTCTGTGCTGTACAGTAGGACCTTGTTGTTTATCCATTCTATATGTAATAGCTTACATCAGCTAACCCCAATCTTCCACTCCATCCTTCCCTCAACCCCCTCCCCCTTAGCAACCACAAGTCTGTTCTCTATGTCCATGAGTCTGTTTCATAAACAGGTTCATTTGTGTCATATTTTAGATTCCACATATAAGTGATATCATATGGTATTTGTCTTTCTCTTTCTGAATAACTTCACTTAGTATGATAATCTCTAGTTGTATCCATGTTGCTGCAAATGGCATTACTTCGTTCTTTTTTATGGCTGAGTAGTATTCCATTATATATATATATACACCACATCTTCTTTATCCATTCATCTGTAGATGGACATTTAGGTTGTTTCCATGTCCAAATAACATTTTTTAATGAAGCTGTGGCTACTTTGGTGTATTAGTTTCCAGGGCCGCCATAAAAAAGTAGCAGAAATAGATGGCTTAAAGCAAAGGAAATTTATTCTCTCACAGTTCTGGAAGCCAGAAGTCTGAAATCAAAGTGTTTACAGGGCTGTGCTATCTCCAAAGGCTCTAGCAGAGAATCCTTCCTTGCCTCTTCCAGCATGTAGTGGCCCCAAGTGTTCCTTGGTTTGTGGCAGCATCAGTCCAGTCTCTGCCTCTGTTTTCACAGGATTTCTCTCCTCTGTGTCTGTGTCTCTGTGTGTCCTTTCCTTTTCTAATAAAGACCCCAAACATACTGGATTTAAGGTTCACCCTAATATTTGATTCAGAATATATTTCCTAGGATATCCATGACAAGACTTATTGAGTTTGGGACATCCAAGTAGAGATATCTATCAGGTGATTAAAAGTGAAGCACAGGGGAAATGTCTGGACTGGAGGAATAAATTATAGTATCTGTTTTGTTCACTCTGTATTCTTCTCTTTTCTTCTGGTAACAGGACCTCACCTTTACTTTAGAAAGCCATCCTTCCACACAATTCATTGTGGTCCTGGAGGGGTTGGCAATTACAAGCCACCACCACCACCCCAGACTCATTACATATTCCATTGAGTAGGCCTGTGACTCCAGCTGGATTAACCAGAGCCAGGGAATGAAATAATGATATCGGGAGAGAGAAATTCTTTCTTTCCTCCAGAGTGGTTCTCTAGGGTGATAAAACCTTGAGCTATCTACAACCATTCCTCTGCCCCCACCCACACTGCATGAGGAAACCAGTCTGCAATAGAAGAGAATGAGGCCAATACAGTGATAGAAAAAGAACCAGAGAAGAGAATGGAGGGATAGAGAGGCCTGACAACATTATTTGAGTCCCCAGAACCAGAAATATCTGAGGTCCATGCTGTCTCTCAACTAGTCTGTCATACTAGCCAAAAATTTCTCTTTATTTTTGCTTGAGCTAGTGTGAATTGAGTTTCTATCATTTGCAACCAAAAGTCCTCACTATATGAATGGCATCATGATTAGATACTAACAGAATAGGTTAGATGCTAAATATGTAGCCCGACAAGAGCAGAAGAACTAGGGCAGAGACCCACAGAGCAGGAACATTTGAGCAACAGTCAGAGAAAGTTTTGTGTGTGTGTGTATTTTTTTTAATTTGGTGTTTTGATAGCTTTTTAAAAATTTTTTATTTTATATTGGAGTATAGTTGATTAACAATGTTGTGTTAGTTTCAGGTGTACAACAAAGTGATTCAGTTATACATATAATGTCTCTATTCTTTTTCAAATTCTTTTCCCATTTAGGTTATTACAGAATGTTGAGCAGAGTTCCCTGTGCTATATAGTAGGTCCTTGCTGGTTATCTATTTTAAATATAGCAGTGTGTACATGTCAATCCCAAACACCCAATCTATCCCTCCCTATTACCCTTTCCCCCAGTAACCATAAGTTCATTCTCTAAGTCTGTGAGTCTGCTTCTGTTTTGTAAATAAGTTCATTTGTATCATTTTTTAAGATTCCACATATAAGCGATATCATATGATATTTGTCTCTGTCTGACTTACTTCACTTAGTATGATAATCTCCAGGTCCATCCATGTTGCTGCAAATGGCATTATTTCATTCTTTTTAATGGCTTAGTAATATTCCATTGTATATATGTACCACATTTTTTTATCAATTCCTCTGTTGATGGACATTAAGTTGCTTCCATGTCTTGGCTATTGTAGACAGCGCTGCAATGAACATTGGGGTGCGTGTATCCTTTCAAACCATGTTTTCCTCCGGATATATGCCCAGGATCATATGGTAGCTCTATTTTTAGTTTTTTAAGGAACCTCCATACTGTTCTCCATAGTGGCTGTATCAATTTACATTCCCACCAGCAGTGCAAGAGGGTTCCCTTTTCTCCACACCCTCTCCAGTATTTATTATTTGTAGACTTTTTGATGATGGCCATTCTGACTGGTGTGAGATGATATCTCATTGTAGTTTTGATTTGCTTTTCTCTAATAATTAGCAATGTTGAGTATCTTTTTATGTACCTCTTGGCCATCTGTATGTCTTCTTTGGAGAAATGTCTCTTTAGGTCTTCTGCCCATTTTTTTATTAGGTTGTTTGTTTTTTTGAGATTGAGCCGCATGAGCTCTTTGTAAATTTTGGAGACTAATCCCTTGTCGGTCACATTGTTTGCAAATATTTTCTCCCATTCCATGGGTTGTCTTTTGGTTTGTTTATGGTTTCCCTTGCTGTGCAAAATCTTTTGAGTTTAGTTAGGTCCCATTTGTTTATTTTTGTTTTTATTTCCATTATTCTAGGAGAAGGATCAAAAAAGATATTGCTACGATTTATGTCAAAGAGTGTTCTGCCTCTGTTTTCCTCTAAGAGTTATATAGTATCTGGTCTCACATTTAGGTAAAAGAGACTGAAGACTAGCAGCCAGAGAGGTAGGAAGAAAACAAGGAGAGTGAGGTCATGGAAGACAAAGGGAGTGAGACTTGTAAGAAGGCTTGGTCAGTATCATCAAGTGCTACTGAGAAATCAAACAAAACAGAAATGGAAAATTTCATTGGGTTTAGCAGTGGGACACCCCTGGTGATCATGATGAAAATGGTCTCAATGGACAAAAGGGGGTAGAATTTTGATGGTCAAGTGTTGAGGGGTAAGCAAGGAAGAAAGTAGACACAACGAGTGTAGAAAACACTCAAGAAATTTGGTTGTAAAAGGAGGAAAGGGACAGGATGACAGCTGGAGAGGACATGGTGGTGTCAATGAAGGTTTTTTTTAAGATAACAAAGATGTGAACACATTTAAATGTTGATGGGAAGATAGCAATAGGAAGGTAAAGATTACAGCTATATTGGGACTTCCCTGGTGGTCCAGCAGTTAAGACTCCACGTTCCCAATGCAGGGGGCCCAGGTTCAATCCCTGCTCAGGGAACTACATCCAGCATGCCACAACTAAGAACCCGCATGGTGCAACTAAAGATCCTGCACACCGCAACGAAAATCCCGTATGCCACAGCTAAGAGCTGGGGCAGGCAAATAAATAAATAAATAATAATTTAAAAAATTGCAGCTATAAGTGAAGGAGGAGACAGAGCAGTCCCGGGGAAGGTGAGAGGGGCTGGAATCTAGAGCATAAGCCTTCACATAGTAACAGGAGGGTAAGAGGGGAATATAGGAGCAAGTTCAGAAAGGTTTGAGGTTTGATGGCAGAAAAATGAAGGAATTTTATCTGTGAAGTAGCAGCAAGGTTATTGCTGATGGCAGCAGGGGGCTAAGAGGTAATGGGCCAGGGAATGGTCAGGGTGGAGGTTTGAGGAGAAGGATTGGAATGGCACATGTGGAGAACAGGAAACAGAACCCCAGAGGAAACCTAAAGGGATGACCCGACGTGTGGAGCCGCTCTCAGCAGTGTCAGTACAGGTGTGAAGAAGGCAAATGGTTGAGCCCACACGGGGTTGGGATTTTACAGGACTGAGGAACAGCGGAGTAGAGGTCCTTGGAAAGCAGGATAAGGAGGGAAGGGAAGGGAAGAGAGGAGGAGGCTGAGAGAGAGGCTAGAAGTGGAAGGTTGAGGACCTGGAAGTGGGAGGCTGGAGAACAGGTGCAGAGGGTGTGTTTGGGCACAGACACTCATGCAGCCCCTACCTGACACCAACCAAAGGCCACCGCCTGCCCCCAACACCCATTCGCGATTTGGGTCTCCTTAACTAGGTTATGAGTTCCATGATATGCAGGGCTACTTGGCCATTGATGACAGATGAGGATAGATAGATAGATAGACAGATAGATAGATACATAGATACATAGAAAGATAGATAGATACATAGATAGATAGATAGATAGATAGATAGATAGATAGATAGATAGATAGATAGATTTTGCATCAGGGAAAATTTTCAGTTCCTTTACCCATGAACAGTTGCCAGGTAGGGGTCCCCACTTTTATGGCCATCACACAAGCACACACAGACATAGGCAAACACAGGGTGCAGAGTGCAGGCCTCTGGGGGCACAGGGACTGAGGCCAATGCAAAGATTCACCGCGAATAATGCTAAAGCCATCTCCACCTTGTTTTTCAACCAACACTCCAGCCGCACCGGGCTCCCCTCTCTGGTCAAGGCCAAAGACTGATGGGGCCAGTAACAGCCTATCAGACCAGAAGCCGGCCTCCCACCCATACTCTGGGACTGATGAAGCAGGGTCCACAGAGCCAGCTGCCCCTGGCCCCCCTACAGGGAGAATGACCAAGGGCGCCAGCTGGCCTCGCCCACGGCCTGAGGACTAAGCTAAGCAGAGCGGCCCCGGGAGCCCCTGAGGGTCCTGACGGCCAGCGCATCCAGATGATTCCGTTCTTCAACCTGCCTGTGCTGCTCGTTTTCCCTGATGGAAGAGCTCCAGTTGCCCCCATATTTTGCCCAAAGAAAGCAGGGCTGAGGGGAGAATAAGTTCTGAGACAGCAAGAAGCAAATGCCTACAGATTGTCCTCGACCGTCCTTCCCAGAGAAATCAGCACTGGGCTGCGAGTAACCTCATTAGACCCAGAGCAAGGCAGGCGCCTCTGAGTCGATGGTAGGATGATAAGGAAAGAGGAGCAGGAAATGCGGGCTTTCTGGACCTCTTCTTGCCAACCAACCAGGAATACTCATGCTATTGCCAGCAAATCTGCCTAGGTTAGAGGAATCTCAAAGTCGGTCCCTTGAGCTTCTTCTCTTGACAGTTTCTAACGGTGATGCGACTTAGAGAAACAACTCCCAGAGAAGGACGTTTTGAGTCCTGGGCTAGGAGAGGCTTCCCTCCCAGGCCTCCGGGAAGCTGGGACGGAGTAAGCAAGGAGAAAGGGCATTTTCTGTGCCTGCCGCCCTGCCAGCCACCAGCCCGGGAGGGAGTGTGTGCTACCCACTGCCCACAGCTCCCCAGGTGCGGGGCTCCAGGCTGAGAATGGCTCCCTTTTACTCCCTCCATGCTGGCTGGGTCGGGCCTGAAGCTGACAGCAGGAGAGGGGCTGAGCCGCTGCAGGAGCAGGGCAGGCCCATGTGGGGCAGAGGCGGGCAGCTGGGGGTGCTTGAGGGACAACTCCCCCTGCGATTGCCCACTCCTTGCTACTGCTCCTCGTGCCGGAGCTGGCCTGGGCCTTCACTGAGCCCCTCTCACAAGAATGCTGGGTGATTGATGACTCTGGCCTTGGCAGTGATGCAGAGCTGGGTGAGAGGTCTGTAGAGATGAGAGTCTCGGCAGCAGGGCAAGGGGTGGCTTCCTCGTGGACCTGGCCCTCTGGCCTGACACAGTGGAACTGGTGGAATATGTCCAGCTGAGTGGGGTTGGAAGGTAGTGAAAAGAGAGAAAGGGAGAGTGCCTCTCAGGGCTCAGGTTTGTGTGCATATGGTGTGTGTGTGTGTGCATGCATGCATGTGTGTGTGTGCGTGTGTGTGTGTGAAAACATTGCTCCTGTGTGACAAAAGAGGACTGGCTTATGTGGAGGGAAAATCTGAGTGTACAGTGGAGGCTCTGACAAGGGCATGCTTTGGTGCAGGATGGGCTGGTGATTATTGTGTGTTTCTCAGTCATCCATTTGTTGTATTAGTTATCTACTGCTGCATAACAAATGACTCCGAAACTTAGTGGCTTCAATGAACAACATTCCTCATCTCACTGTTTCTGTGGGTCAGGAATCCAGGCACAGCTGAATTGGGTCCTCTGGCATGAGAACCTCATGAAGCTGCAATCAAGGTGTCAGCCTGGTCTGCAGTCACCTCAAAGCCCAATTCTTCTGGCTGTTGGCAGGAGTCAGTTTCTCACTGGCTGTCAACTGGAAGCCACTCTCAAGTCCTAGCCATGCAGACCTCTCCATGGGGCAGCTCACAACGTGGCAGCTGGCTTCATCAGAGCCAGAAAGTCAATAAGAGAGAGAGAGAGAGAGGGAGATGGAGTCATGATCTTGTATAACCTAATCTCAGAAGTGACATCCAGGGACTTCCTTGGTGGTCCAGCGGTTAAGACCCTGCGCTCCCAATGCAGGGGGCCCGGGTCTGATCCCTGGTCAGGGAACTAGATGCCACATGCCGCAACTAAGAGCCCACATGCCACAACTTAGAGCCCACATGCCACAACTAAAATATCCCGCATGCCGCAACTAAAAAAAAAAAAGATCCCGCGTGCAGCAACTAAAGATCTGGCACAGCCAAATAAATGAATAAATATAAATTAAAAAAATAAAGAAGTGACATCCATCACTTCTGCCATATTCTACTCATTGGAGGTGAGTCACTAGGTCCAGCCCACACTCAGGGGAGGGGATTACACAAGGACATGACTACCAGGAAGTGGGATCATTGGGGGCTGTTTTGGAAGCTGCCTACCATGTCCATTAATTCATTCAGCAATTATTTAATGAGGACCCTCTATGTACCAGTCACCATGCTGAGTATGGATGATAGAACAAAACGGTGACTGTCACTTGAAGATTACAATCTGGTAGGTGAGGCACATAGTAACTAAAGAAACACGCAAATGAATATCAAAATCTACTACAGAAAATGCCCCAAAAAGGCAGTGGGCAGTGGTGGAGGGCAGCACATTGTGCTATGAGAGCATTTCACCAGGGGACCGGGCCAGGGGGCACCCTGAGGAAGGGATGATTGAAGAAAGAGCTAACAGGTGAGGGAAGACCAGGCGTTAGCTGGGTGATGAGAAGAGGTGAGAATGGCAGGGGGCACCCAGCCGGCCAAAGGAACAGCATCATCTATGTTCAACTGTGGTGTGTGTAAGCCAAGAGCCCGTGTGGGCGTGTGTTCTGTTCCTGGGTGGATATGGGTATCTACACCGTGTGTGTGGACATCGTGGGGAAACAGCACTACCAGTACACTTAAAAGACTCTAAGGAAGGGACAGGAGGTGGCAGGGGACAGAATCTGAGCAGCACTCTCTCTAAACATCCAGAATTATGTTTCTTCACTCTTCTCCCTGCTCTTCCGCCCTCTCCATGCCCTTTCTGGAAGGTTTCTTTGGAGAGTCTTCTGTGTCCTCATAAAAAGCAAAAATCTGCTGATGCAGCCTAATGCATTATCCTGAAAAGCAGAGCTGTCTGGGGGAACTAGCTCTGCCCCTGCGCCTGCTCCTGCCCCAGAGGGGAAGCTCCATTCGGCAAACTGGCATCTCCCTTGTTAAAGAGACGGCCTATTGATTGAGGCCAAAGTGACTTTTTATGGGTCCAAAGACAGGAAGGCAGGGCCCCCTGTAGGAAGGAGGTGGGGGGCTGTTCTGCAGCCAGTAGGAAGGACAGAGCACGGGTTGGGAAGGGAGCTGGGAGAGCCCCTGGTCAGGACAAGGCCCCTCTGGGTGTCAATGGAGTCAGATGTGGAGGAGGCTGGTGCTGAGGCAGGATGCAGCATGACATGTGGCCCAGCCCCACACAACTGTGTGAGGCTGACGAATCCCACACACTGCCTGGTCACTCGGAGACAAGTCCAGACCTATGCTAACCAGCAGAACTGAGCAAAAGCCTACAGGATCCCTGTCCTCTAGGCACCTGAGGAGGACTTCCCTCTTCCCAGCAGCACCTTGGTAAGCTATGCAAGCAGTCGCTGTGTCTGGAATCCTGCCCCAATCCCTCAGCCTAGCAGTAAGGGTGTGACTCCCATTCATTCATGTCTTCATTCATTCAGTAAATACCCACTCCTGTGTGCCAGGCACTGCATTAGGCTCTGGAGACACAGATGTGGTTCCTGCCTTCATAGACTCTCCAGCTCAAATAGCAAGTAATCACTGAACGATTTTTCACTCACCGTGTAATGACAGTTGTGAAAGTGACATGAAGGAAAAACACAAGTGAGAGCTAGCACGGTTTGGAAGACATTATGGTGTCAGGGAAGGGGCTCCTGGTCTATATGTTGTCTTCTGGTCCTTGCTGAGCCCTGCAGAGGTGACCTGGCCTGTCCAGGTGTCAGCCTTGGTCCCCACGACATTCCTGCAAGAGTGTCCATTGCTGGCGTGACATGTGGTCCATTTTCCCAGCAGATTAAGAGTACGGTGGTCTACTCCCTTCTGACCCACCACCCATTTTTACAATGGCCGGCCCTGTCAATCCTCTGACCCATTGCTATACTGTGCTGGCCTGGGGCTGCCCTTCCCACTGTCTCTGCTCCAGGGTCCCCTTGCCCTACAACAAAATGGACCCCTGGCAGCCATGGGAGCTCCCCATAGCCAGCCATCTGCTTGGCGCCTCTCCAGGGCCCAGGAACATTTTCTTATCCCCTTCACAAACCACTGGAAGTGAAAGAGTCTCTGGGTGGGGTGAAATGAGAGGCTAATTCAGGGTCTCTGTGACAAAAAGTTCTGCCATTTATATCCTAGAAGAAATGAGACAAAGTCTCCTCCATCTTTACATCCCCAAACCCATCATGAACCATGATGTGGGGACTGAGGTACCAGCCCCACCATGTTTCTCCCTGGTCCTCATCACTTGTCCCACAGCCTGAATTTTTATCTCTTTCTGTGTCCTACTCTTCTTTCTTCCTTGTTCAAACACCCAGTCCTCTGAGCTTGGGATCTTCAGAGCCCACAAATGCTTTTTTCTCCACCACAAAGTCTGACTTTAACAAATGAAAATCTTGCTTTTATGCCCATTATAATTTCCATCATTTTAAAGCAGTGGTTCTTAACCTTAGCTGCACTTTGTAGGGACCTGAAAAGTTTCCATTCCAGGAACTTCTGATTTAATTGGTCTGGGGCTTAGCCTGGGCGGCAGGATTCTTAAAGCTCCCAGATGATTCTAGTGTGCAGCTAGGGTCAGGAACCACTGCTTTAAAGAGTCCCATTTATGAATAGCAATGATGTCTTCTTTTTTTTTTTTTTTTTTTATTTAATTTATTTATTTTTGTCTGCACTGAGTGTTTGTTGCTGTGTGCGTGGGCTTTCTCTAGTTGCGGTGAGGGGGGCTACTCTTCGCTGCGGTGTGCGGGCTTCTCATTGCAGTGGCTTCTCTTGTTGCAGAGCATGGGCTCTAGGCGCAGGCTCAGGAGTTGTGGTGCACGGGCTTAGTTGCTCTGCGGCATGTGGGATCTTCCCGGACCAGGGCTCGAACCCGTGTCCCCTGCATTGGCAGGCGGATTCTTAACCACTGTGCCACCAAGGAAGCCCCAGCAATGATGTCTTTTGTCTCCACTAATCCTGTCCTCCCCGTGAAGAAACCTAAGCCTCAGCATCATTCATTGATTCAACACGTGTTAGTTGGGCCCCTTCTATGTGCACTGTTCTAGGTGCTTGGGACACAGCAGAGAACAAAACAGACAAAAATCCCTACCCTTGGAGAGGTGACATTCTAACCAGGAGAGAGACAGGCTAGAAACAATAACAATAATGTGTAGTAAATTTCATAGTACATTCTCAAGGGAAAAGGGCTAAAGGAGAGGGGAAAAAAACAGGGTGAAAGGATCCGAGAGGGAGAAAGCTCATCAATCAAGCTAGACCTTATGGAAAAGGTGACATTTGAGAAAAGACTTGAAGGAGGTGAGAGAGTGAGCCAAAGCAAATTCCCAGAATAAGAACCATGGTGGATATTTCACAATATTATCCAGCTACCTGTATGTAGAAGGGAGGACCAGAAGGACTTGATGATTGAACGTTGTGGTGAGTAATAAGAATCCCTTAGGGATGACCCTCAGATTTCTTACCAAGTGTCCTTCACTGAGCTGGGGACACTGAGATCTGGAGGTGAAAGTCCAAAATTACATTTCAGACATTCTGGTATGAGGCATCTACAAGACATCTAAGTGAACCAAAACGTAGACCTGGGGGCGACCAATCTCAGCCTGTGGACCACATCTGGCTTGCCATCTGGTTTTTAAATTTTTTAATTATTGGAAAAAATCCAAATGAGAATAATATTTCCTGACATGTAAAAATTATGTTAAATTCTAATTTTTAAATGGTCAGAAAAAACTGAGAAGAGAATATTTCCTAACACATGAAAATTATGCAAAATTCTAATTACAGGGTCTATAAACAAAATGTATTGGAACACAGCCACACCCATTCATTGTCACATTTTCCATGGTTGAGTTTGCACTATAATGGCAGAGTTGAGTAGTTGGAACAGACACCATTTAGCCTACAAAGCCGAAAATATTTACTGTCTGGCCTGTCACACAAAGAAATTTGCTCAGCCCTTGCATAGACGATTGGATGCATGGATCTGGAGCTCAGGAGGATCATGGAGGCTGATGATGTGGGTGTCGTTAGCATCCAGAGGTATTTAAGCCATGGATGGCGATGAGATCGGAGTTTGAGAAGGGAAGAGGATGAGGTCAGGCCCTGAAAAACTTGGATATTTGAAAGTTGGATGGAGGAGAAAGAGGCTAGAAAGGAGATGAAGAAGCAGTAGCCAAGAGGTTGGAGGAAAATCCAGAGACTATGTTGTCATGGAAAAAAAGAAAAAGTGGGCAGACCAAGAGGTCAAAGATCAACGCTGCTGAGAAGTCAAATATCATGAGAATGGAAAGTATCTAATGAATTTAGCAACAAGAAGGTAATTAGTAGCCATAGTGGGAAAATTTCAGTGAAGCACAGAGAGAGGAGGCCAGACTGGAATGGGATGAAGAGAGGATGGTGAGGAATGGGGATGTGATATGAGGATAACTTTTTCAAGAAGTTCAGCTGAGAAGGGGACTGCATCAGCCCATAGAGATAAAATGGTGTCTAGAAGTGGAGGAAAGTCAAGGAGGTTTCATTGTTGGTCATTGTTGTTTGTTTTAACATCTGATTGATTGGAGGGTATTTGATTGGCAAAGGGAGAGAACGAAGACACAGGAGAGAGAACAGCCACGGACAGAACAAAGTGGCCTGGCCCTGTGGAAACTCACTGGCAGAAGCCCTGCCTGGGCCCCTCCTCTACCGCCATGAGCCCTTAGAAGTTGGAGAAATAAGCTCAGACAAGGGGAGCCCCCGCCCCCTATGGCAAGTGCAGTGGAAAAGGGAGGCCCTCTGGATGCAGACAATGTAACTTAAAATCCTGGCTCTGCCTCTGTGTGACCTTGGCAAGTGACTACTTGGAGTCTCAGTTTCCTCATCTGTAAAGTGGGGCTAAGCCTCCCTAGTTCACAAGACTGGTGAGGATCAAGTGTGATAGCGTTCATGCACCAGCCACTGTCTCTAACACATGGGAGACACTCAACAAACGTTAGATTCCCTCCTCCCTGTCCCAAACCACTCCCAGCCCAGCTACTTCTCAGACTTTGTCTTGGAAAAAAGAGAAAAGAATCTAGGACACAAACTTGACCTACATTCAGTGCCAAGTCTCTTGTCTTTGAGTCTCGAGTCTGTTGCCTTTGGAAGAGAGGCAATTCCAGGGATGCACTTAGCCAGCTGGCCCAGACTTGGCCAGATGTGTTGTTTTGGAAGCTCCCAGCGAAGGAAGGATCCTGAGATTCCTTCTTCCAATTAGATCCTGGCATGAGCCCTCTGACCTCCTGAACTCTGGAAGCTTTTGTCAAAACAGGAATTCCTAGCCCATTTTGTCAGAGTTCTAGTTTTGTAGGGGGTTTTGTAGTATCGTGGACTGTGGGGTTGGCTAGAATTGTCAGCAGGGCACCAAACTTTCACCTCCAGAGAACTTACAGGAGAAGATGGTTTCTCGTTTGACTGCTGAGAGCCCACAGAGATCGACAGTCCCCAGCACAAAGGAAAGTGTGGCCAAGATCAGGAGACACGGCCGATGGTGGGTGGGGGAGTGGATTGACAGGCAGTGTCCAGCATTAGCACACTTGTGGGGCCATCTGCACAGAACACCTGCCTCCTGCAATCAGCCTCTCGGGTTGTGACTCAGCAGCATCCTGTCCTAAGCATCATCTCCCCAACCTGTTGTTTAGAAAAGATAAAATAGATCGATTTCCCTGGCATTTCCCTTTCAAAGCTGGCAAAGTGGCCGCAACCCCTGCTTTATACTCAGTCAGGGAAGCATTTCATCATTTTCTAGGACAAAAATCCTATGAAAGAGACAGACCAGGCTGGTCTTTCATCATAAGAGATCAGCGCAGCAGGCCAGGGAGGGAGAGAAGCCATTTGTTCTGGAAAGTGAATCAAAGTATCAAAGCCGCCTCCTGCAATTATTTAAATTAAATATTATGTTTCAATGAATGTAAGATATATAATTAATAAAGGAACCCCAGCTTTTTTATAGTCTTACTGGACTGCAAAGAGATCATTACCGGAACAAACTACTCCCACAGTGCCCCAGATGATGGCTGTGTACTTGTGAGCTGATACGTGCATATGTGTGCATGTGCAAGTGAGCGTGTATGCCTAAGTGTTTCTGCGAACTTGTGGCTAAGGAGTCATTTACTACAAAAAGCCCACCTAAGCCAACTTAAGTAAAAAGGCATTTATTATAAGGAACTGGGAACATCTCGCTGTAACAGACAAGTTGGTCAGTTTCCCTACCCTGTCAGAGTCTGCACCTTCTGATTGGACCAGACCACCCCCTCACTGACAGCCACAGCACATTGGACTGGGACATCTGACCCACGTGGCATTAGTTGGCTTCTCACTCCCAGAAATTTGAGACTGGGACACAGACATGTGAGTTAGTTCATGGTAGTGTACCCAGGAGGACATGTCTCAAAGACATGTGTCAGTGTTTGAATTATGTAGCGCCTTAGCACAGTGGTTCTCAACCTTTTGCATTGCCACAGGATCATGTAGGATGTTTGCTAAAAATGTGGTTTCCTTGGCTGCATCTCCAGAGATGCAGGGCTCTGAATTTTTAATAAATGCTTCAAATGATTTGAATGCAGGTACTTCAGCAAGAAGAGAAAGGAAAGCAGATGAGCAATGAAAGAATTTCACTGCCCCAGAGAGAAAAAGAAAGAAGCGAAAGTAGCTGCTTTGGTTGACGATGGCTTCCTTTTTCAGTTCCAGTCCTTCATAAGGCCCTTTTGTCTTTCCTGTCCTTGTTTTTTGTGGATAACTTTGATTCGTAAGATTCTCTAAGTTGGTTTCTGTTTCCTGCTACCAAAGAATTCCTAAAAGCATTTGTGCTTATGGAACCCAAGGGTATGTGAACATCTGGTCCCATTAGCCATAGCTGGTAGGAGAGGGGGCAGGACCACTTGCTACAAATGGCCATCTTGACCCACCTCTCTGACAGGTACAATAGCAGGTCCTTTCTAAGAAGGAGTGTTGTCTGGGAAGACACCCCAAACACATTTACCACAGGAGAATTTTCTGAGAGGGCCTAAGGGCCAGTGGGCGTTTGTCTGCCTGTGTGTGCATGCATGTGCCCAGCTCTGATCTGCTGCCTGTGAGCCCTGGGTATGGTATTTTCTCAGAGACAAGAGTATAATTGTGAGTGGGTGTGTGTTACTGAATCAGTCTGTGCACATGAGTGGGAGAGAACGAAGCCAAGCTGCATTCTAGGTTATAATTGTCCACATTAGAGACTCATTAACTATATCACTACATCTACTCATAATACACCAGATCATATTTAGAAATGAGCTTCTTAAAGAGATAGAACAGAGAGCCCTACTATTGGGGCATGGTGAGGAGGGGATACCATTTGGTAAGGTAAAAGGTAATAAGGGTTGCTGCTCAGAATACCTGGGGCTGGGCAGAGACAGACACCAGGAGTCTGTAGGGTCTATCCCCAGACATCCCCAGCAAGCAGCAGGTTCAGTCTGCATGGTGTGAGAATGCGGCCAGAGAACCAGAAGATAACAAGGACACAACGTGCCTGGTGAGAAGTCCCCGAGGGGTTGAGAGTTCACTCAGTGATCAGAAGAAGAGTTCTGGTACTGTCTCAACAGGATGATTTTTATCTACCTTCATGAGACTCTTGCAGCATCCTAAGAGCACTTCTACATCTCTGATAGGCACCACAATTAATTTTTCATTACACAACAGAGCAAAGAAGAGAAAACCTCTCCTTCCCATAGACCCCCCCCCCGACCCAGCACTTTATCTGTATCTCTCTGATGTCATGTGTTACTTTCTATCTCATGTCGTATCATGTACATTCTCATCTACAAGCTCTTTGGAGGACACCCTCAGCCCCTCACCTAGATCCCCCTCAGATCCCCTTTTGCAGTGCTCATCCCCCAGCTTCTGTGTACTTTGCTACTAATTGTTTGCAGCTGTGACCTCCTTCAGAGGTTTGCCGTTGGGCTCCTGGGGCTGCTGCAAACATATCCACATATCCAGAGTTATAGGTCTGGGAGTGCCTAGGAGTTTACTCCCCATCCCCTCCCCACCACTTTCCAGCAATGACTAGCTGGTACAGGGTTAAAAAGCCCACCTCTCTTGCCTGAGTAGATGCAAACTCTCAGATGCAATTTGTACTCCAGAGCTCCCCAGGGGCCAGGCAGAGGTTTTGACTTCAACTGAAATCCTTCCTTTCACTGACCTTCCCCTTCTGATAGTGCTTCCTCCACTCCCTTATTGATTTCTCCTTGGAACACTTTCTTAGCAAGTCCCTTGAGCTCAAATCCTTGCCTCAGAGGCTGCTTCTCAGAGAATCTTCTTCCTAGTGTCCTAACTCTGCCCACAGCCCCCAAAAAGGCAGTTCTACATACCATAGGACTTCACCTCCTTGGCCACAGCTAATTAGACCAGGTGGATTCCTTATCAATGCAGAGCCAGTTAAATTCTCAAAATGGATAATCATTCTACATGTGAGAACTAAAACTATAAATCTCTTAGAAGAAGACAGGAGTAAATTTTCTCAACCTTGGGTTAGACAATGGTTTCTTAAATACACAGTTTGCTTGGACTGCTATAAGAAAATATCATAGACTGGGTGACATAAACAACAGACTTTTATTTCTCACAGATCTGGAAGCTAGGAAGTCTAAGAGCAAGGTACCGGCTGATTTGGTTCCTGCTGAGAGCCTTCTTTCTGGCTTGCAGACAGCAGATTTCTTGATTTCTCGTGGTGTCCTCATGTGGCAGAGAGAGAGAGAGCAAATTGTCTGGAGTGTCTTCTTGTAAGGGCACTAATCCCATCTTGAGAACCCTACCCTCATGACCTTATCTCCTAAATACCCCATCTCCAAATACCATCACATTGGGGGTTGGTTCTTCAACATACTTATTTGGGGGAGCACGATTTGTGTGTCAATAAGCACATGAGAAAATGCTCAGCATCATTAATCATTAGAGAAATGCAAATCAAAACCACAACAAGATACCACCTCACAGTCACTAGGATGGCCAGTAGGTGTCCAAAAGTCAGACAGTCACAAACATCATCAAGGATGTAGAGGAACGAGAACCTTTATACACTGCTGGTGGGAATGTAAAATGGCACTGCCACTTTGGAAAACATTTTGACAGTTTCTCAAATTGTTAAACCTAGAGCTACCGTGATTCAGCAGTTCCACTCCTAGGTATATACCCAAGAGAAATGAAACATATCCACATGAAAACATGTACACAAATGTTCATAGCAGCATTATTTACAGTAACCAAAAAGTAGACACAACCCAAGTGCCTCTCAACTGATGAGTGGATAAACTAAATGTGGTATATCTATACAATGGAATATTATTCAGCAATAAAAAAAGAATGAAGTACTGATACATGCTCTGACATGGATGAACCTTGAACATGTTATACTAAGTGAAAGAAGCCAGACCTAAAATATTACATATTGTTTGACTTCATTTATGTGAAATGTCCAGAATAGGCAGAGAGACAGAGGATAGATTTGTGGCTGTCTGGAGGTGTTGTGGTGCAGGGAGGTGGTGGGGAGGGGGCATGACTGCTAATACATCCAGGATTTCTTCTGGGGGTGTTGCGACTGTTCTAAAATTAGATGGCAATGATGGTTTCACAACCCTATATATATATATATTTTTAAAAACCACTGAACTAGGGGCTTCCCTAGTGGTGGTGGTGGTGCAGTGGTTAAGAATCTCCCTGCCAACATAGGGGACATCGGTTCAAGCCCTAGTCTGGGAAGATCCCACATGCCGCGGAGTAACTAAGCCCGTGCGCCACAACTACTGAGCCTGTGCTCTAGAGCCCACGAGCCACAACTACTGAACCCACGAGCCACAACTACTGAACCCACGAGCCACAACTACTGAAGCCCATGTGCCTAGAGCCTGTGCTCCGCAACAAGAGAAGCCACCGCAATGAGAAGCCTGCACACCGCAACGAAGAGTAGCCCCCGCTCGCTGCAACTAGAGAAAGCCCGCACGCAGCAACCAAGTCCCAGGGCAGCAAAAAATAAATAAAATAAATAAATTTTTTAAAAAAACACTGAACTTAAAATAGGTAAATTTCATGGCATAGGAAACATATCTCAGTAAAGCTATTTAAAAATAAAGCCTCATAGTTGGGTCCACTGGATATTTCTTTGTATCTTCCTGATAAACGGGCTCCTCCTCCTCCTGCGTTTCTCCTTTACTACTTCCTCACAACCACATTCACAACACTTATGACACCACATGTGTGGAGGTTTTCCACACCAAGCAATTCTTTGCAACACCAGCTGGGTGTCCTACAATTCAATGCAGTTTGACACTAATCACAGTTAGTTAGTTAGACCCCCACAGGTTAAGGGCTTCATCCCACAAGACTGCCCCCGCCTTCACCTCAGACTCCAGTCACAAATCTAGGTTGTCACCTGTGCTTCTGAGCAACCAGCTATAAATCAGCTTCCCATAACCCCGCCCTTGGGTTCAATCATTTGCTAGAACAGCTCCCAGAACTCAGGGAAACACTTACTTATGCTTACCAATTTATTATAAATGATATGATAAAGGATGCAGATGAAGAGCCAGATGAAGAGATACATGGGGTGAGGTCCAGAAGAGTCCCAAGCACAGGAGCATCTGTCCCCATGGAGTTGGGATGTGTCACCTTCCCAGCACATGGATGTATTCACACACCTGTGAAGCTCCCTGAACCCCACAATTTGGGGATCTTTATGGAGGCTTCATCAAGTAGGCATGATCGATCACTAACAAAATCTGCAGCCCTTTTGTCCTTCCCCTTCATGGAGGATGAGGGTAGGGTTGAAAGTTCCAAGCTTCTAATCATGGCTTGCTGTTTCTGGTGAACAGACCTCACCCAGGAGCCAACGGAGCATTGCCCCATTAGAACAAAAGACACTCCTATCACCCAGGAAATTCGAAGAGTTTTAGGAGCTCTGTGTCAGGAACTGGGTGCAGAGACCAATATATATTTTGTCTATTGTTTCACACTAGCCTTAAACTTCTGAGTGGGTTTCTGTATCCTGATGCCAAGTATTCCTAAAGACACCATGTCTCTTCTCCCTATTAGACTGTGAATTTCTTAAGGACAGGCTGTGCACATAATTCATATATCAATATGTTGCTCCAAATGCCTTGCACTCTCTTGCTCTCAATCTCAGAGGAAGAGTTACCTTTTCTCCCACCCCAAATACACCTGTACACCTGTAATTGCCCTCATACCAGTCTATCCTCTTGAGGGCCTCCTTTTATTAATTACCCCCTTTTCCTGTCTCCGTCAAGACCCTCTGTATTTTAAAACACAGAGTCTCTGGTCATTCTTGGACCCAGGTCTCCTCAAGCTCTCCTGATACCTTCTCCATCCTTCACAGCCAACCTCCTCTGAAAACCAGACTATTCTCCCTCACCCTGTTTCCTCACCTCTTTTGTCCATTATAGGCTGGTTTCCACACCATCACTCTCCTGGACACAGCCCTCATCAGGATAACCTATTAATTCCTCATTGCCGAACACAGTAGATTCATTTAATCCTTGTGTTGGTCACAGCTTTTACGTAGCTTTCTCTTGGGTCTCCTCCAGCTTCTCTGACTGTTCCTTCTCAGGATGTGTCCTGCCTCTATTTCCCCTGTCACCCCTTAAGGGTTTCCCAGGGATCTACCTTCTGCTGTAATGCCTCCTTCATCATCACAGTTCCCTTGGATGATCGCATAGATTCCCAAGGTTTAAACCTCCAAAGATTCCCAAGTTGACATCTTCAGACTAGACCTGTTCCCCAAGATTCCAGCTCGTACACTTCCTAGACATCTCGACCTTGATATTCCATAGGAATCTCAAATTTGATGTGTCTAAAATGTAATTAATTTTCCCCACCCTACCCCCAACTTCACAACCACCACAGACCTACAACTCAGGGAGTCCCTATCATCGTTATGCTTAATGACACCACCATCCTCTCCAGTTCTTAAGCAGAAAACTAAAAGTATCCTCAGACCCTCCATCTCCCTCACCCTACATAAAATCTGTTAACAGGTTATTTTATTTTATATTCAATAAATCTAATATCTTCGCACCCAGGGCTTCAGCCACACTGAATCATTTGTAGTGCCTGAGATACACCATGACTTTTCCCCACCTCTGGACTTTAATATGCATTCTTAACCTCTCCTTGGAATGCTTCTTCCTACGTCATCCTCCAAAACCCAACCCAACTACTGTCCTTCTTGGGAAGCATCTTCCATCATCCCCAGCAGAACCTGCTGCTCCTTTGAAACACTGGACACCAACTGCTGGACTCTGGCCCACATGCTTACTTTATCTAACTTTCCCAGCTCCCTCTGTAGCCTCAGTTCCAGGGCACAGAGGGAGGAAAGAACACAAATCTAAGGGATCTTCTACCCCTCCTTCACTTGTGTCCCTGTCCTCCACCCATTTTCCCTCACCTTTCTCCTGCTCTCTTGGGCTGTGTTTCCCAGGTTCACGTGTCATCTGGCTTCTGATGGTGTTTGGCCCTTGGGGAGCACTGGCAGGAAATTGAGTCAGGGTTGGGGAGCCAGGTTATTTCTCCCTCTGCCTCTGCTTTAATTGCATCTCTGGCAGTTGCTGTGTCTTTTCCATCCCTCCAGTTCCTGGCAGACAATCCCACTTGGTTCAAACGCTTACTGAGCGCCTTCCAGCCTAGGGGTGATAGTTCTTCCTGCTACTGTTAATCTCTGAGTTGTCTCACTGTCTTCTGTTTGACTTCTTGGCCCTTCTATCACCTGTTGTTTAACAAATTCCTTTCATTAACGTCCCTCATTTTAAATATTCAAGTGGTTTCTATTTCTTGGTTAGATCTTGACTGATCCAACTCTAAATAAGAAAGAGCTTCACTGTGAGGTGAAGACAGGAGTCTGGAGCCTTGGGAGCATAGGGGAGAGGACTGGATTAGAGACCCATGTGGGAGAGTCATTGACATAGTGGTGGAGGATAAAACCTAGGAACACTGAAGGATGGAACCATGAGAGCAGCAAGATTGACTACACAGTGGATAGGAAGCTCACTACTCATGAAGCAACCCATCCCAAATTAGTGAAAAATACTTGTTTAACATTAATTGCAATCTGCCTCACTCTAACATGCACCAGTTGTTACCATAGATCACATCTCATTTTTTCCACATGCCAGTCTTTTAGGTTTTCAGTGAGATATATCTTGCTCCCTTCCATATCTTCTCTACTGAGACATATCCAAATCTTTCCACTTATTCTTGATGAGGCAAGGTTTCTGGGGCCCTCACTCTCCTGACCTGGTTGCTCTCCTCTGGACAAGCTCCCATTTAGCAGTGTTCCTTCAAGACAGGCTCCTAGGGTGGAACGCAGGTCTCTAGATATCATCCCACCTCCTTGCTGCAGACATTAAAACTCTGCTGATGCACCCAAGACTGAATTCCCTTTTGGAGCTGTGAGCCCAACTACTGGTTCACTGTGGATTTGCAGACATGTCACAGAATGGGAGAAAGGATGAGTCTTCCATCTGAGCTAAACTTGCCCATTCTTGTCCGTGGTAATTGGTTGGACAGCTCAAGATGCATTCCAATCCCCTTCTCCTTTCCCACCTCCACCCTAGAGGAGAGAAAAATGAAATTCTTTCCCAGCTTTCTCTGAACCTAGTTCTGGTCAATTAAATATGAATGCAAATCTGTTGGGAGCTTCTGAGAAAGCTTTCACCTTCCTAATAATAGGGACAGATGTCTCTGGAGCCATCCTTTCCTGGTCCTACCTGCCTTTAACACAGTTATAATGTGACTCTAAGAGAAATGCCTAGAGAATCTCAGAGAGGCTGGCCTTGACACTGTTGGGTCACTGAGCCAATGCTGACAACCACCTACCTTTGGACTTCTTGTTGTGTTAGGAAAAAAGTCTGAACCAACGCACTGGGGAAAAACATTGTCAATTTATATTACAAAGAGTGAACATCCCTAATATTTAATAGAGTTTCTAAAATAAAGAAATCAACAACTATTTAGAAAAATAAGCAAGAGACATGAACAGACCATTAACAGAAAAGAAATGCAAATGCATGCCTCTTCACTATATGAAAAGATGCTCAACCTTGCTCATAATAAGAGAAATACAAACAGGGATTTCATCCTCCTCTATTATGAAGGCAAAAATTCAAATTTTAAATTTATTTATTTGTTTTTATTTTACTTTTGGCTGTGTTGGGTCTTTGTTGCTGTGCATGGGCTTTCTCTAGTTGTGGCGAGTAGGGACTACTCTTCGTTGTGGTGCGTGGGCTCCTCGTTATGGTGGCTTCTCTTGTTGCAGAGCACAGGCTCTAGGCCACGCGGGTTTCAGTAGTTGCAGCACATGGGCTCAGTAGTTGTGGCTCGTGGGCTCCAGAACGCAGGCTCAGTAGTTGTGGCACACGGGCTTAGTTGCTCCGTGGCATGTGGGATCTTCCTGGACCAGGGCTCGAACCCGTGTCCCCTGCATTGGTAGGCAGATTCTTAACCACTGCACCACCAGGGAAATCCAAAAATTCAATTTTTGACAACCTACTCTGTCAGTGAAGCTCTGGGAAATAGACACTTTCATAATTTGAGGATGGGAATGCAAAATCTTACAACGCCTATGGAAAGAAATTTAGCAAAATTATCTAGGCATTCAGTCTTCAACCCAGCAATCCCACTTCTAGGAGTACATCCCAAAGATAAAATGGTAAAAACAGGGCTTCAGAAAAATCAATGAAATCTCTACAGCTAATATCACATAATGGTGGTAGACAAAAAGCTCTCCCCCTAAGATCAGGAACAAGGCAAGGATGCCTGCTCTCTCTACCTACTTTATTCAACATTATATTGGAGCATAATTCAACAGTGCAATTAGGCAAGGAAAAGAAATGAAAGACATCTAGTCATTATTTGTAGATGACTATCACCTATGTAGAAAATCTAATGAAATTTACCAAAAAAGCTGCTAGAATAAATAAGTTTGCACTATTGCAGGATATAAGATCAATATACAAAAATCAATTATATTTCTAGATATCAGCAATGAACAATGAGAAGTTGAAATTTTTTTAAATACCAATTAAAATAGCATACACAAATATGAAATACTTAGGGACAAATCTAACAAAAGATGTGAAAGATCTAAACACTGAAAACTATAAAACATTGCCGAGAAAAATTAAAGATCTAAATATATTGTGTTGGGACTTCCCTGGTGGCGCAGTGGTTAGGAATCTGCCTGCCAATGCAGGGGACACAGGTTCGAGCCCTGGTCCAGGAAGATCCCACATGCCACGGAGCAAATGAGCCCGTGTGCCACAATGGCTGAGCCTGCGCTCTAGAGCCCACGAGCCACAACTACTGAGCCTGCATGCCACAACTGCTGAAGCCCACGCACCTAGAGCCTGTGCTCCACAACAAGAAAAGCCACCACAATGGGAAGCCTCACACCGAAATGAAGAGAAGCTCCCGCTCGCCGCAACTAAAGAAAAGCCCGCGTGCAGTAACGAAGAACCAATGCAGCCATAAATAAATAAATAAATAGATAGATAGATAGATAGATGATAAATTGTGTTCATGGGCCAGAAGACTTAGTAAGATGTTATTTCTCCCCAAATCGATATACAGATTCAAAGCCATCCCAACCAAAATACCAGCAGGCTTTTTTGTAGAAATTGATAAACTGATTCTAAAGTTCATATTGAAATACAAAAGACCTAGAGGAGCCAAAACAAAGTTGGCAGAGAAGAAAAAAGTGGGAGGACTAACTGCCTAATTTTAAAACTTACTATAAAGCTACAGTTATCAAGATAAATATTGCTGTAAATGCAGACAAATCAATAAAACAGAAAATAGAATCTAGAAATAGATCCACACATGGACAATTGATTTTCAGCAATGGTGCAAAGGCAATTTAATGGAGAAAAGATATTCTTTTCAATGATACAGGGACAATTGGCTCTCCATAGGCAGGAAAATGAACTTTGATTCATACCTTGCACTATTTACAGATATTAACTCAAAATGAATCATGGATCCAAATGTAAACTAAAACTATAAACTTTTTTTAATCTTATTGAAGTGTAGTTGATTTACAATGTTGTGTTTAATTTCTGCTGTACAGCAAAATGATGCAGTTATATATTTTTTTTCTTTTTCATGTTCTTTTCCATTATGGTTTATCATAGGGTATTGAATATACTTCCCTATGCTATACAGTAGGACCTTGTTGTTTATCCATCCGATATATAAGAGTTTGCACCTGCTAATCCCAAACTCCCAATCCTTCCCTCCCCCACCTTCACTCCCCATAGGCAGCCACAAGTCTGTTCTCTATGTCTATAAGTCTGTAAAACTATAAAACTTTTAGAAGAAAGCATAGGACAAAATCTTTGTGACCTTAGGTGAAGCAAAGATTTCTTAGATATAACCCTGAAAGTACACTCTATAAAAGAAAAATTGATAAATTAGGTTAAAATGTTTAAAGATTAAAAATTTCTGCTCTTTTAAAAATACTGTTAAGAGAACAAAGACAAATCACAGACTGGAAGAAAATACCTGTAAATCATTTACCTGTTAAAGGATATGTATACAGAATATACAGAGGACTCACAAAATTAAGTAAGAAAACAAACAACCTAATTAAAAATGGGCAAAAGATTTTAAAAGACCAAAGAATACATATGGATAGTAGATAAGCATATGAAGATTTTCAATGTAGTTAATCATTAGGGAAATACAAATTAAAACCACAATGAGATATTACTACACAGTTATTAAAATGACTAAAATAAAAAAGAATGACCCCAGCAAGCATTGGCAAGGATGCAAAGAAACTGGAACACTGCCAGTGGGAATATAAAATAGTGCAACGACTTTGGGAAATAGTTTGTCAGTTTTTTAAAAAGACAAATATAGACCTACCACGTGTTTCAGCCTTTCCACTTCTGAATATTTACTCAAGAGAATGAAAGCACATATCCCAACAAAGACTTATAGATGAATGTTCACAGCAGATTTATTTGTAATAGGCAAAAACTATAAATGATTCAAATGTCCATCAGCAGATGAATAGATAAACAAATTTCAGTGTAACCATACAAGGGAATACTACTCAGCAAGGAAAAGAATGAACTGTTGATAGATGCAACGACATAAGTGAATCTTAAAATAATTATGCTGATTGAAAGAATATAGACAAAAAAGGGTCCATACTGAGTGATTCCATTTATATAAAATTCTAGAAAATGCAAACTAATCTATATTGACAGAAAGCAGATGAATGATTCTCTGGTGTGATAGGCAATCTCTAAAATGGCTCCTTATACTTGCCACCTCCCTTGTATAATTCCTTTCCCTTGAGAGTGAGCTGGATGTAGCTACTCTAATGAATAGAATGTGGCAAAAATGATGATATTTCACTTCTGAGATTAGGTCATAAAGAGATGATGACTTCTCTCTCTTTCTCTCTCTTAGGAAAACAGCTGCCATGTTGTAAGCTGCCCTAAGGACAGGCTGATGGGAAACGGAAGTCATGCACTCAACAGCTTGTGAGGAACTGAATCCTTCCAACATCCATATAAGTAAGCTTGGATGCAGCTCTTCCCTTGGTCAAACTGTAAGAGGAGACCACAGCCCTGGCCAACACCTTGGTTACAACTTTGAGAGAGACCTTGAGGCAGAGGCACTCAGGTAAGTTGTGCCCAGATCCCTGCCCCACAGAAAATGATAATTGTTTGTTGTTTTAAGCTGATACATTTTGGGATTATTCCTTACACAGCAATAGCTAACTAATACACCTGTAGATTGGGGGTAGGGGCAGGTGTGACAGGTGGGAGAGAGGGATTGCAAATGAGCATGAAGAAAGTTTTGGGGATGATGGATACGTTCATTATCTTAATTGCTGTGGTCTCATGGGTGTATACATATGTCAAACCTTACTAATTTATATACTTTAAATATGTGTAGTTTACTGCATGTAAGTTATATCTCTATGAAGCTGTTTTTTAAGAAGTTTGCTGAAAAGTCAGGTAAGGAAAGGACTTCATCAATGGATTCAGTAACATGGAGGTTAACAATCTAGAGTGGCTTACTGTCTGTATTTGCCAGGGACTGAGGTGAGTGTAAGACATTCTATTTTAAAAATTGAGAAAGTCCCAGGCACATATGGATGAGCTGGTTACCCTGCTGACGACACTAACAAGAGTAATAGGGGCATCCATTGAGGAAGTCAATGGCAACTTTGTCAAAAGTTGTCTCAGCGGGATGATGGGAAGAAGAATTGGGGGCACTGCATATAGTCAACTCTTCTGAGGAGCTTTGTTGCTGTAGTGAGAAGAAAATGGTGGGAAGAGCTGGAGCGAGTGTGAAGTCAAGGAAGTAAGTTTTAAGATGGAAGTCATTACAGTCTGTTTGTGTGCTAAGTGAAGTAATCTAGTAGAGAGAAATTTTTTTATAATACTGAGAAGAGATACTTGCAGGAGAAAAGGCCTCCAGTAGGTGAGAACTACTTGTTAAAGGCAGTTTCCTCAAGTGTCCTAAGGCTCCCTGCCAGGCCACAGGGGCTCCCAAATGGGTCAAAGGACCCAAAAGTACAAGTTCTCTCTTCAGTTCTTAGATCCAAGTGACTCAATCTTCTATAGACTCTCATATTTTGAGTCAATTCAGGGTTACTTACTAGTCAGCTAATGAATAAGTCATGAAATGTTACTAAATGTGCTATTCATCAACGAAAATGACCCCATACTTTGATTGTGTCCTTTGCTAAGAAATCTGTCTGTGACCCAATCTTTAGCAATGTTGTCAAACTCTTACCCTGCACGCACACTTGCTTATGGTTAGAATTTCACAATTTGGGGGAAGGATACATTGTCAGTATTTCATCAGTGTTACCCTGAACTGGCTGTGTTTTTTTTCATTGCTAACGGTCTTGCCATTTTTATTATAGAAGTCTCTTTTCGTTTAGCTTTATCAGTATCCATTTAGCTTTTTGTAGGTTGTTAGGTTAATGTCAGAGTCTATAGTGATTCAGATTTGCATCAATAATTTTTAACCGATAATATTCCTATAATAGACTTCAAGACCCTGTGAGTCTGATGTTCAAATGTGAATCATTCACCTCTCTGTTGACTGTAGGGGAAGGTGTCATGTGTGTTGGACTGATTGTGACTATCGGCTACTTTAATAAGTAAAATCAAATTATTGAGTTATTTTTAAGTTTTTGGGAAATTGTTTTATAGCACAAAATTTAGTAGTATGTTCATATTCTTCTAAGGTAACTAATAAGTGAATCATTTATATTGCTGGCAACATGATATATCCAACTTGTTGTGTTTCTTCTCTTTCTTTGTAATCCTGGAGTTTTTTCCTAGTGGAAACTCAAGGAGATGGGAGAACACAAAGCTTTATATTCTCCCTGTAGGTGCCGCAGTCAAAAGATTCAGGAGCCCCTGATTGTAGAGGGCTTTTTAGGGCTTCTCAGGACAAGGATTTGTGCCGGCACAGGTCAAGTTTACATTTCCCAAATCATGTCAGCTGTGGTTTTCCTAATTCCAGGCTAGCTCACAAGTGTCCACAGGCCATTCCCTCTTCCCAAGGAGTGCCCAGAGGACACTGTGGCTTTGTTGCACAGGAATAACATCCTATTTTCTGGGCTGTGTCTTTACTTTTTTCTTTTCTCCTTTGGCTTCTCTCTTTTCCTTGTCCCAAGATTGACTGTTCTAACTATAGTTTCTAACAGGTGTGCAGCCAGGGCAGGGAGGCTGTGGTCCAGCTGTCCCCAGACACATGGATTCTCTCCAACCGTCTTGCTGGAATCATGGGGCCCTGAGCACACTCACTGAGGGAAGATAACCCTCTCGGGGTCATGGCAGGGGGAGGGGCAAAGGCAGGGGAGGCTTCTCATTCCCAGAGCAAAGCAGAGGCCAGGAGAGTGTGGGAGTTATCCCCAGATCCGGGAGCACCGCTCGGGTTCAACAAGGAATCAGGAATTAGGTCCTATTTTCCCATTCGTGGGTGATACTGCCAAATGTCTACTCAATATCCATCCCCTCCTCGTTCTTTCTTATTAATATAACCCTCATTTGAGCCTCACCTGCCTCAGAGTAAGCACGTACTATGGGTGAACTACTGCTGTATTATTTAAGGCACACATAAACTCACTGTGCAGAAGAGTTTGTGCCTACGCTCAGTGATTTACCTGAGATCTCACAGCCAACAGGTGGCAGAGCTGGGTTTCAAACCGAGGTCTGTCTGACGCAGAGATGTATCCTCTTTCCTCTCTACCTCCTGTCTCCCTAAGAAGAGAAAGATCCACATGCAGAGGTGGGAGCCCTAGAAAGCACCTATGATACCCAGGCTTATCTCTGGGGATAAGATCATCCCATAGAAAAGGTGGCAGGCTCTCCCCAGGACCACCCAAAGTTTCACTCCCTTCTCTCAATGCATGGCCCAGAGCTTGGCTCAGAGTACAGGCTCAATGGGAAAAGAAGAAATGGAGGAGAGGAGAGACAAAGGGAAAAGAAAATGAGAGAGGGAGGGAGGAAGATATCAAACAGGCATGTCTTCAGCTACCTGCCCCAGCTCCAGGTCCCAGGTTTCAGGATAGTTTATCAGTTAGGACTTACATTCAGTTAAGGAAAACAGAGATGGAACTTAAAAACATAAGAGTTTATTATGAAAAGTAGGTAGTGGTGCTGTGTTAGTGGTTCAAAGATGCCAGGTTTGCAGTCTCTGTTTCTCCTCATGGTCACAAAATGGCTGTTGTAGCTCTAATCCTCATGATCTAGGCAGGAAGAAAGGAAAGCAAATCTTTCTTGGAAACCTTTAACTTATGTCTTAGTGGCCAGAACCGGGCTGGGAAATGTAAATTTTAATTTTGTTTGGTGTTTAGCAAGGCTTCTTTGCTCTGTCACCCCCTTCCCCTGCCTCCTTCTCCACTTCTCATCCCAGGAAATGATCTCTAAATTTCAAAGGAGGCTCAGCTCACACATGTACCCGCATAAGAAAGGACAAAGCAGGTCATGCTGAAATTACGAAGGTTCTAGAAGATGGATCCAAACCCCAGAAATTTCAGACTTGACTTTCAGAGCACAAGCTCTGCCCCCATCTGACCCACTGGGCTTTCTGTGTCTTGATGGCTCCTCTGGGAGACCCCCTAGTCCCCAGAACACACAGAGAAGGCAGGAATTGACCACAAACATCAGGGAGCAAATTCTGGGTCAGTTATGATGTTTTCAGCTACAGGTAACAGAAAACTTCAACTCAAAGTACAATATCTCTGACAGAGTTTATCATCTCACATATCAGGAAACCCAGAGATGAGAGGAAAGGACTCCAGACAGGGTACTTCAGCACTCCAGTTTTTCTCTCTCTGGTTTTCTGAGAGCTGCCCCACTCTATGTGTTGGCTGGTAGCAAGATGGTCACAGAAGTTTCCAGGCATCACAGCTGGATGAAGAAGAGAGACCATCTCTTCCTGGGATATTTATTAGAAGTGAGAAAATCTTTCCCAAAAGCCCCCTGCAAATTTTTCTTCATGTCTCCTGTGGTCTCTCCACATGGCCTGGGCTTCCTCACACTATGGAGGCTGGGTTCCAAGGGCAAAATCAGGATAGAGAGAAACAGAACCAGATGGAAGCCATATCTCTTGTCATGACCTAGCCTCAGAAGTCCTGTAGTGTCACTTTTACCACATTCTACTCATGGAGATGGTCACAAAGTCTCACCCAGCTTTAAGAAGAAGGGAAATGGAATCTAACTCTTGATGAGGCAGTAACAAGTTCTGGAAGAGCATATGAGAACTGATACATTATGGCCGCTTTGGGAAAATACAATCTGTTGCATCAGAAGATCCTGTCACTCTCTACATAGCCTCCCCTTTCCCACCACCCCCTCACTGATCACTTCCATATCCAGGTCTTACCTGGCATGATCTAGATCACCTGCAGAACCCTACTGCAAGGGAGTCTGGGAAATGTTGTTTGGAGCTTTCCAGCCTCTACAGGGCAGGAAGGTAAGCTGAAGCAGGTCAGAATAGGTAATGAATGAAACAGCTTACAGTGTCTGCCACAGCTAAGAAAGAAGAAAGAGGGAGTAAATAAATAATTGGGAAGTGGCTCGTGGGGTCTGCTACAGATCCGTACCTTTTCTAATCTCTACTGCTTAACTCTTTCCTGTAACATCAACAAGTATCTATTGAGCGTCTCCCGTGTTCCAAGCAAGCTAGACTAAACAAGACAGATAAGGATTTTAGAATCTATGAAAGACAGTCTTAGACAGAGAACCATTATAAATAACTATGTATTTACAATTACTGTAAGGGCTTTACAAAGAAGTAGTGTATTCTGTCCTTCCTATTCCCACATATATATCTTGCCAGCCAGCCTGATAGGAAACTTCAGACATTAGAGACTGCCCTGAGCCTTCCATAAATCCTCTGTAGTCATTACAGGACAAAGCTCATCTAGGTGCTCAGATATTACTTAGTGTATTAACTATTCAGAGTTAAGCAGTAAAGATGAGTAAAGGTAAGTAAGTGTTTAAATAAATGTAAAATTCTGTAACAGGCTAGTATCAACAGTATGTGGACAAACTTGGCACTAACCAAAGAAAAATAAAGGCTTTGGCCTCAAAAATGAGAAAAGTTCAATTCCAGGTATAATCCCAATACTGACAAGAGTAGGCAGTGGGGTCTATCTCAAGACAGAAATGTGAAATTCCAGTGCCAAGGCCGACACTAACTACTTGTTTCAGGAGATGTAAACATTAGATTTCCTCAACATCAGCCCTGAGAAATGGAACTTAAGCTCCCAAGGAAAATCTGCCAGTTATTCCAGGGAAATGTGGGTGCTGACAATGGGATGAGGTAACCGTGATTGGACTACGTGTCTGGAAACAATTACATCCATATTGATCTACACCAAAGGTGTTCTCATGGGGTCACATGTTCAGTGACCCCAGAAGGTCTGTGTTTTAGTCTTGTTAAAATAGATTCCCCGTTTGGGCTAACCACACAGGGCTCTTTTAGTAGCTAAACCAAGAGCTGTGTTGATGACATTTTAATATATATTAAATCATATGTTATTTCCTCAATTAACATAACGAGTCAGGGGAATAAACAGCACAGGCTCACAACCATTCTTTTCTTCTCTGATGCTTTCTTCTTAAGAAACAAACACACAGCTTCATTACCAACAAGCTCAGAATAAATTAATTGGAGCTGAAATCCGTGAAATTAGATTCACTTTTCTAATTAGCTGAAGAGTTCACAGATACCAGGGTGGTCTTTATCTCAGGCTCTCTTCTTCTCTGGAAGAGGATGGCCATTTGTGATCTCAGAAAATTAAGCCTTCCCCTCTTACATTCTACAAAGGAATTTCTGATTGAAGTGTAAATGTGAATTTCCTTTGGTCACCTGGAAGATCATTCTGAAGCTGTGAATCCTGAACAAATTCCTCATTAATTCCACCCCATGGTTGGGAGATTGTGTGATACGGCAACTTCCCTTTCCGAAGGATTTTTCTTTTTACTAATAATGTCCTCAGCTTAGTTGGCATCTTTCTCCATGGAGTTCAAAGTGATTTTGAGACTTTTTGTCTTCAATTCTCACATCCCAGACAGGAGAAATAGGGGCCAAGAGAGAAAGCAACTGCTTTCCTGATCGTCAAGTAAAGGAAGCTGAGGTCAGGGAGCCAGGTGCACATAGAACAAAGTTTTCAAGATGACCCAGTGGGTCAGTGGCAGCCCTGGAGCATCCCAACTCTATTTTATTCCTTACTCCCAGCTAACCAACAATCCCAATTGTCTCCCCAAAGTCTAATATTGTCAAACAGAACCATGGGGCTCTAAGTGAGAACTCTGGAGGCCTGACACTGCCCCTTCTAATGATTCACTCTAAGTGACTTAAAGTGACATAAAAGGGCAAAATTTGTCCAATGAAGGAATCAGCTCCCTGTCCATAGCAGCTAGATGCTCACTTTCAGGAATATCCTGAATCATGTATGCATTCAGTTATTTGACCAAATTTTATTGAGCAGCTATTATATGTCAGATACTATTCTGGGCACTGCAGATAGAGAAATAATAAAATGAATGAAAATCTTTGCTTTCACAGAGGTTGTTCTAGCGGGGAAGAGAAACAGTAAACAAGATAAATAAGCAAAATATAAAGTTTGTTAAATGGTGATAAATGTTAGGAAGAAAATAAAGTAGGGAGGTGGGATTTAAAATGTTAAGGTGCATGAGGGGGTGTATTTTTAGTTGGAATGACCAGAAAACACTGCGTTGAAAGAACCCGGAAGAGGTGGGAGACTACATTGAATGCTGTGGAGGGTAACACACCCTTGTGTGGAACAGAGACTAGATGTTTTCTATAGTTTCCTTTGAAGTAAATTTATTCCTCCTGCTTATGCATTTGCGAATGTGGCTGATATCTATCCTCTATAGGAGTTAAGAAATTAATTAATATCTGTACTGAGTTGAATAGGTCCCCCCCAAATTTACATCCACCTATAACCTCAGAATATAACCTTATTGGAAATAGGGTCTTTATAGATGTAATTAGTTAAAATGAGGTCATACTGGATTATAGTGGGCCCTAAATTCAATGACTGGTGCCCTTATAAGAAAGCCATACAGAGACACAGAGAACACACATGGGAAGACAGCCATGTGAAGATGGAAGCAGAAATTGGAGTGATGGAGCTACAAGCCAAGGAATGCCAAGGGTTGCCAGCAACCTCCAGAAGCTAAGAGAAAGGTAAATTTTCCCTGAGAGCCTCTAGAAGGAACCAACCCTGCCAATACCTTGATTTTGGACTTCTGTTCTCCTGAGCTGTGAAAGAATACATTTCTGTTGTTTTAAACCACCCAGTTTGTGGTAATTTGTTACAACAGTCATAGGAAACCAAGACAGATTTTGGTAGCTGGAAGTGGTGCCGCTATAACAAATACCAAAAATGTGGAAGTGCTCTGGAATTGGGTAACAGGTAGAGGCCGGAAGAATTTTGAGGTGAATGATAGAAAAAGCCTAGACTGCCTTGAAGAGAGCGTTAGTAGAAATATGGACATTAAAAGAGATTTTGTTGAGAGCTCAGAAGGAAGTTAAGAGGATAATAGAGAACACTTCTATTATCTTGGAGAAAACATATAGTGTCACGTACAGGAAACTGATAGAAATATGAACATTAACGATGTGTCTGGTGAGATCTCAGATGAAAATGAGGTCACCTTTCTTCCAGTATTGGAAACTGGAAGAAAGGTGGCCCCTGTTATAAAGTGGCAGCGAACTGGGCTGAATTGTGTTCTAGTGTTGGGTGGAAAGTAGTTCTTCTACTTACTAAGGGTATTAGATAAGGATATCCTTAGTAAGGATAGTTAGCTAAGGATACTTCCAAGCAAAATATGGAAGGTGCAGCCTGGTTTCTTCTTGCTGCTTATAGCAAACTGTGAGAGGAAAGAGATAAATTGAGAAGGAACTATTAAGCAAAAAAGAACCAGAACTTGATGATTTGGGAAATTCTCAGCTTATCTATATCATAAAAGATGCTAAGGCACACTCTGGAGATAACCCCAAGGGTGTGGCCAGACCTTCTACTCAAGAGAGTTCGTGTGTAATTCGTTGATCCAACTAACCATCTCAGCAGAAGTCAGGAGGAGAGTTGGGGTTATCCAGGAAGGACCTAGAGAGAATTCTCATGTCTCATGACATGGATCCCACAAGGATTTTGAGGATGTTATGCCACCAGAAACACTACCAGCTTGGGCCGAAGAGAGCAGAGATGGAACAAAATGAAGGAACACTACTGACTGCTGGGATTCTACAGGCAGGAAGCCAGACAGTAGAGCTACTCAACTGTGAACATGTGTTACCCTTCAAGAGAAGAAAAGAATGACTTTGAGGGGGCTCGGAGGTCAGCAGGGCTACTTGTTTCCCTAGAGAAAGTGGCACCCAAGACACCAGGGCCCCTGAGCAGCAATTCTCGTTCTCCACACACAGTACAGAAGCAGAGGAACATCAGAGAACAGTAGAGGAAGAGGCTGAGGTGCTTGGGTATCAGCAGCAATCCTGACAGATTGGCAATTAGACACCCTATCCCTATTTTCCAGGTACCACATCAGCCTCGATATGCTGGTGAGATCCTGAAGAGGAAAAGGAGGCTCAGCAATTACTCTAATGGAATTGTCCATTCCCCTTGTGGGATAAAGCTACAACATCATTATTAGGTTACTTTACAGGAAATGAAGAACATGTGTATTTCTTATACACCTGAGTGAAGAGACTAAAATTTATGTCTACCCGAATGTTTCCAAATTGTCCTTATAAAAAAATATTAAACCAATGAATACTCTTATAAGCAATTATGAATGGAGCCGTTTCCTTAGTTGCATGAACAGTAGATGTATCTGTTATCTATTGCCATGGAAGAAATCTCCCCACAATTTAGTGGCTTAAAACAACAATGATTTATTATTTTTCATGATTATATTGATTGGCTAGGAAATTCTTCTCCTGGTTTCTCCTGGGCTTACTCATTTTGCTGCATTCAGATGGAGGTTTAGCTGGGCTGGAAGGTTCAAGATAGCCTCATTCACATGCCTAGTGCTGTATGTCAGCTGGGGCACTTTGGTTCTCCTCCATATGGACTCTCATCTCCCAGCATTGACTTCTATACATGATGGGCTCAGGGCAGCATTCCAAGAGAGGGAGATTAGATATTGCAGGGCCTCTGAAAGCCTGGCTCTAGAGCTCACACAAGCTCACTTGTGCCGCATTCTATTGAGAAAAGCAAGTTATTAAGCCAGCCCAGAGTCAAGGGGGTAGAGGATTGACTCTACCTCATGATGAAGGAAGAGGCAACATCGCTTATAAAGATGTGTGACCATGGGAAGGCAGGGTCCACTGGGGTCCATTGTTATAATGATCTACCACAAACCGCCCTCTGGTCCCAATGATTCACATCCCTCCCACATGCAAAATACACTCACCCTCTCATGAGACCCACAAATTTTCAAACAATTACAGCATCAGTTTCCAAGTCCAAGAGCTCATCATCTAAATCAGATTCAACTGTCGATGGGGCTTCTTGGGAACAGCTCCTTGGATAGTGCTCATGTTGATCCAGAGACCTATGAATTAAAAAAACAAGTTATTTGACCTCAACACAATTAACAGAAAGTGGCAAGACAGGAATAGGCTATCCCCCAAGAGACACCTCCATTTAAAAAGAGGGTAAATGGGAGACACATAATAGTAACTGTTTCATAGCATTTTTGAAATCTAGCTGGGCACATGTCAGCAGTTCCCCCAACTCTAGGGTCAAAGAGTGTTCCTTTATTGGGGGTCTATTTTCTGCTTCCTGGGAGTAGTTCCCTAGTTATTGCTCTCTTTGTTTCTTTGCTCCACCATCTGAGACTTCTTTCCTTTTCAATAATTAGTGGATCATATTTACAGCTGGGTAGCTCTCTCTACCTGCTTCCTGCCTACAAAAATTTAAAAGCCCAGAGACCTCTTTTCATTTTGCTGTTTCTGTTCCTTTTAATCCAAACTAGTAATGTTTTTGCTGGTACAATTCTCTTTAAAATGGTGTGGGTTTCCCGTGAATCTGATTGAAAATCACTGCATGCTTCAAAAGCCACATTCATACTTTCCAAACTATGTGTCTTTCTACTTTAGGTTGGTGTCAGGGTTGTGTTAGAAGCTCACGTGTCTAAGAGGATCTATTAAGCACCACCTTAAATCTTTCTGAGATCTAAACAAAGAGTCTTACAGTCATAATCATGATTCATTCTTTACCTGAGACCATTTCTTACTTTGAGAATCTTTTGCTGGTGAGAGTGTCCTGGAATCTCCATATTGCCTCTAAATTCTTCCTGCAAACTGAATAGTCTTGAGTTTCTTCTTCTCTTACAATACCTTATCATGTGCTGCTAAAAGAAGCCAATGGGCACTTTCAATATTCTTCCTGGAAATCTCCTTAGCCAGATCCACAGGTTCATTAACTACATTTTTTGTTCTCAAAGGTAACACTAATTGTTCCTCCACAATATAACACAGGTTGCCCTTTCTCCAGATCCAAAGAACAGTTTTCTCACTGCCTTTCCATTAACCACATCTTCATCATCCTTCCAGCCTCTAGCTGCCACTCAGCCCCAAAGTCTACCCACGTTTTAAGTTTTTGTTGATAGCACCTCTACTCCTAAGTACAAAGTTCTGTTTCAATTAGTCTCTGATACATTAAAAAAAGCTACCCCAAAACTTAGTGGCCTAAAGTCAGCAATCTGGTCTATGCTCAGTTGGACAATATGTCTCTGCAGCAGATGGTTTCAGCTGACTCACTCAAGCATTTGCAGCCAGCTGGTACCTCAGCTGGGGATGGAGGAACAAAGATGGCCTCGCTTACATGCCTAGACTCAGCTGGGATGACTGACATGACTGAAGATGGCCTGGACCTCACTCTCTGCACAAGGATTATTATCTTCAAGGAAGCTATCATGTGCTCCTTTGCAGGGAGTCTCAGGAAACAGGAAAGGCTCCTTAAGGACCAGGCTCAGAACCTGCACAACATCCCTTTCTCTGCATTCTCTTTGGCCA
Source organism: Balaenoptera ricei (assembly GCF_028023285.1). NCBI lineage: Eukaryota > Metazoa > Chordata > Mammalia > Artiodactyla > Balaenopteridae > Balaenoptera > Balaenoptera ricei. The sequence goes on from NC_082640.1 coordinate 64,120,962, forward strand.
AGCAAGTCACAAGCCCAGCCCAGATCCATCATGGGAGAGAACTACAGAAAGGCACAAATTCAGCACCTTTGGTTCTCAATAGTATATCAGTAGCCTAAAAGATTGGAAGTGGTCTGGGCCCCTCTAGGCCAAAGGAGAGGCTCTGGTCCAGAGTAAGTACTCAGTCAGTGCTGACAAATGAGCAAATGAACATGTGCGACCTGCCCTCCTCACTGACTGAGAGAGTAACTTGCCCCAGGAGAGAGAAATCCCCCAGTCCTGCCCTTTGCTGCATCGCCATCCCCTCACTGTAAGCTCTGGCTTTGGCCCCCTCCTCTCCACTCTCACCCGCAGCTGTGGAACCAAGACCGGAAGGGTAACCCTCGTAGCCACAGGTTCCCGCCCGCTCACCGCTTGGAGTCATGATGCCTGGGTTACCATGATGGCAATGGGCTCTCCCCTGAAGTCCAGCAGCACAGCAGCTTGGGGCCAGAGACCCAGAATGATGGCAAAGAACAGAAAGGAGGGGGTGGGCAAGAGGATGCCGGGAACGTCCCCACCACAGCATGACCTCACCAGCCACAGAACCATAGACCATGGAGGGCCTGAGCCACTGCACAGGTGGAAGTGGAGGCCCGGAGAGGAGCCTCTGGTCAGTGGCCAGTGGCAGAGCCATGCCTCAGGCCTGGGGGTCTGACCTTTAGTAGTCCATTTATTCTCTTAGAGGGTCACTCAGCAGACACTGACCTGGATCTGAAGGCTTGCCAGGACTTGCCTCTGGCACTCAGGAGAGGGTGCAGGGGAAATAGAGTGAGCAAAGAGAGAGGAGGCCGTCCCTTCCCCAGGGATTCCCCCCAACAGAACCCTCTCTCCACCTGAGGCCTCCCATCAGCAGGAACCCCACGAAGCAGGGCCAGGTCTTGGGAGTGTCTCTTGGTCCGGAACTTGCCGTGTTCTTCCTGGTCCATCAAAGGGGAATGTTGCCTCCCCCCACCAACCCTCAGTGCTCACCCAGTACCCCCAGCCTCTTGCCCCAGCTGCCAACTGGGACAGCCCTGACACAGCCTTCACCAGCCCCATTCCCTCAGCCCCCACCTCCCCTGACCCTCCCACCCCCTCCAGGACGCCCACCTGTGTCAGCCCCCAGAGTGCACAGCCCTGAGCTCATCAGTCAGTCACCTTCCAGCCCCTGCTCTGCGCTGGGCCCGGGAGACAGCAATGATGCAGAGCCAGCCCTGCCCTCAGGTCCTTCCAGACATGGACAAATAGCCATTTCCCTCTGACAAGCAGATTGATGCTTTCCTCTCAGGAGAGGCTCTTAGAGCCTGGGAAATGTTCCCCCTCTGCGTCCAGAGCAGCTCTGAGGGCAAAGAGACCCGGAGCTGAGGTCCCTCTCCCCAGCCACCACCTCCTCCCTGGGATCTTCCATAAATCCTTGGGTGACACGGAGAAAAGGACTAAGAAGAGTGAGGGAGGACTGGAGAGAGGTGCAAGTCACAGGCATCCTCGTGCACACACAGACTCAGGCCTGCACATCCCGCTCAGACAGGGGCACACACATGCCACAAGGTACATGCACACAGAGACACAAACACCAGGCGCACGCTCGCACATGCATGCACACACATACACACACAAGCATAACAACACACACACGTACTTAGACACACAAATGCCTGCACAGAGTCACACCCAGGTAAATGCACACATAAACGTACCTACTGACATAGGGCACTCCCATCATCACGCAGGGTCATGTGCAAACACAAAAATAATATGAGATACACACATGCTGCAGCCGCGGCACACAGACACTTGCACGTAGACTAGTTCGCATGAGGTTGCTCGAATCTCATAATCACAGTGGGCCTGTGCATCACACTGGCTCTACCCTGGGGCTGGGCGGTGCTCCCTACAGCCTGGGGTATAGCACAGCCCCTACCCGGGTGGTCTGAAGCCTCTGACGGGAAATGCAGAAGGGAGGAAGATGCATTCTGAGGAAGTCCTTAGCCAGGCTGAGGGATGCATCCAGTGGCCCTGGGACAGGGGAGGCTCCAAAAGAAGTGCCAGGCGATTGCAAGTCTGGGGGTGTACAGCTAGCCACGCTCCCCACGCTGCAGGCCAGGAAACTCCAACCCAGTGTCCAAAATGAGGGGCTGCTATCCGGGCCTGAGAGGGAGGGAAGCAAAACCTCCCTGCCCTTGCCCTCCCTCCACCCTCACTAGGAATCCCGAAGCAGACCTGCTGTTCCAGCAGATTTCCAGGGGTGGGAGCAAAGGAATCGATGAGGCTCGGAGCATTTACAGCCAGTGGGAAAAGCTGCCCTGGGCCTCTCTGACATCAGAAATAAATGATTCCGCGAACAGAAAACCACTCAGACGCGGCCAGAATGACCAAACTAGTGAGTGCTTCCACCTTGAGGGACTGCTGGCGGCTTCTGGCTGCAGTGAACCCCGGCAGGGCTGTCTGTGCAGCCCAGGGTCAGATCACACAGCATCCAGGCCCCAAGACCCCAACAGCCCAAGCCACAGCCACCGACATTTCTCCCAGGCAGCCTCTCAGCCCTGGGCACACGTGAGACCGGAACCTGGGGGCCCATCCTCTTAGAAAGCAGCTGCTTGGAAGGATCTGTCTGTGGACAAAAATGGGGTTTTGTTTTCTTAAACAGAAAATCTGGTTTCTTTCTCATCTCACATAACTCCAAGGCTGCTGACAAACTCGAGAAAGGAAGAAACCAGTAGGCACACAAGATCCCTGGCTCATGCAGGACCCCAACCACCTGCTAAATCCCCCCAAGTGTTTCTAGGGGTCCCAGAAGGTGACCCACATGTGCTCATGGATGAAGCTGGTCAGTTGCTATACAACAGCTGCAGATTTATTCCTCTTCTGCTAGGGACTGTGTCCGCCTGACACTGCCACTTCTGCTGGGTAGTTCTGGGTCCCTCTGACACCTCTATGGGGCCAGAGCCTGTTCCCAAGCCAGGCAAAGTGGGGCAAAACCTCTCTCCTCCCTTGCCATGCTCAGTCAGAGGCATCCAGAGCAGGGCTGCTTGGGGCCCACTGCCTTACAGAATTTTAGGGAAATGAGTTTTGCCATTCTGACCATCCCAGCCATTCTCCCCTCCTATGCCTTAGCATCCGGACATGAGCCCGTGGGCGCTGGTAATGGAGACAGAGGCAAGGCTGGACCCAGAACTACTTTGCCCCTAATGCCTCCATTGGAAAAACTCACTGGCCTGGTCACCTCTTCCCAAAGGACTGATGGTCTACACAAAAGAGGATGCCGTCTCACCGGTTGCCAGAAATATCTAGCCTCATCTGAATTCTGGAGATGGACGTTGGTTTGGCTCAAGCAAGGAGTCCCATTACATGCAGACACCTTTTGAGCCTACAGAAGTAATGACAGCACCCTAGTAATGTCAGAAGCAAGGCCCCGGCTTGGAGCCACCCACCAGTAACTCCACCTGAAACTGCCCAACAGACAAGAACATTGTCTCCCAGGGGCGGATCCTTGCGCTCTGCTCTGAGACCTGACCACCACCTGCCCCCTAGTATAGTGGGCAAAGGCAGAGGATCTAGACTCCCACACTCCTCGCTCTACTTGATTCTGTTCCATACAAAATAAAGACTGCTGGTGTTGAAGAAAGGAGGGATTACTGACCCGAGCTAAAACCCAATGTTCTTCCAAGAGCTCACTCCACCTCACTCCTCCACTTCTGGCCTTAGTACCCTTGCTCAGTTTTGCAGCCTCTACCCTGCTGCTCTGAGACAGGCCCTGAGGACCCATGACACTGCAGTCTTGATAACCAGCCTCACCAGAGACCCTGCTCACGTCCCAACTTCATTTCACCTTCAGTCTGACCCTGAGTGACTCTATTCTGAAAAGCTGTAGCCTGTTACCTTTGGCTTCTGTATTTACAGGGAAGTTTGAGTGTAGTATCAATCTCTGGCTGGACATCACCCAAATAACCACAATCTTCTCAAAGACGATGCTAACAGCATCCCCAAGTGTGTTCTTCTTGGGCTCAAGCAGCCCGAAGAGGATTCTTGGGAGAGAAGAGACCTCTAGAAGAGCAGATCTGTGTCTCAGCTGGCACAAAGTGAGAGGAAGGTCTCACAGTTGGCTCTGAGGACTAGGGGACCTGTTTGGGGCTGTGATCCCCCTTGCGGGGCAGCAAAGGGTGTGAAGTGGTTCAGAACATGCCACCCCCAAATATACTGCTTTGGCATGTTGAATATCTTGAGCTGAAGGCACTTGAGAGACAGCAGGTGCAGGAAGGGCTCTCTGCCCTCCCCCTTTCTACCTAAAAGCAGGTCATAAAATCTTCCCTGAGAAAGTTGATCTCCCTGCGCCAGGAAGAGAAGAACATTCTTATCACCAGAGCCTGGGAGCCGATGCCTAAATGAGCCTGTAAAAGCAAACCTACTAAAATAACCCTTATCTTCCATTCGTTTCCCCCATATATTCTCTAGTTGCTGCCCCACAATGTACTGCCCAGTCCCCTTTGTCTTGACACATCCCCACAATTTATCGTTCTTTGTACAAAAGGGGATAGAAGCTTCTGGGCCTAACGGCTTCTTCAGGCCTTCATTTTCCTTCTGAAGACTCCCATGTGCACATAAAAATATTAAATAAATTTGTATACTTTTCAGTATACAAATCTAACAGATAGATTATACTGTTAACCGGACTTGTGCCTGCTTAATTCTTAGGCCAGCCACAGAACCTAAGAGGGCAGAAGGAAGCTTTTCCTCCTCTACAGAAGCATCTTAGAACCTAGCAGTCTGAGGAGATGTGCAAGGTGTGCTGATGATTTAATTGCCCCCAAACTTTAATAAATGCTTCAGACTTCAAAAACTCCAACATTTCTGTCATTCCTTAGGCCAATACTGATGCCTCTTGCTGTAACGCAGGGTATCAGGTTGTTGGCACTTGGGTGCTATGGTGAGACGCCAACAACGACTTAGTTCATCTCTTGACACCAGCTGCACGAGGCATGTGAAGGGTCCCCTAGATGTGAGAGATGACACCCAGGGCAGGATCCTGCAGTATAACCCACTATAACCAGTGTCCAGGCACCAGCCTGCCTTTGGGTTAGTCCCACAGGGGAACTAGGAAAGGGTTCCAAAAGAGAATACAGGAACCAAGAAGGGTGTAGAGGGAGGTGATGCAAACTGTGTTAGGAGAAAGGCATACTGCCCACGGCCTTGGGGACATTTGTGAAGATGAACACAGGGGTTGGGAGAAGCAGATCAAGGAGCCCTTCCAGTCCTGGAGGTGAGACATCTCTAATCCTGAAGTGCAAGCACCCAGCCTTCCGCTCTCCTGACTCCACGTGCCCTCTCTGTCTGGGACACAGAGACATGGTGCTGGCCACAGGTGCCTTCCAGGTCAGTTCTGCGAAATTCACTCCAGGCTTCTGGTATGATCTGTTTTATGTGTACATTGACCATAGGGAAAAGAAGCCCTAATATCTCTCTCTACATACATTGTGTGTGTGTGTGTGTATCATGTGTGTGATTACTATTATTATTATTTTTAAATCTGACTGCAGTCGGAGATGTGGTCCTAAGAGGATGATAGAATTCCTCAGAGGGAGAGAGCTGCTCTTTTTCTTGGGAAAACACCTTAATGGATCTCTTAATTATGCAAAGAGAGGCGCTAGAGCCGCTCTGCACCTGAGGATGAGACAAAGAAGAAGCTAAATTGCACTACGTAAAAACTCACAGGAATTTTGGAACCATTCCAGGAGGTCGCCTTAGAAAAGGGGTCTCCAGCAAGAAGGGAAAAGTCAGGGGCCTAAGGAAAAAGGCAGCTGCCACAAGGAGCTCCCTGTGCCGACAGCCCTTCCGGCCCTGACACCCTAGGGGACAGCATTGGTTTCCTCCCCACCACACTGGAGTCACTTTACCTAGATGTTAATGAAAAGGGTGGCCTAGAAAGCTGGAATGCTGAGGCGTCTGGATTACAGATTTCAACTATTTCGCTCCTTGGGTTGCAGATTTTTATTATAAAGCAATAAGTTGGCTTTTTGGTGTCTACCTCTGCTTTTCTGGGAGTCGGGAAAGGGTGGAAGCAGAGTGGGGAACAGTGAGTTGGAGACGAGGCAACTGGCCACCAAAGAGAGATTCAGGGATTGAACAGAGATCACCCAGGGGTATCTGACTTTAGTTCTGTTTTGTGCTTTGCGAGGTCACCCTCTGTCCCATTGCTTCATCAAATCATCAGTAAAATCTGCATCACTTGCTAATGATTTGTGGAGTCCTATCTGACCTTGGAGGGATGTGATTATGCTAAGTCCTGCCCCAGCATGGGCACGGGTGATAGCAGACACTCGGTCACACCTGGGCTCCACCTGAACTGAACGTGTTCCATTCAAAGCGCTGTCCTTAATTCTCAGGTTCTGTCCTTCCTATTTTTTATGATATGATGAGATTTATTTTTCACATACTTACTTGACAAAATAAAAATTTCAACTTAGTATTGCCTCCCTTTTTATTTATTTTTTTTAAAAGTCTAGTCGATTGACTACCTTAGTTTCAGGTGTACAACATAGTGATTCAATATTTTTATAGGTTATACTCCATTTAAAGTTTACCTCCCTTTAAAAAAAAAAAAACCTTTCTTACTGGTTCTTGAAATCCCAGAGTCGGACATAAAGCCACACTGACAGTCCTGCACCTCACATGAATCTTACTGAGGCCAGAAATGCAGGGACCCTTGTGAGGAGAGTGGCTCTCCCTTTCATAAAGCTTTTTGCTGCTTCTGCGTTACCGTGTGCAGCGTTACTATTCTCTGTAGCATCAGGAAGGCCAGCACAATCTTTGAAACAATGAAACCAGCCTTTACAGGCAACAGATGAAAGTTTTATGGACACTTCATGTCCTTGGGCAAACTTCTTGGTGTTTTTCTGAATAAGCATCAGACTTAGAGGCGCATGTATTTTCATCTGATGTTCAGTTCCCAGTATCAGAATTTTTCATCTCCTCAATCATGCTTAAATACCGTTTAGTCTTTATTATACATCATGAGGGGAAAAGCCTTTTCATGGCATCTCGTAGCCTTTTTCCTTGTCCTGAAGTGCCGTGGCCCTTTCTCACCCCTTATCCTACATAAGGTCTCCACCTCCCCAGGCTCCTGCACCCATGCCTCCTCCCAGGATCTCCTTCCTCTCTGACCACTCCCAGATGAAGCTCTTCCTCCATGCTCTACCCATGGTCCTCTTCCCTCTCCATGCCAGTGCTTCTCAAAGTGTCATCTGGACCTGCATGCAACCTGTCCAGGTAGCCTGTTAAGCACGTGGCTGCCTCCTGCGGGCCTTGGAGAGGCTGTGAATCAGCCAGAGCTGGAGCTCAAGGGGACCTGAAATTACACAGAGCCACCTACGAACCTCTCTCCCTTCCCCAGGTCAGATGGAGGCTCAGTGGGCGACCAATTAGGGCAGGGCTCCTGGTGGCACATCTATCCTAGGTTTCCCATCATGTCTTTTAAGAAGGCTTCTCCCAGTCAAGATGTGCAGCCACATCTGTTCCCTTCTCTCTCCCCCACAATCAGCAAGGACATTTCTGCAGCACTGTCCTGGGCCTTCAGAGCTCTCAGGTGTTCAGGCCCCTGTGCCCCAAGGTCACTGGGAGGGAACTCGTGGCCAGCGCCTCTGTGTGTGTGCAGGCAGAGAGCGAGCACAGAGCCAGGTGGCTGCACCATGCGACACTCCGGCATCTGCACATCCCTGCCAGCACTTGGTAGTACTCAACCTCTCTTTTTGCCAGTCTATCACATAACAGTCTTTGTTGTTGTAATTGGCATTTCTTTGATTACTAATGCGGTTTGAGCATCTTCTTAAATACTCCTTAGCATTTTGAGTTCCCTCCTCCATAAATTGGTCGTTACCCTTTGCCCATGGTTCTATGCGTGTTTCTCAGCTGCTTGGCTCTGCCCAGAGGCTCTTGGGAGGGAAAGAATCAGTCTGGACTCAGAGTTATCTCCACCGCAGAAACAGCTTCCATGGTTTGGAGCTGCAGCCCTCCCTGGACATGCTCTCTCCTGAACTGCCTCACCCACACATGCTTAAATAAATGAGCAGTCCTAAACCAGGGTGAAGAATGTGCAAGACCCCAGAAGCTCAGTGACCAAGATGCTACACTGGGGAGCAGTTTATCTGGTGGGCGGGCTTCCTGGGAGGAAAAAGGCCAAATTCCAGAGGTTTTTTTTTAGCCCCTGTCGGGAAAGGCTAAACGATTGTTCCGGCAGACGCCAAGTTGGGAGTGGAGAGGGCTGGAGCGAAGCCCTGATTACCAAGGGCTCCTTGTGCCTGCTCAGGCCTCTGGCCTATGGAGTGAAGTGAGTTATGGAAGAATATTAACCTCCCTGTAGAACACGGGCCACACCTCCTTCATATGTGCTGAGGACATTGAACCTTCATAGATGGAACTTCCACACCAAAGACATTGTGGGACTGTGGCCTTCCACATTGAACCCCAAACCATTCCCCCACACGTTGGGAACACACACAATATGTGTGAGGCATTGTGTGAGGGCAGAGGCACATGTGTCCAGTCATGTGGGTTTGGGCAGCATGGAATATTCATTGCAACATGTGTGTGTGCCTGTGTGCTTGTGGGTGGGACATGTGTATATGCGGGTCTGCTAATGTGTAAGTGTTTGTATGAACATGATTGGGCACAAGTGGTGTGTGCATGTATGTGCACAACTCTTACAAAGGACAAGGAAGTGAGGGGTGCCATACTATGATAAATGAAGAATATGAAAGGCTCATAAGGAAAGTAGAAAAAGAAATTGTTATGGACTGAAAGTTTGTGTCTCCCCCCAAAATCCACATGTTGAAATCCTAACCCACCAATGTGATACTATTAGGAGATGGAGTCTTTGGGGGTGATCAGGACATGAGAGTGGACCCCTCATGAATGGGATTAGTGCCCTTATAAAAGAGACACCAGAGAGCCCTCTCTCCCTTTCCACTATGTGAGGACACAGCAAAAAGATGGTTGTCTATAAACCAGGAATAGGGTTCTCAACAGACACCAAATCTGCCAGCGCCTTCATCATGGGCTTCCCAGCCTCTAGAACTGTGAGAGATAAATGTTGGTTAAGCCACTCAGTGTATGGTATTTTGTTACAGCAGCCCAAGCTAAGACAGGAACTAAAGGAAGTAAAATTGTGTTTCTCCCTTCTCCTCTTCTTCTGTATACCTTCTATGACTTTCAGCACATGGTGACTCAGAAACATTCTGAAAAAATCTCAGAGTTGGACGGAATCATCTAATGCTTGAAACCCTTTGGCAGGACCTCCAACAAGTAGCTGTCTTCTTCTGTTTAAACACTCCTGATGGGGCCTAGGGTGTTCACTGCCACTCCAGGGAGTACATCTCTTTATCAGGTAGTTCTGATCACTGGAAATACCTTCCTTATATTACCTGAAATCAGTATCCCTGCAGATTCCACTTGCTGACACAGGTTCTCTCCGACAGGTTTCACAAACCAAGTTTCTCTTCCCTGTGCCAGCTTTGTCATGGTCTCTTGAAATATGACCCCCAGGACTCAACATGATTCTCCAGACTCAGTCAGATCAGAGTAGGCAGGACGGTTGAAAAGTATTTGCCATATCCAAAACAAGGTAGGGATAGGGACTGATATCTAGAAAATTCTGAGATCTCCTACAAATCAATGTAAAAAAGACAGGCACCACGAAAATTGGCAAAGGATAGCAACCAGACAATTTATGGAGTAGGAAACTCAAAAGGCTGAGGAGTGTCTGAAAAGATGCTCAAACTGTATAGCAATCAAAGAAATGCAAGTTAAAACAACAATGAAAGATTACTTTATATGTGTTAGACTGGCAAAAAGAGAAGCTAAGTAATACCAACTATTGGCAGAGATGTGGGTGGTGGAACTCTCACCACTGGTGAGAGTGTCAAATGATGCAACAACTTGGGACAGCAGCCTGGACTGCCCAGGTAAAATAAGGAGGCACTACCCTCTGACTCAGTAGATCCTTGCCTGGGTATATAAATGCCCAGAGGCATTTTCATACAGGTCCATAAGGACATGTCCAAGGATGTTCATACAGTTGTTTGTAATTGCAGGAACTTGAAAGCAATCTGAGCATCCATCACCAGGGGAGTAGGTAAATATGGGAGGATTCAGCATTTTTGAAGCATTTAGAAGAAATGAACTTGATGTACTTGTGGCAACATGGATGGAAATTTACAACAAAGTGCTGCTTGGGAAAAATAAAACACAGAATGAGCTCTATGATATGATACATTTATATAAATTTTGAATGACAGAAATACACACTTTACAAGAAGATATACAAATAAGAAGAGTGAGATGATATCTCATTGTAGTTTTGATTTGCATTTCTCTAATGATTAATGATGTTGAGCATTCTTTCATGTGTTTGTTGGCAATCTGTATATCTTCTTTGGAGAAATGTCTATTTAGGTCTTCTGTCCATTTTTGGATTGGGTTGTTTGTTTTTTTGTTATTGAGCTGCATGTGCTGCTTGTAAATCTTGGAGATTAATCCTTTGTCAGTTGCTTCATTTGCAAATATTTACTCCCATTCTGAAGGTTGTCTTTTGGTCTTGTTTATGGTTTCCTTTGCTGTGCAAAAGCTTTTGTTTCACTAGGTCCCATTTGTTTATTTTTGTTTTTATCTCCATTTCTCTAGGAGGTGGGTCAAAAAGGATCTTGCTGTGATTTATGTCATAGAGTGTTCTGCCTATGTTTTCCTCTAAGAGTTTGATAGTGTCTGGCCTTACATTTAGGTCTTTAATCCATTTTGAGTTTATTTTTGTGTACAGTGTTATGGAGTGTTCTAATTTCATTCTTTTACATGCAGCTGTCCAGTTTTCCCAGCACCACTTATTGAAGAGGCTGTCTTTTCTCCACTGTATATTCTTGCCTCCTTTATCGAAGATAAGGTGACCATATGTGTGTGGGTTTATCTCTGGGCTTTCTCTCCTGTTCCATTGATCTATATTTCTGTTTTTGTGCCAGTACCATACTGTCTTGATTACTGTAGCTTTGTAGTATAGTCTGAAGTCAGGGAACCTGATTCCTCCAGCTCCATTTTTCCTTTTCAAGATTGCTTTGGCTATTCAGGGTCTTTTGTGTTTCCATACAAATTGTGAAATTTTTTGTTCTAGTTCTGTGAAAAATGCCAGTGGTAGTTTGATAGGGATTGCATTGAATCTGTAGATTGCTTTGGGTAGTAGAGTCATTTTCACAATGTTGATTAATCATTAGAGAAATGCAAATCAAAACTACAATGAGATATCATCTCACCCCGGTCAGAATGGCCATCATCAAAAAATCTAGAAACAATAAATGCTGGAGAGGGTGTGGAGAAAAGGGAACACTCTTGCACTGTTGGTGGGAATGTAAATTGATACAGCCACTATGGAGAACAGTATGGAGGTTCCTTAAAAAACTAAAAATAGAACTACCATACAACCCAGCAATCCCACTACTGGGCATATACCCTGAGAAAACCATAATTCAAAAAGAGTCATGTACCAAAATGTTCATTGCAGCTCTATTTACAATAGCCAGGACATGGAAGCAACCTAAGTGTCCATCATCGGATGAATGGATAAAGAAGATGTGGCACATGTATACAATGGAATATTACTCAGCCATAAAAAGAAACGAAATTGAGATATTTGTAGTGAGATGGATGGACCTAGAGTCTGTCATACAGAGTGAAGTAAGTCAGAAAGAGAAAAACAAATACCGTATGCTAACACATATATATGGAATCTAAGAAAAAAAAAAAGGTCATAAGAACCTAGGGGTAAGACGGCAATAAAGACACAGACCTACTAGAGAATGGACTTGAGGATATGGGGAGGGGGAAGGGTAAGCTGTGACAAAGTGAGAGAGTGACATGGACATATATACACTACCAAACGTAAAATAGATAGCTAGTGGGAAGCAGCCGCATAGCACAGGGAGATCAGCTCGGTGCTTTGTGACCACCTAGAGGGGTGGGATAGGGAGGGTGGGAGGGAGGGAGACGCAAGAGGGAAGAGATGTGGGAACATATGTATATGTATAACTGATTCACTTTGTTATAAAGCAGAAACTAACACACCATTGTAAAGCAATTATACTCCAATAAAGATGTTAAAAAAAAAAAAAAAGAAGAGTGTATTCTAGGCAGGCAAGGAATGGAGAGAAAAAAGAACAAATTAAAAAACAAATGAAACAAGGAAAGGGGCTTGTGTGGACTGATAGTGATATGCCAAGAATCAGAGGTTGAATAAATAGCATATTTCCATTAATGTGGCCTAAGATCATATTAGCATTTTTAAGTAGCTACACAAAGACTACCAGGTTTCTATGCCAGATATTCCTACCACCCCCACCTAAATAAATGCTTTTTTAGACCTAAATACAGAACTACTCACTTAGTCCTATTTCAGCTTATCTTGGCAGATTTGGTCCATTTTTCCAGGTTATTGAGCTCTGTATGGATCCTGATTCTGTTATCCATGATGCTGCTACTCTTCCTATCTTGGTGGCATTCAGTATTAAAGTCTATGTGACCTCTTCAGTCTCTTTATTTTTTTTAATTTTTTTAAATTGAATTATAATTAATCACAATGTTGTGTTAATTACTGCTGTACAGAAAAGTGACTCAGTTAACATATATATATATATATATATTAAATACTGACTGTAGTTCCTGGTGCTATACCGTAGGACTTTGTTGTTTTTCTATTCTATATATACCAGTTTGTATCTGCTAATCCCAAACTCCCAATCCAACCCTCTCCCATCCCCTCCCCCTTGGTAACCACCAGTCTGTTCTCTATGTCCCTGATTCTGTTTCTGTTTCATAGATAGGTTCATTTGTGTCACGTTTTAGATTCCACATATAAGTGATATCATATGTTCTTTGTCTTTCTCTTTCTGACTTACTTCACTTAGTATGATAATCTCTAGCTGCATCCTCGTTGCTGCAAATGGCATTATTTCATTCTTTTTTATGGCTGAGTAGTATGCAGGCTCTTTAAATCCTCTCCCATTTAACACTTGGTAGGCTTCCACTGTAGCTCAGACCCTGTACCAGGTACAGGTAATACCAAAATGTAAAGAATGAGGGCTTCCCTGCTGGCACAGTGGTTAAGAATCCGCCTGCCAATGTCGGGGACACTGGGCCCTTGTCCGGGAAGATCCCACATGCCATGGAGCAACTAAGCCCGTGTGCCACAACTATTGAGCCTGTGCTCTAGAGCCCGCGAGCCACAACTACTGAGCCCACATGCCACAACTACTGAAGCCCGCACACCTAGAGCCCATGATCCGCAACAAGAAAAGCCACCACAAAGAGAAGCCCACACACCGCAACAAAGAGTAGCCCCCACTCACCGCAACTAGAGAAATCCCGCACGTAGCAATGAAGACCCAACGCAGCCAAAATATAAATAAAGAATGGGTCCCTGTCCTCAAGGAGCTCACAGTCTAGAAGAGAGAGAGACATGAGAACCCAAGGTTACAATGTAGCAACATCCTTGCTGCAAAGCAAGGGACATGGAAACAGAGGGAGGAAGGGCAACCAGGTCTCTCTGGGGATTAGAGAATGCCCCAGAGGGGGAAGAATTTAGGCTGCAACTTGACAGGAAAGGAATCAGCTGGGAGGGAAAGCTGGAAAGAGAGTAGCAGGAGGAATGGTCCTTCAAGGAAGGGAGTGAGCATGCATGTCTCTGTTGGCCTGCCCAATCTCCATTCCAGCTTCTCCCAGAGTCAGTTCTCCATTTTTCCTCTGGAAAGCTGTCCCACCCTGGAAAAGCTGATTCCAACCCCTGCTCCAGGGATGGGCTCAAGACCTGGACCATCAGAGCATCACCTTCCTCTCACCACTGTGATTGGTTAATAAGTGGGCACCTGACGCAAGGCAGGCCAATCAGATGCAACCAGAGCTAATCCAGTACTTGGCTTGGGTACCCATGTGAGAGGGACACTCTTTCTGCTGGATTTGTTCCTGTGAGGATGTAGTCGTCTGGAGCTGTGGCAGTTATCTTGCCATGATGTGAAGACAAGCCTATAGGAGAAAGGAACCAAGAAGGGAAAAAGCAGAGCTGAGAGATAGATGATGTGGTGACACTGCTTGAGCCCTTGGACCCAGCCACACCTGAAGCTGAGCCAGATCTACCCCTGGACATTCAGTTACGTGAACCAATAAATTTCCTTTTTGCTTAAGTCGATTTGAATTGGATTTTCTGTTCCTTGCAATTCAAAGAGTCTTGACTGGTCCAAAATGACAAAACATGAAATTAGACAAGTAGGCAAGGGCCAGATGGGAATTTAGATTCTATCCAATGGGATAAACATTGTAGAAACTGAAGAATCCAGAGCAAGGAGTAAAATTACATGATTTGCATGATTCACACCAGAGATTAGTATGGTGGCCAGGGTGGAAGATGAGACCAGAGGCAGAGAAGCAAGTTAGGAGCCTAATGCAGTAATGCAAGTAAACAAAGATAGCATCCCAAGCTAGGAAGAGGAAGGAGTCTTAGCTTAGTATGTTATAACAAATTACCATAGACTGGCTGGCTAAACCAACATTTATTTCTCATAGTTCTGAAGTCTGGAGGTCCAAGATCAGGATACCAGCATGGTTGGGTTCTTGGTAAAGGCCACCTTCCTGGTTTACAGATGGCCATCTTCTCATTGTACCGTCACATGGTGGAGAGCAGAGAGAGAAGCAAGCTGTCTTGTTTCCCTTCTTATAAGGAAGTCCCAAAGGCCCCATCACCAAATATAACCACATTGGGGCTTAGGATTTTAACATATGAACTTTGAAGGGATACAAACATTAAGTCTGTAACAGAAGGAAAGGAAAGAATGGACTTAAGAGAAACTTAAGAGGTGGGATCCATTGGATTCAGGAATGGAGTAGAATTGAGAGAGACATGGGGATTAGGGAAAGGGAAGATTCTGGAATAACTCTTGGGTTTCTGGTATTGGTAACTTTATGGGCCACAGTGCCCTATGTGGAGACAGAGAACACTGCAGAAGACACAGGTTTATAGCAGAGGAGAGGGAAGAGATGGAGGTGAGAAGGAAAGGGCAGTGATGTGTTCAGTCTGAGACATGTTGAGTTTTAGGTGCCTATGAGACATCCACTGAAATGTCCAATAATGGGTCCACAGGTCTGGAGTTTAGAAGACAGGTCCATGGCCTAACAATATAATATAATATGATTATGATACAACATACTATGATGGGATAAGATAATATGATTCTTTCATTTCCTGTTCTCACTAACACATTACAAAAAAAACTAAGTGGCTTTTTTTTTTGCTTTATTTTGTTAGAGAAGATGTGAAAGTTAAGTAGAATCTGGCTATGTTTTCACACACAAACACATATGTGCACAAATAATGACAACTCAATTTTATAAAAATGTAATGAAAACAGTATAAAAACCGTTTTATAAAAAAAAAAACAAAAACGTTTTATCTCTTTACTTCTCTTTGACTCTCAATTAATAATGGATATAAAAGCAGGCCTTCAATTATTATTCTAACAAAGATAGTCCACATCTTTAAAAATTATTTCATCTGTATTAATACTTAAAATCATCTAAGAAAAAGCGAAAGAAAAAAAAAAAGAAGACAGGTCCATGGCTATAGATATAGACACAGGGTGAGAGAAGACTTCCCAGAAGAAGTGATAGCTGAGCTGAGAACCCGAGAATGACTCAGAGAGAGCTAGGTGAAGAGAAAGGGGGAGAGCTTCAGGTAGGAGGCACTGCGTACATGAAGACCCCAAGGCCTGAGAGAAGTTGGCCTCTGCTCCGACAGTCTGACCCTTCATTTTGAAAATAATAAAGAAAATGGAGATTCCTGGAAAATGCAGCACATCCACCTCTGCCTGTATCTCCTGTGAGCCCCCAGGAGGGCTGGTAGAGAGAGAATGTGGCCAGCACACAAGGGACCAGCCACGGCAACTAACAAAAGCCAGAGGTATCTTCTTGTCAACCTTGAGCAGCAAAGCAGCAGACGTAAGCAAAGAATAGCTAAAGCCGTTCCAAGAAAGAATTTCCTTTGAAACATCACAAATGAAAAACAAAATCCTCTTAACCTAGTGACGGGCTCCTGATGGAATAAAGCACTTTCTCTGAAACTACCCCCAAATTAGCAAAACCATAATTAGGATTACTAAATGAATAGATCAGAATTCCACAGAGAAAATATTTACTCAGGCAAAACCTCCTCAATTCAATAGCTCTTTCAATTAATTTTTTCTAAAGTTTTGGATTTCCACAGACTAATCTGCAGGCATTTAGAAGGATTTGTAAGCCACTCGCCAAGTAATTAAAGTGTGAAATGTCTTTGCCAGGAAGCTCTTTGGGGACCTTTTTGGTAACATACAGAGAGGAGAAAGGTATCCGAAACACCTCCCTGCAGCCAACAGGACCCTGCCTCTCAGTGCTAGTTCATCTCCCACTGGGACATGCCTTACAAACCTTCTCAAGCAGCCTAGGGTTGTGCAATGCCTTGGTCAAGTCCTAACATGGTGGTTGCCCCAGCTGGAGGGACAGAGCAAGCATGGGAGCCTCCCTCACCGTAGAACTGAAGGTTTCATCTGGAGGAAGCTAATGGATGATTAGAGCTGATAGGGCTCACACAACGGAGACGGACTGTGTTACTTTTTTTTTTTTTTTTTTTTTTGGCTGTGTTGGGTCTTCGTTTCGTGCCAGGGCTTCCTCTAGTTGTGGGAAGTGGAGGCCACTCTTCATCATGGTGCGCGGGCCTCTCATTATCGCGGCCTCTCTTGTTGCGGAGCACAGGCTCCAGACGCGCAGGCTCAGTAATTGTGGCTCACAGGCCTAGTTGCTCCGCGGCATGTGGGATCTTCCCAGACCAGGGCTCGAACCCGTGTCCCCTGAACTGGCAGGCAGATTCTCAACCACTGCGCCACCAGGGAAGCCCCGGACTGTGTTACTTTGATTGTGATACTGAATCAAGCCTGGGCCACAAGTGAGATAGGCTGGGACCTGCGACCCTTCACCAAAGTGCTGGCACCTGGACAAACATTTCATCTCCTCGAGCAACAGAATACAAAGAACCTATAAAGGACGAAACACAACTGCACGCATGCGCAGTCGGGGCAATTATGAACAATAAGATACAAAAAGGCCAAACCAACTGCCATTCCTGAGGTGCCGGGAGCAAAAGCAGAGTACTGCTCATGATCTCTGCACACAGCACCACCAAGGGCAGGGGCAGACCACCTAAGCTACCCCTCCGGCCCGACCCACCGATCTGCCCACACCCTCATCCCGTTAAAGGAACCAGCCACCCTTCTCAGGGAGTGAGCAAGGGTTACTTGTTTTTACTCCCTCATGCTGCAGCATGAGTCCTAATAAAGCCTTGCCTGAATTCCTCATCTGGCCTCTTATCAATTTCTACTGATTAAAAGAGTCCAAGTACCCGAGTCGGTAACACATGGAGCGCTGAGATTAATTTAGAGTACCCTTAGATTTTGACGAGTGGGACATCTGGGAGAATCCTTGATGTGGAAGGTAAGCAAGGTCCTACCCAGAGCCCTATCTCACCTATTGCCTCTGTGTTCCTTGCCCGCTCACATTCCCCAACCACACGAGTCTCTTCATCTTTCTCCAAACTCACCTTTTGCCCCAGTTGTGCCCTCTGTTTTAAATGTTCTTTTCCTTAAAGAAGGGAGCTGTCAGACTGGAGAACACAGGGTAAAGGTACCCAGTGCTCCATGTAGCCCTGAACCCGGGCCTGGTGCTCTTGCAGTGCAAGCCTCTGATCCCCCCTCACCAACCCTCAAGCATTCCTCCTTGTTCCTCCAAAGAAAATCCACCACACAATGCATTAGAGTCAGAAATTGATTTTGTTCTGAAGTTTCAACGGGGAACACACAGTAGAGGGTCACATTGCAGAGCACACAGCAAACTCAACAGAAATTCCAATTAGACATGTCACTCTCCCTGCAAAGTTTCTCGTCAGCCACACAATTCCCCTCCCCCTTGACCCTTCCAGGAAGCTTCAGCCTCTACTCCTGCCACCCTCTCCCATATATTTCTCTCTCTTTCTGAAGAGAAGTTTAACTTTTCCTTGTCTTGCTTCCAATTTTAGAGTCTCCCTCCCATGACCCCACTCAACAGTCTTTGAGTTCCATCTTCTTTAGAAGGCAGTGGGAAGTTGTAAATAACAAACAATATTTTTCCACGTCAGACCTTTTTCGCTTGTGAATGAGTGCCAGAACTCCATGGGAAGCACAGTTCGAGGCCTGGCTGAGGATGAGTGAGCAGCTTTAGTGGTCACTCTGGCTGCGGGACCTCCCCGGAACCACCTGGGCCTTCCTGTGATCCTTCTGAAGAGCCTAGCAGGGGCTGTTCCACCTGGAAGTGGGCTGCAAAGGCCTCACCAGACCACAGGAAAAAGAGACCCAGACTAAAGCAAGAAAGTGGAAGAATGGATCTTTACAGGAAAAGATGCCCATGCTTCAGTTGCCTGAGGGCAGCTTCTATAAACTATAAAATCTCAAGTCACGGGACATTCCGATTGGGTGGTTGCTGGGTTCCCGCATGCCTTGAGAAAAGGAGACAACCACAGCCTTCCTCTCTTCTTCAAGCCTTGCCCACCTATTTCCACCTGGGAAAGCTGGGGTTGCCATGCCGATCTGACTCAGGTAAACGAATACAGCTGTTTCCACAGGGGTGGGCCTGAAAGCTGCTGGCAGGAGAATCCAGCTGAGTCTTTAGTATCTGTTTGTACCCACATGTTGCCCTGGGGGAAAAAAAATTATAACTCTTACTCAATAGAGGAGGATAGAAAAACATATCTAATGGACTGGGGCAGCCCCAGATAGATGTCTCATTGCTGAACCCCTAGGAAGGGTTCAACTTAATGGCACTTGAATTTAAACCTGTGACTTAGAGTTACCTGTAGGCTGGGATGAGGATGGGAGCAGTGGTTTGGAGTCCTGGCTGGTGTGGAGTGTCTGAATATCTGATTCACCAGCAGGGGGCAGCAAGGAGCAAGATCCAGAAGTAGTTTGTAGGCTGACTTCTGCATTACTGGAAACTTTGGAAATACTGAGGAGGGAAACACTTGGAAGGATTGGACTTCCTGTTATTCAGATTGGTGGGGATGTAGAGCCTTCATACATTGAGATATTTTGTTTGGGAGCATTTTACCTGCAGAATCCACCAAGTTGGCTGTTGTCAGATATTTATACAGATATTTACATTGATTAAGATAGGCATCTGACAGATTGTACTTTCCAAAGATGGCCACAGCAATATCACCCATCCCACATATCCTTCTATGATGTAAACCTACCACACCCCTATCAGGAGGTTGAGTTTATTTCCCCTTTGTATCTAAGTTTTCCAACATTTGCTTCAACCAATAGAATACAGCAAAAGGGATATTGCATCAGTTCTGGGCATAGCTTTTAACTGGCCTAGTAGCTTCTTCTTCCTGCCTCTGGGAATGCTCTCTCTTGGGTCCCTTTCAGAACCGAGCTATTGACTATATTTTTTTCTTTTCTGTATTCTTAATGCTCTGGCATTTGAGGCCTTGATCTGGAGAGAATGCCCCTCCCAGGGTTAGTTCATTCCTAGACCCTCCCTTACGTGTGTGCCTTTGATATACAAACCAACAAATCTAGAGCCCACACTTCCACCATCTCCTTTATCATATTCTTACACACTAAGCCAATATCCCCCGTGCCTTATCTCACTCCAGGGCCATGTGCCAGACAACTAAGGACCACCCCCATAGCCAGGGCCTAAACTTACTCACTGTGCCTACCCTGCCTCGCCCATGCCTTCCCGCAAAAACCCTGATAAAGGCTCTGGAACATGCTCTCCTCTCCCCTATTTCTGCCTCCTGGTGACCCCAGTGCTCCCTTGTGTGGCCCTGCATGACACGCAATGCCTCCTGTTTCTAGGGATCTGTGAGTGTAAACGTCTTCCTCCGTGTCAATCATTTCCGTGTCTGCATGTCTTACCATACCTGATCAAAACAAGTCCTGGATATACTTTAGAACAGCCACAATGCTATGAGAAGCCCAAGCCACATGGAGAGGCCACAGGGAGGCATGACAGTCAGTAGCCCCACTTGAGCTCCCCGACAACACCTTGTGTCAGCTGCCAACCACATGAGTGAGCCCTCCTGGACATTCAGCACAGAAAACCACACAGCTCTAACCAACTTCTGACGGCAACTGCTTGAGAGATGCCCAGTGAGCTCCACTGAGCTAAGCCCAATCAACTCGCAGAATAATACATTGTGCTGTAAACCACTCTGTCTGGGGGCTGGTTTGATACACAGCAGTAGATACCCAGAGCATGCATGATGTTCTTTCACCGAAGGATCAGTTCCCATAACGTTAAATTCCCACGAATGGTACTGTAGCTCCTTGCTACTCAAAGCTTGAGGACCACCTGGACACTTGTTACAAATGCAGAATTTCAGCCCCATCTCAAACTTACTGAGCCAGAGTTTGCATTTTAACAAGAACCCCTGATGAGTTGAGTGCACGTTAAAGTTTAAGAAGCACTGCAGAAGAAAATATTGACTATACCCTGCCCAGCTCCCCCTTGGATCTTTACTGGAGCTGTTCTTTCTGTACATGCAGACAGCCAGAAGTGTCTGGGAGTTTATGTCCCCTGGGGTAGCCCACACAATGACCAACTAGTATGGCAGTATGAAAGCCTAGCTCTCTTGCCTTGAGGTGGAACAAACTAAGGGGTAATCTTCTCCAGAGCCAATAGGATCAGTCTAAGACTCGGACTTTGCCTGAGATTTCACTCTTGCTTCACCTCCTCCTCTTCCCTGTCCTGCTTTCCCCACTCCCTTTCCAACTTTTCTTACGAGCTCTTCCCTAATAAATCCCTTTTAGGTGACCCCTCATCTCAGGATCTGCAACAGGTACCTCACATGAGAACATTTCAACTAATCAGAACGTGGCACTGCCCTATCCCGTCCTAGTCCCACAGGTAGTAGTTATTGGCTAACATATTAGAACAGAGAGCATTGGGGGGATAAAAGGCCTGGGGAGGAAAAGAAGGCGATGAGCATAGACAACTCTTTTGAAGGGCTTTGCTATCGAGGGGAACTAAACAACGATGCAGGAATTGGAGAGAAATGAAAGTTGTGTTAATTACATTGCTGTATAACCCATAACTTCAAAACTTAACAACTTGAAACAACAAACATTTATTATCTCACACAGTTTCTGAGGGTCACGAATTCCTCAAGGTGGTCCTGGTTCAGAGTCTCTCACAAGGTTGCAGTCAAGATGTCAGCCAGGGCTGCAGTCCCATCTGAAGGCTTGGTGACAGCTGGAGGATCTGCTCCTAAACCCACTCACATGGCTGCTGGCCGGAGGCTTCAATTCCTCTCCACTTGGGCTTCTCCACAGGGTTGTTCATGACATTGCTTCCCCCATAGAGAGTGTTGAAAGAGATGTATTTGCAAATGTGTAGGCAGGAACGGGGAAGGACATACTGTTAACAGTTGGTAAAAATCCTTAACTCTTGGGAGTGGGATTGAGGAGCACAGGACGGTGGGAATGATGAAGATAGACTTCCACTTTGTATGCTTCTAAATTCCTTCTGTAATTTTAAAACATTAAAGGAGAAAGCTTAAATGAATTGCCAGTAGTTGGTAATGAATAAAACTGCAAAAATATCTATGAGAAGGAGAAGTGACAAGCATAGAAAATTTGAATTGGGTCATAAAAAATATGTGGGGATAAAAAAATATGTGGATGATTTTAGAGGCATGTATCTGTCCCATGTGGGATTTCTGGAAGCAGGTTGTGAGCTCTGGAATTACTGCAGACCCCAGGCGAAATGGAAGTTCCTACCTCCACTAAGAAAACCGAAAGCATTCTGGGAATCTTCTTTCTCTCCTGTTTACTCTCCCCAACATAGGGGGGCATCAGCTCTGACCAGCTCTCGTGGCCTTCTTTCACCAGCTGCCTGTCTGGGGACTGACCATAGGCTTTCTGGTCTCATCTTCGTTAACACCTCAGATGCAAACATCTCCTGCTTCCTACGTCAGGCGTGACCATTTGCCCTGGATGTAGGGTCCCAACTCCTCCAGCAGACACAGCAACTGAAACAATTCAGTCTCAGGTTTTAGCATCAGCCCCTAAGAGTAAAGACAGGTAAATAGTTTACTCTCAGCTCCAGAAATGCACCTGCCCTCTGGCCCTGCCACAGAAGTAGCCACATTCCCTGAGTTCAAGGGACAAAGAAGCCCTCTTGAGCCTGACCCCCTATCCCAACAATGTGTGGAGCTGACCATCAGGCCCAGGAGAGGTCCTGGCTGTGTTGAAGGCAACATCACACTCTCGGTGTGGTCCTTGGCTCAGAAGCTTCCTCTCCAGGCATGACACTCAAGGCCCCCCTAATCGTACACAGATGTGGGGTGACTCAGAGAGAAGCGGGGGCTGCAGAGGCTTGTGGAAATGATGGGAACTTAGGGGTCTGCACCTATGTCAGGACAATGAGAGAACAGAGGTCTTGGTGGCCTGAAATGAGAGCCGCATGACATAGGGTAAAGCTCAAACAGAGACTGAAGAAGACTGTGGGGTAGGACTCATCCTGCTGGCTTCTGGTGCCACCCTTAGACAGAGGCAAGAGTAGCCCCTACCGAGGGTCTCTTGACTTTCTGAGTAGTGTGGTGCATGGACCAGTGCCAATCCACAAACAGTCTGTTACTGGTTCTTGATGAGTTCGCACAAAAACCGAGACTAATTTCATGTCTGTTGA
This sequence comes from Balaenoptera ricei, assembly GCF_028023285.1. Lineage (NCBI taxonomy): Eukaryota > Metazoa > Chordata > Mammalia > Artiodactyla > Balaenopteridae > Balaenoptera > Balaenoptera ricei. The sequence continues at coordinate 64,143,735 of NC_082640.1, forward strand.
ATTTGTAAAACTTTAGCCTTGTATTTTGTATGGATTTTTTAAATTTCATTTTTCTAGTGATTTACTTTTATTGGATTTTTACAGAAGAATTGGTTTGGATTGGATTGGAAAATTAAAAACCGATCCTGCACCACAGAGAATTTGCAAAGCCCTGCTTTAGAAGATCCCACACATCACAAATACACAAAAAATAAATTGATTAAGGAGCACTTGGGATCTGGTGCTCAGCACGGGCATAGCGCAGGTATTCAGGTAACACGGTTCAGGCCCCAGGAAACACCACTGCCCTATGCCCTAGACACAAAAAACAACTGTGTCTGAACGTCACAAAGATTTCTTGGCTGTGCATCTACCCACATCGGAGGCAGACAGTGCTTCAGAGTAAGAGGAAGATTTGAGTGGCAGAAGCACTTAGGTAAGAAAAAAAAAAAAACACAAATTAATTAGCTTGTCAAATCCTTTTTCTCAGATAGCATGAATGCAGTAGTTTCTTGCAGGGTGAAGCGCCATTTCCCAGGAAGGCCATACATCCATTTTCATGCTTTTCTTTGTGCTCCAGTTCGTGGTCCAGGGGATACTCATGAAATAGTGTGGTACTGACAGTTTCACATGGTGGCTGAGGAACATTTTGCAATGTTCACACTTTATTTTACCTTTAAAACCATATATATGTTAAGTATAGATACATGACACTAATTCTTCCCATCATTGCACGAATCTAGATATTACTTTAAGAGACGGTGAAATTTACAATGTAAGAGGTAGAAATTTATACTGTGAAATTAAAATATTTTGTAGTATTTTCTGTAATAATGATAACTTATCTTAACTCCGTTAAAATATTTGAATGGAATGTGTACAATTCATGGTTCACTTGCAAATTTAAATATGGTTTTTAAAATTTTGATGACCATCTCACTTATTATTGAAACTTTCTCCAAATCAAAATGAATTTTTTTAATTATCTAAGAATTACATTGATTCAAAAAAGATAGTCTAATTTATCATCATTTCCTTTTTTTTTTTTTTTTTTTAAACATTTTAATTAATTTATTTATTTATTTTTGGCTGTGTTTGTTGGGTCTTTGTTTCTGTGCGAGGGCTTTCTCTAGTTGCGGCGAGCAGGGGCCACTCTTCATCGCAGTGCACGGGCCTCTCACTATCGTGGCCTCTCTTATTGCGGAGCACAAGCTCCAGACGTGCAGGCTCAGTAATTGTGGCTCACGGGCCTAGTTGCTCCGCGGCATGTGGGATTTTCCCAGACCAGGGCTCGAACCCGTGTCCCCTACGTTGGCAGGCGGATTCTCAACCACTGCGCCACCAGGGAAGCCCTTATCATCATTTTCAATAGAACATAAATTGTGCAAAAATGTTGATTTTTGGTAATTAAGTAATCAAGGTCATTAAGTAATATTGCAATTAGGAAAGCAAGAAAAATAAACTTTATGAAAAGATACACAACAATTTATGATTTATGTAGATGTTGATCTTATTACTTATCTAAACATCACCAGCCGGTCCACAGAATGTCCAAATACGTGCAAAAATAATTAAATTCTGTTATCTTAACTGGCTTGCCAACTTTCATTCCTATAAAAACCACAGTGTTACACTGTGTTACACTGTAAATAATTTTTTTGATCTTATGAAGGTATATTTTTCAGGATAGGGGGATAGAATTTTTTATCTAATAGTTTATTGGCTTTGTTTATAATTTTAAATATTTACCCGTGTACTACATGGGCCTCCATTTAGTATATAGACCTGCTTAGAGTTGTCTTCCTGAGCTAGGCTAGGACCGCCCAGCAGTTGACTGGAGGTTAGTGAGTTCACTGCACACTTTAATTCACTTAAGAGAGGGTGCATCAGGTGGATGGAGACGTGACTTGAACACAAATATCCGAAGGGAAACATGGCTTTTAGATAATAATTATTTGCAACTGATCTCACGTCTCATTTATTCTTCAGTTAGTAGAGATTTTTGTCTGACTTTGGCTTAAGAAAGTCACTGTAGGTGTGACTGACAGTGGATGTCTGTAAGAGCCACCTCCGTGATCTTCCTTTGTGGGTGTCCCTTCTTTGATCCTGGAGAGACAGGATCTGAGCCCTGCTGAGAGAGGATGCCTCTGTCCTAGATGGTCACTCCTCCAAGCCCTGCTCTGGAATCAATGCTGCTGGTTAAGGACAGGAGGAAGTGAGCTTCCAAACATCCACAACTGTCCACCTTGCCCCAAACTAGAGGTGGAGATCTCCTATGGACAGAAAAGATCACAGTTTACCCCGGGGCCTCTGGACCGTGAGCCCTGAGGGAAAGCACTGTCATTTACACCATTTCTCTGCTGAGAGGCATTTGCTTTGTTCCCAGGGTGTGTGTGTCTCCACACACACAGGCATCGTGCATGCACCTCTACGATCAAAGCTGCAATAAAACACCCTTGTACATGGACCCTTAGGTGGAGGCTTTCATTTCTCTGGAATAGATTCCCTGGAGTGGGATTACTAGGTCAAAGGGCATATGTATTTTTAATTTTAATGGATTTTTCCAGATTGATTTCCAAGAAGGCTGTAATAATTTATATCTCCACCAGCAATGATTTTTTTAAACTTAATTTTATTTATTTTTTTATACAGCAGGTTCTTATTAGTTATCTATTTTATACATATTAGTGTATATATGTCAATCCCAATCTCCCAATTCATCCCACCACCACCACCGCCCCCCTCCACCAGCAATGATTAAGTACACACTTTTCCCCCATATGCAATAGGTATAGAAGCCCTTTTTAATTTTGCCAGCCTGAAAGGTGCAAACTGGTATCTTATTACTACTTTAATTTACATTACCCAGAATTCTAATGAATTTCAGCATCTTTCCACATAGTTGGATAATTTTCTTCTCTGATTTGCATTACTATCATTTTATTTATTTCTCCATTGGGTTGTCTTACCAATGGGTAAAAGCTCTTTACATATTACAGCTTTGACTATCAGCTGCATTACACATATTTTTTCCAAATCTAATGTTTGTTCTTGACATTGCTTACAGTATCTTTTGCCATAAACGTGCTTTAAAAATATCTATATGCAAAAATGTCTATCTTTTTTGATCTCCTAGATTTCCAACTTTGGTTGGGAAGGTCTTCGAACCCCTAGTTTATATGAGGCCTCCTTGCCAAATTTTTATTGAAGTATAACATACATATGAAATACTGCACATATTTTTGTGGATCCATAAATTTTCACAAGTGAAAACACTCATGTAACTGGGTCCCAGCTCAAGAAACAGAACATTCCCAGCACCCTAGAAGCTCGTTTGTGTCTCCTTTCAGTCATTACCCTCCCCAAAGAAAGATTAACCTCTACCTTGACTTCGAACATAATAAGTTAGTGTCAAAAGTTTATTGAAACGAATCATCCATATGTACTCTTTTGTGCCTAGCTTCTTTAACTCAGCAATGTGTTTGCGAGATTCATTCATGCAGTCCACTCATTCTCATTGCTGTGCAGTATTCCTTACATAAATATACCACACTTTGTTTATCTGTCTTATTGTTGGGTTGCTTCCAATTTGGGTCTTTTACAAATAGTGCTGCTATGAACACTCTTGTACATAATTTTGGTGAATTTATGTTTGCATTTCTGTTGTATATTTACCCAAGAGTGTAATTTCTGGATCACGGGAGAGGTGTACATTCAGCTTTTGTAGGTATGGCCAGTTTTCCAAAGTGGTGATTCCAATTACACCCTCACCAGTAATGTAAGAGATGGCTTAGTTGCTCTATATCCACCCCAGAACTTGGTTATCATCTGACTTTTTCATTAGGTGGGTATAAGCTACTGTTGTACTGTGGTTTATCCTGCCAGATTTTTAATATTTTCTTTTTTACATTTTAAGCCCTTAATTCAGCTGGAATTTTATGTTTGTATATGATAAGATAGGAGTCCACCCTGACTCTATTTCAGACAAAGAGCCAGATGTGCCAGACTAAATAATATATATTTTTGCCTGGCTTTGTCTTGAGTATAAGTAGGCATCTGCCAGGTGGAGTGAGGTCGGGGACAGCACTCCAGGCTGACGGGGCTGCAGGAGCAAAGGCACAGAAGCATGAAGTGGCATGATGTGGGTAAAATTAAAAGTGTGGCAGCAAGAGGCACAGGAGGGGAGGCAGAGTCAGCTCTTGTCTTTCTCGCAAGAGTCCACAGGCACGAGGCTGCTGTTGAATGGATGCACCAAAGAAGGAAGGATCCCCTCCATTTCTGATGTCTGGGGATCTTCTTTGAGATTCTCATTTTGAAAAGTGTGATTATGTCACTTTTAGAGGAGTGCTAACTGAGGTACTTATTATGATCTATGACATTTATTATTTCATTTAATCCTCACAATGACTTCATGATGGGGGCACTATTAACCTCGACTTAACAGATGAAGGCTGGAGGCTCAGAGAAATCAAGCAGCCTGCCCTCAGTCACACAGCTAGTAAGAGCTGAGATTAGAGCAGCCCAGGTCTGTCTCCCTCCTGAGTTCCTACTCTTTCTTCCAGACACGCTGTTGGCACTGCCAGTGGACGGAGACTTGAGCTTCCAGCCACTTTCCAAACAATGGAGCATGTGATGAAGCAGGGATTTATAATCATTCCTTCAAGCCCCTGCAAACAGACCTTGTTGGTGGCTGCTTTCTCTTCCCCAGTCACACTGAGTGGTTGATTTCTTGGGAAACTGAGTTGCTGTTCCAGACAGCAATGGCCTCTTCAGCTGAAAAGCAAGCAGGGTCATACTGAGGTGGCTACTCTGGGCCCATATGTGCAAGTTTATGAGTCCACGGAGAGAAGGGAGCACACTCCAGGAGAAGCAGAATGCGGTGAGAGAGACAGAGAGCGCCAGGTTGCCTCTGTCCTCCGCCCCCTTCCAATTTGCAGTTCTAGGTCACAGAAGACCCAGCTGTTCTTTTCCCACCTGGGAGAGATCTCTGTGCCCTACAATAACTGCCCCCCACCCCCTGTAACCTGCACTATCTCTGTTCCCCTACTGCCAGGGAGACACGGACACTCATTGACAAGAACACACTGGCACTCAGACACACATCAGACTCCCAGACACACGCAGGTGACACACAAGCTCCACGCTGGCACAGCAGAGCCCAATCCCCACTTACAGAGAAACTGCCTCCTGGAATATGAGATCCCAGAGAATCAGTCTAGCTCAAGCATTTTCAAATCATGCCATGTGAATTATCCTGCAGAAGGAAGTCACACAAATAATGAAGCAATTTCCCACCAAAGGGAAGACTATAACTGCTAGAGATAATTGTAGAAAAGTACACTGAAATTATGAGGTGCCATTTCCCTCTATCAGATTGGCAAAGATTTAAAAGCTTGATAATATCCGGTGTTGGTGGGTGTGTAAAGATAGGCCATTTGGCAGAAAAAAATAAAGAATTACAACTTCTGGGGTGGGTAACTTGGCAATATATGTCAAAACGTTAAATGCAGCTGCCCTTAATCACAGTGATTCCACTCATAAAATTTTACATATATAGAGATAGATAACACCACACAAACATACTGATTAAGGAAGTTCACTGCAGTATTTGTTTACAAACCAGAAAATTGGAAACATCTAAAAAAATCCATTAATAAAAAACTGGCCAAATAAGTTAATGGTATACAACTACTATATATAAAATAAATAACTAATAAGAACCTACTGTATAGCACAGGGAATTCTACTCAGTACTCTGTAATGACCTAAATGGGAAAAGAATCTAAAAAAGAGTGGCGATATATATATATGTGTGTGTGTATGTGTGTGTGTGTAACTGATTCGCTTTGCTGTACAGCAGAAACTAACACAACATTGTAAATCAACTATACTCCAATAAAAATTAAATTTAAACAAGTTAAGTATACATATCATGGAATACTACTTAGCCATTAAAATGCTGAGGTGGACCTCTATGGTTCTGACATGGAAATATGTCCATAATATATTTTTTATTGAGGGATAGTTGTTTAGAATATTATATAAGTTTCAGGTGTACCACATAGTGATTCACAATTTTTAAAGGTTATACTCCATTTATAGTTATCATAAAATATTGGCTGTATTCCCTGTGCTGTACAATTTATCCCTGTAGCTTATTTATTCGATACATAGTAGTTTGTACCTCTTAATCTCCTACCCCTACCTTGCCCCTCTCCCCTTCCCTCATCCTACTGGTAACCACTAGTTTGTTCTCTTTATCTGAGTCTGTTTCTTTTTTGTTATATTCACTAGTTTGTTGTATTTTTTTAGATTCCACATAGAGGTAATAACATACAATTTTGTCTGTGTCTGACTCATTTCACTAAGCATAATACCCTCCACGTTCATCCACACTGTTGCAAATGGCAAAATTTCACTCTTTTTTATGGCTGAGTAGTATTCCATTGTGTGTGTGTGTATATGTATATATATATATATATATATATATATATATATATATATATATATATTACATTGTATGTACCACATCTTCTTTATCTGTTCATCTGTTCATGGACACTTAGGTTGTTTCCATGTCTTGGCTATTGTAAATAGTGCTGCTATGAACATTGGGGTGCATGTATTTTTTCGAATTAGTGTTTTCATTTTCTTTGGCTATATACCCAGGAGTGGAATTGCTGGATCATTGTACTTCTGTTTTCAGGGGTTTTTTTAAGTTATTTATTTATTTAGGCTGTGCTGGGCCTTTGCTGCGGCATGCGGGCTCAGTAGTTGTGGCATGCGGGCTTAGTTGCGGTCTGTGGGATCTCAGTTCCCCGACCAGGGATCAAACCCAGACCTCCTGCATTGGGAGAATGGAGTCTTAACCACTGGACGACCAGGGAAGTCTCTATTTTCAGTTTTTTGAGGAACTTCCATACTGCTTTCCCACAATATGTTTTTTACTTGAAGAAAAAGTAAAGTACAGAAGAGCATATTTTTTTTATCCCATTTGTGTTTTTAAAAACATGTTTGTATATGTATAGACGGTATCTATAAGGTATACAAGAAACTGTTATAGTAGGTAGCTCTGGAGTTGAAAGGGGAGTAGGAGGGAGGGGAAGAGAAGGGAGGCTGCTTTTTTTACTTAATAACCTTCTGTACTATTTGACATTTTCACAATGAGCATGTGTTAACTGTATAATAAATTATTTTAACTAAGATTTTTTTAAATATATTAAGGTTTCCTGTAAGATGTCACTTAGAAAAAGAGCTCTACCACAAAAATTTTGAAGAACCTTTATGCCACCCAACCCTACTGTACAAATTGCCAGGTGAAATTGTGAAAGCCTTTGCAAGTGAGGAGGAAAAGTACTGTATAGAGTAGTGGGCTAGTGTAATCTTCCAGGTTATCTGACTCTATAGTAGTCTCCACCTGCCATTGTCTTTGAGTCTGTAAATTGTAGAAAAATGAAAATAATACAAATGAGTCTTGTCCATAGCAGTACATGCATTTTGTCGGGTGAAGGTACAATTGATTTCCCCCCACTGTGGAAGAAGTCAATTTTGGATCAATTAACAAATTCATTTCATTATTCTTCATTGCCAGTATGCGTATCTGGTCTATTTTTTTAACTTTTATTTTATTTTATTTATTTATTGGCTGCGTTGGGTCTTGGTTGTTGTGCACAGGATTTCTCTAGTTGTGGCAACCGTGGGCTCAGTAGTTGCAGCACGAGGGCTCTAGGGCGCAGGCTCAGTAGTTGTGGCACATGGCCTTAGTTGCTCCGTGGCACATGGGATCTTGCCAGACCAGGGCTCGAACCCGTGTCCGCTGCATTGGCAGGCGGATTCTCAACCACTACGCCACTAGGGAAGTCCTGTGTATCTGGTCGTTCTATTGTCCTTTGAACTGATGTTTAACACATCACTGGTTCCCTCATTAATTAAATAAAATCTGACGCGTGTTCATTTTATATTTTTATGAGTTACGATTTTTCCGTTTAAACAATGATCTTTTAAGAAAGTGGAGACAGTGAGGACCAGTTGACGAGGGTTAGGTGTTCTCAAATTTGTCTATTTTACCTACATCATCAAGTAACAAGGATTTAAATCCTTCCCAATTTGACTTGAATACTTACTCCGTATAGAATATCGTTAATTTACAAGATGCTTTCTCACAAATATGTATACACACAGTTACACACGCACAAACACCCTGCTGACATGTACAAACTCCCACACAGATGCAGGACCCCTCCCCTCCCCCCCTCCCCCCTCCCCCCCCACGCGCGCGCGCACCACTGGAACACGGGTTCTCTTCTACAAAGCGGCTGAAGGGCTGGGGGTGGAGCGTGGTCCCTTCCCGCAGACCCTCGATTGTGCCACGCAGGGAGAAGAGGTGGCCCCCTCACTTATAACCGTGGGCCAGAGGCGGCGTGTTGCTCGGGTGCTGCGACAGGGGCTCGAGTCCGGGGAGGCAGGCCCAGCCCCATCCTCAGAGACAGCGCAACCTGGGAAGTGGGCCGCCCCCTGGAGAACCAGGCACCGCCCCAGGCGCCACACCCCGGAGTCCTGGGGAGTCCAGTAAGGCTGCCCGGAGCCGGTGGTCTCCGCACTGAGGTTTGAAAACCCTGAAGCCGAGACTTCAAGCCCAGGAGCACGGCGGCTGCTGGACTGAGCAGGGGATGAAAAAAGCCGAGGCTCCGAGCGCGGACCGGTTGAGCTGATGGCGTTTTTGTTGCGCGGAAAAAGAAATCCCACGAGAAGAAGACCCGGCGCTTGGCCTGGCCCCTGAGCCGGGAGCGGCTCGGCTCGAGACACCCCTCCCCGTGGCCCGCGCGGTCCCCGCCCCGCGAGTCTGACGCTCTTGCCGTGGGCTCTCGGCGCCCCCTGCGGGCTCCGAATGGCTCTCCCTCCTGGCGCGGGCCAGCCGGGGGAGGCGTCGGCCGGAGCCTGAGGGGCGCCCCCAGGATGCCGGCCAGGTTGTTGGGTCCTCGGTCCCCTCGAGGAGCCGGGGGCGCTCCTGCAGGCGGGGCTTGGTTCTGATGCATCCCCGAAGGTGCCGCATCCACGCATCTCCATCACCTAGGGAATTCCATCCCCATTCCGCAGATGAGGAAGCCGAGGTTCCAAGTCGGAGCCTGATGCATCCAGGGCACCAGGTGGAGTCTGTGGGACCCCAAGGCCCATCCTCACTCGCGTTCGTCTTTCTCCACCTAGGGACAACTTCCTTTGCCCTAGAGAGCCTAGTGTGGCCACAGACTCGATGGTTTGAGGTGCACTCTACGTTCCCTCTCTGTAGGGTTTTTTGGAGCCGGAGAGGTCGCCTGGAGCATCCTTCATGGAACGGGCTGGCAAGGCTGCGGTGTGGACAGCAGTGCGTGTGGAGTGGGGTTATTCCTATCTACTACAGAAGGGACGTGGAGTAACTTTACCGGAGGCAAATCTGAGAACATCATCGGTTGTGCCCTTGGACATAGGTGTGACTCTATCCTTAAGAGACGTTTAAGAAACTCAGCAGATTTTGCTGTGAGAATGTTCATCCCTCATTGTTTGTAATAGCAAAAACTTGTGAGAAGTCTAACTCTCTACCAGTAGGTTGAATAACTACTCGTCTATGCAGCCATGAAAAATCATATTGGATAAAAAATTTTGGTGATATATCAAAATGTTCATTATATTGTTAAGAAAAAATCATTACAAAACAACATATACAATAATAAAATTCCACTTTTGTGAAGATGGACGTATCCGTGTGCACTCATTAAATTAAAAAGTCTGCAAAGATATACAGCAAAAAATTAACATTGATCAGTGGGATTAAGTGTGAATTTTAAAGTACTTATACCTTTCTCGGGGCTTCCCTGGTGGCGCAGTGGTTGACAATCTGCCTGCCAATGCAGGGGACACGGGTTCGAGCCCTGGTCTGGGAAGATCCCACATGCCGCGGAGCAACTAGGCCTGTCAGCCACAACTACTGAGCCTGCGCGTCTGGAGCCTGTGCTCCGCAACAAGAGAGGCCGCGATAGTGAGAGGCCCGCGCACCGCAATGAAGAGTGGCCCCTGCTTGCCGCAACTAGAGAAAGCCCTCGCACAGAAATGAAGACCCAACACAGCCATAAATAAATAAATAAATAAACAAATAATTTTTTTTAAAGTACTTATCCTTTCTGTATTTTCTAAATGATATATACTGAATATGTATTGTTTTATGATTTATTTTTTTAAGCAGAAAAAGCCCAGTATTCACTTACCCCAAGAAGAGCAGCCTAAAGAGTTGCATCAAGGAAGTAAGAAAGAGGATTACTGGGGCATTTCCTTCCCCCATCCCAGGACAGCCACAGGAATCGTGGTCACCAAGAGCTGCTCCTTCTGAAGAACGTGACAGTGATGATACATTTTCCAAAGTGTTGATTATAACACAGTTTGCAACATGACTCAATTGGTGGATCACGCATTTGGCCACAAATCAGGAGCTCTGGAAGAAAAATCGCTACTGGATACCCACTCAAGTTGAAATGGATAAAGTAACTGACCAATGTGCCAGATTCCAGAAAGTTGACAAACATGCAGTAAGTAATGCGGTTCCTTTCATATACTAGCTCCATGCAAATTGACTGGAGCACATAGAGCAACATCTGAAATCCATTGAAGAAGGAGGGGATTTATCTGCACCAACCTGGGCTTGTAGCTCTAGGCTGTTCATGGTGAGCATGTGAAGCCATCCTGTTGATGGATTCAGTTGTGATTGGGAACGGTGGTGACAAAGTAGGCTGTCAGAAAGGAGCAAGTCGTCCATATTCTCCCAGGCAAGGAGACAACACTGAAAACTACTTTAGGCTTTTTCCTTTTGAAACTTGGCAAAGCGGAATTTGCTGAAAAGTAAGCAGTGCAGTCTGTTTTTAATTTCATTTCTCAAGAAAGCCAGCTAACTTTCATCATGACATACTAAGCTTGTATCTTTTTTGGAAGTTAACTTTTTCGTAAACCTTAACTAAAGATATGTAGAATTTTTATGTGTGAAAATAAAATCTAATTGTTAGCATATTTTTCCAGTGAAGTAGTAGCCACTTTTTGTTTTGAAAGTTATTCTTTATTGTGCTAAACAGTACATAGTGCCAAAAACTAAGAAAAACATGTATGATAGTTTTAACATCAGGAATGACTTGTTTAAAGGAATCTGTTTGCAATAAATTGTAATGAACTGTAATGACCCTCTAAAGAAAGATTTAGATGACCCTTTAAAGAAAGATTTAGAAATAAATTGCTAGAAGTATTAATTCATTAACAACTAAAAAAAAAAGAAAGAAAAACATAAACATGAATGAGGATGGCGGGAAATGAATTGCCTGCTCTTTCTGGGAGGTAGGGAAGTAACATCCACACTGGAACCTGCAGGCCCTGCCACTGCTGCTGAGGCCAGTGACCCCAAGAGCCGACCACTTGGGATGTTTGCTGCCCCTGGGCTGAGCACTATGGTCTAAGTCTGTGGTATAAAGAAGGGCTACTGCCGTAGAAGGAGATAGATGCAACCGGCTTCATTCTCAGAAGAATTTTTTTCTTTCAGTCTCAGAAATTTTTAAAAGAGAGTGTAGCATGTCTTTAGAAATCAGAGATTCAAATCTCAGCACCCAATGTCCCCACCACCACTATCACTAACTGTGTGCTTTTGGGCAAGTTGCTTAATCTTTCCCAGTTTCTCATCCATGACATGGAAAGAACAATATTCATATTGTGCAGTAGCTGGAAGATTTGTTATTATTCAACAAGTATTTATTGAATGCCAGGCACTCTTCTAGTCACTGACTAGGACAGACAAGCTCCCTGTTTTCATAGAATTCATATTCTAATTGGATGAGATCACAATAAACAAATGAGAAAATCAGATATGAATAAGTTCTAGACAGAAAGTAAAGGAGGGAGAGGTGATAGAGCCCTACAGGCTCATGCTATTATATTGGTTGGTCAGGGAAACTCTGTGTGAGCAGATTGTATTTGAGCAGAGATATGAATGGCGGGCATGCAGAGATCCAGGGGAGAAACTGGATAAAGGGTCCAGAGGACTTCTCTGTACTATTTTTGCAGCATCCTGTGAATCTATAACTATTTCAAAGTAAAAAGGTTTTTAAAACGCAATTAGCTATTGATACACACTACAGCCTAGATGATCTCAAAACAATTATGCTGAGTGAAAAAAGCCAGATCAAAAAGAGCACATACTGTATGATTTTATTTATATAAACTTCTGGAACGTGGAAACTGATCCATAGCAACAGAAAGTATTTCATCAATTGCCTGGGTACAGAGTAGGAAGCAAGGATGTCTGGACAGGAAATGGTGGGAGAGAGGGATTACAAAGAGACATGAGGAAGCTTTTGGGGTAATGGATATGCTTATTATCTCGATTGTAGTGATGGTTTCAGGGTGTGTATATAGGGTAAACTTATTAAATTGTATACTCTATTGTGAAGTTTACTGTATGTTAATTTGATCTTAAGGTACTAAAAAATATTACGTACCTAGAAATAAATCATGCTAAAGATGTGCAAAGCTTCTACACATAAAAGTCTAATATGTTATTGCAAGACATTTAGGTAGATCTAAATAAATAAATGGATGTATTGTAGTCTTAGATGGTACAACTCAACATTGAAAAGATGTCAGTCCTCCCCAAACTGAAACTGATGAAAATCCTAACTGGATTTTTTTTTTTTTTTTGACAAGTCAATTTGAAAATGTATACAGGAATGAAAAAAGGCCAAGGACAGCCAAGACACTCTTGAAAAATAAGGTAAAACATTTACATTATCACATCAGAATAGTGAGGTGCTGGTATGAGGACAGACCAATGGAACAGAATAAAGAGCCCCAAAACAGATCCACACATATGTAGACAATTGATATTGGACAGAGGTGGGAAAGCAGAGTCATTGAGAAATGACCGATAAAAGGCACTGCGTCAATTGCGTATCTATAAAAATTCCTCCCACAGTACACAAAAATCAATTTCAAAGTGGATTAAACACATAAACATGAAACGTAAAACCATACAGCCCTGAAAAGGTAGTATAGGAGAATATCTTCGTGACCCCAAGTAGGGAAATATGTTTTTAAACAAGTAACAAAAAGTACCAATGATAAAGGAAAAGGCAGCAATAAAAAGGAAGAAACTATTAACTACATTAGAATTAAGAACTTTATTCACTAAAGATAGTATAAAGAGAATGAAAAGACAAGTAACAAAATTACCAATGATAAAGGAAAAGGCAGCAATAAAAAGGAAGAAACTATTAACTACATTAGAATTAAGAACTTTATTCACTAAAGATAGTATAAAGAGAATGAAAAGACAAGCAACGTGGGTGGAAGACAAGATATTCGCAACTAACTAACATAAAAACCCTGTCAAAACCACAGTGAGGGACTTCCCTGGTGGTCCAGTTGTTGGGAATCCGCCTTCCAATGCACGGGATGTGGGTTCGATCCCTGGTTGGGGAACTAAGATCCCACATGCCGCAGGGCAACTAAGCCTTTAAAAAAAAAAAAAAAAAAAAAAAAAAAACCACAGTGAGACACAGATAAAAACCTTGTCAAAACCACAGTGAGACACCATTCTTTGCTGCTAACATCCTATAGAATGGCAAAATTTTAAGAATCTGTTGGTGTGTACATGGAGCAACAGAAACCCTCATATGCTGCCAGTGGGAGGGTAAACTGATGTACCACTTGGAAAGATGTCTGATATTATCTAGTAAAGTTGAGGAGAACAAGCCACTATCATATGACTCAGAAATTTCACGCTTAGTTTATACCCTAAAGGAACTTCTATACCTGTGTATCAGTAGTGTGTGCAGAGCAATATTATATATAATAGTAAAGCACTGGGAAAACTCCAAATGTTCTATACACAGTAAAGTGGATAAATAAATTGTAGTATTTTTCATTCAATGGAATATTGTTTAGGTGCTGAGCAGCTAAAACTTAGAAAAGGTCACTGTACAGTGATCTATGAAGAGATGCCTGTCCTCCTTATAGTGAGAGAGTGGCAGCCCAGGAGGCCTCAGAAGAAAATTAAATATAGTTCTCAGGAAGCAATCACAGCAATGGCAGGGAGTGTTTTGGCATGTGTCAACATGTAGCAGACATGTGCTAGGCTCTTTTAAGATAACTCTAGCTCCCACAACCATTCAGTGAAGTAGGAATTATTCTGCAGGTAAAGAAACTGAGGGACAGAAAACGTTAACTGACTTGCCTGAGGTCACACAGATAGTGGACGGCAGAAGTGGAGTTTTAAAACCAGGCATCAAATCCCACATTCTCTCCATTTAAGTAGAAAGTGGTGATTGCCTGGCAACAACCATTCACCAGCTCTCCTTTCTTCCAGAACCCTGATTTTGTCATGATGTACCCCCTCCTCTGTGCTGTCACCCTAGGGATGGCAGAGCCAAAGAGAACAAGCCTGGGCCCCTGACGACTGGAGAGCAGTGACATCCTGCCAGACCAGTTGAACGTTTTTGCTTCCTTTCATTTATTTTTTCCTTTATTTTAGTTTAGAAAACAACTCTTAGGCTAAGTGGTTCGAGAACCGTTAAGGTTCTTGAATGAAGAAGGAAAGGCAGTTGGAAGGCACACTTTCCATTGCCTTCCAAACGTACATAGCAAGTGTTACAGAACCCAAATCCGAACTATAACATATGCTGCATGGCCTCCAACAGGGCTGGTCGACACAGCCTGCAGAGGAACGTCAAGCAGAAGGGCCTGTACGTGCAAAAGGGCTGCAATAGGCAGCATGATAGCAGCATTCCAGGGAGGCTGAGCCATTCCACGAAAGCACTGTGGGACCAGCCTGTGCTTCCCCACCACCTGCCCCCCCCACCCCCTGACTCATTTGCCCTGTGAAGCTCTTGGGTCCCTCCCACACAGAAGCTCAAACAGCTCTGCACCTTCCACTTTCCCCTGCTCAGCACTCCCTCTCAGTCCAAGCAGTTCGTCCCAAAGTGGAAATCCAGAGCCACCACACTGTTACATCCCCACAAACTAAGAAGGTCCCTGCTCCCAACCTGTGTAGGAAGTTCTGTCACTGTCAAGGAGCCGTCATGCCCTCCTCACTGCTTTGCTGCTAACATTCTTGTCACCCAGCTCCTGTGCCTTCAATGGCCCTGCCTCTCCCCATTCAGCAGCCCATCCTCTGCACTCTGCTAGCGCCCTCCTGATGGCAGGTCAGGGAGGAGGATGTCAAATTGCCCAGAGCTGTGGCTGCAGACACAAAGCCTTCTCTTTTCAGATCCTGGGATCCTTTATTCCTTCTTTTTTGTCTCCTGGGAGTTTTCTATAACCTTCAAAGCTGTGCTCTGACACTGGCCTTTGGGTGTAGCCTGTGGTGTCCCTGGCATCAGCAAAGGCCTTGACACAGAGCAGACTTCAGCGAGCAGCTTGGATAAAACCCCAGAGGCTTGGAGCTACGGGAAGAGTGGGTTAGCCCAGGTTTCATGAGGATGTTTGGTCCTATTTTAGTTTCTGTTCCAAATGTGGGAACAAACATGCTCCTTAAAACACTTGAGATCACATGGGTTGTGTTGACTGGCATTTATGTCAAAGCCAAAGCCTTAAGCTAATTTGGGACTGACAGGACTCTGCTAATCCCTTATATAAATATGGGATCTGCTCCTTGACCTTCCAGGTCAGGATCTTGGGTGGGACACCTGTAGCCTTCGTTTGCCTCTGAATTTTCTGGAATAAAGTTGCTTTTTTCTCTCATTTCAAGGTCCTGCGAGAGAGAACCAATAACAAAGACCATGTCTGGAAGCAATTTGGGTTGGGGGAGGGGTGACTTGAGGCTTGTCGAGTCCTTTTCTCTTTGTTCAGACTAGGCAGGGGAGCCACAGCTGCCCACTCAGGGCTGTTTTGTATAATTGCCCCAGAAATCTAACTTCTAGAAAAACAATTGGCTTGCGGAGCATTCCAAACTCATTAAATAGATAGATGATCAGAATCTGAAATGACTATTGTTCACTAAGGAAATCTTTCAAGAGGGACCATACTACCAAGAGAGCTGAATGCCAGCCCCTGAGCCTCTAGTGAGGAGTAGAAGGAATCAAGGCCCCTATGATTGTGTATGAGACCAGAAGCCACATCAGGCTCCAGCATGACTGGCAACTGTCACTCATGTTCTTCAATTCCCGCAGCTCCTACCTTTAATTGTCTGTTGAAATTGAAGTTGGTGCTGGGCCCGTTATCCAGCCTCACCACCACCCACAATGCAAACAGATGCTGAGTGAACAACAAACAGGAGCCCCAGAGTACCCCCATAATGACCAGATGGGGCACGCTTGCTGCTGTCGCCCACAGAGTACCAGCAGCCTATTTAGACTTTTACATGAGAAATGAACTTCCATTTTGTTCAAGCTGCTGTTGTTTGTTACCAACCTGGGTTCTTGGACTCTTTAATCGATAGAAATTAATAAGAGGCCAGATGAGAAATTCAGGCAAGGCTTTATTGGGACACATGATGCAGCACAAGGGAGTGAAAACAAGTAACAGGTGCTCTTTCTGGCTCCCCGAGGTTGGGGGGCAGGGGGGCAAGCTGGTCCCTTAAGTGGAGTGAGGGTAGGGGTGGATCGGTGGGTCGGGCTGGAGGGGTGGCTTAGGTGGTGTGCCCACCCCCTTGCTGGTGCTGTGTGCAGGGGGCATGCGCAGTACTCTGCTTTTGCTTCCAGCACCCCAGAAGTGGTGGTTGGCAAGGGAGCAGGAGGGTGGGAGAGGGTTGGAGTGGGAGTTTGGGATTAGCAGATGCAAACTGGTATATACAGAATGGATAAACAGCAAGATCCTACTGTATAGCACAGGGAACTATATTCAATATCCTGAGATAAGCCATAATGGAAAAGAATATGAAAAAGAATGTATATATATGTATAAATGAGTCACTTTGCTGTACAGCAGTAATTAACACAACATTGTAATTCAACTATGCTTCAATAAAAATAAATTTTAAAAATAGATTCAAAGAAACAAAGAAGCGGCAGTTGGGTTTTGGCCTTTTTGTATCTTGTTCATAATTCTCTGTGACTGCCCATGCCTGCAGTTATTTTTAGTGCCTCATAGTTTCTTTGTACTCTTGCTCCAGGAGGAGAGGAGGAGATGCTTGTCCAGGTGCAAGCACTGCAGTAAAGGGTCCCAGGTCCCAGGTTCCAGCCTGCCTCTGTTTTGCCTCCGTGGGTAAACCCCAAATTCTAGTATATTTGATAGTTGCTAATAGAGTAGATCTTAAAAGTCCTCATCACAAGAAAAAAAATAGTAACTATATAGGTGATGAATGTTCACTAAATTTATTGTGGTAATCCCCATTTTATTGCACAAAATGTATATGTATAGAAAATCATTATGTTGTACACCTTAAACTTATACAATGTTATATGTCAATTATATCTCAATAAAACTGGAGGGGGGAAAAGTTCTGGCAAGGCTAGAATGAAGCAGCAGAATTCAGTACAAAGTGCTGGCAGTTCAGCAGGTGTCCTGGGAGCCAGAAGGGAAGGCCCCAAGTGGCTTTCTCTCCACATCACTTGGCGTGGAGCACTTCCCTGCTCCTCTAAGCCTGTCTGCTCCATGGTCTTCCCACAATTCAGCTTCCTCTGCTCCCCCAAATCTTCACCTTGGAAATATATTTAATTGGCCCTATCTGACCTTCAACCTTGTGTGATCTTGCAGGTCCACAACCAAAACCAACTAGCTACAGACTCTTGGTTCAAATTCTCAGTAGAGAGAAATGGTCTCTGGCCAGCCAGTGAATTCACTGCTTTTGAGATAAGTACTGCTTCAGTCACTTCTGGGGTGGTAGGAAAACCTGCTCACTGGGGGTCATCTGGGGGAGCAGTTTCTCTGGGAACTAAATGACACGTCTCCCTGAGGAGAGAGAAGGGATAGGCAACTCTAGTGAAGACAGCTTCACACAGATCTCACTGGCTCCTTGGCTTTCTTTCTTTTCTGTGGTAGCCCAAATCTCTTCCTGTGTGAACATCTCCTTTGAAAGCGATGCTATGGTCGGGTGGGCTGGGTGGGGTGAGCCGGAGAGGATAGATGACCAGGATAGGGAAGTGCTGGTGATATGGGGCTGGGGGAAATGAAGCCTAATGCCCAAGATCAAAGCTAGAGAAATAAGATCCACTGCCAAGTCCAAAGGTCAGGGGCAGTGTGGAAAATCAGACACAGAGCCAAAGTCAGGAGCCTGCAGATCTGGAAAAATGGAAACTGGCCAGGAACAAGACCAGACCCGGCATGATGGCTGCTGAGAATGAGTGGGCAGCAAGTCTAGCTTCACTGGCTCTCAACCTAGGCTCACACACAGAAGAGTCACAATGAAGACAGGACCTGCTGGGTTTAAGTCATATTACCAAGGGAGAAGAGTTGAAACGAGGGTTTCTTAACCCAGGTCCAAAACCTCCCTATGTGGTACACAAGAATGTGTGCATTTGTGCATTTTCTGAGATTGTTAAAGGGAACAGCGCCCCCAAAAGGGTTATTTTAAGGTTTGAATCTGATCATCCAGCAAGGACGATCACTGCGGGCTCTCCCAGTCTCGGCAAATGCCCCGAGCAGCTGCGGGTCTCGGCCACGCTCCAAAGGGATAGAATTCCTCTTGCCACGGGTGCCCCAAGGGCTCACAGCCGCGCTGCTGCCATCTGATTCCTCGGGGGAGCGCCTAGCCCCGGGCGTGAAAGAGGATGAGCTTAGTTAACAGTGGAGGATGGGGGGCTTCCCTGGTGGCGCAGTGGTTGAGAATCTGCCTGCCAATGCAGGAGACACGGGTTCGAGCCCCGGTCTGGGAAGATCCCACATGCCGCGGAGCAACTAGGCCCGTGAGCCACAACTACTGAGCCTGCGCGTCTGGAGCCTGTGCCCCGCAACAAGAGAGGCCGCGATAGTGAAAGGCCCGCGCACCGCGATGAAGAGTGGCCCCTGCTTGCCGCAACTAGAGAAAGCCCTCGCACGAAACGAAGACCCAACACGGCCAAAAATTAATTAATTAATTAATTAAAAATCCTTCCCTCTACTTTAAAAAAAAAAAAAAACAGTGGAGGATGGACAGACGGGCAGAGGGACAGATTAAAACAGGGGGAGTGTGATTTGTGCCCCTCTGAGGAACTGCAGGCCCAGCTCAAATGGGGACACCGACTGGATCAAAGATTGACATGAGGTTTGCCCGCTTCTTCAAAATCCGTCCGGTTCATCCTACTGGGAAAACAAACGTATCCGTGCCGCTCTATTTCGGGGTACGGATGGAGTTCCCGGAAGGGGTACAGCGCCTGGACAGGCCCTACGGCCTTTGTCCAACCTCCCTCAGGGCCTCCGAACCGCGAGCGCCCCCAAGAGCCAGGACTTGGACAAAGCAAGAGGGCTCTCCGCCCCTCTCCCACGTCCATCGCCCCGCCCCTCCCGGGGACCGCGGCGCGCCGGCGTGACGTGACGCGCGTGTTGACGTCGGCACGAGCTAAGCCCGGAAGAGGCGCGGACCGCGAAAGGAGCTGTGCTCAGCGGCTCGCACACCTCTGTGTGTATGGCGCTGTGGCGCGGCTCCGCGTACGCCGGCTTCCTGGCGCTAGCGGTGGGCTGCGTCTTCCTGCTGGAGCCGCAGCTGCCGGGGTCGGCGCTGCGCACGCTGTGGAGCTCGCTGCAGCTGGGGCCTGCGCCCGCGCCCGCACCCCCAGGACCCGGCTCCCCTGAAGGCCGGTTGTCTGCTGCCTGGGACGCGCTCATCGTGCGGCCTGCCCGGCGTTGGCGCCGCGTGGCTGTGGGGTGAGTGCCTGCGGAGCCTGCCTCTCTGGACCTCTCCAGGAGGTGCGGGCGCTCCGGGCCTCCGAGGGCCGCCTTGGGAGCTGGGAGGTAGAGCCGGCGCGGAAACGGGTTCCCAGAGGTCCCCGGGAGGCCCTTCGGCACTGGTGTCCACGCTGCCTCCTTGGCGAGAAGCGTCGGACGTCTGGGACGAGCCCCGTTCGTCACTGCTGCAGGGACTCACCAGACTGCTTTTTCCTGTCGGCTGGCCCCTGCGCCCTTCTCGTCTCGGTAGGACCAGCCCCCTTCTCTCATGTCCATAGAACCAGCCGAATAGCCTCTTGCAAATCCCGCTCAGCCTGACTCCTTATAATTCGAGCCTCCTCCATTCCAAGCCCTCCTTCTCTGGCAGCTGCTCTTTGGTAGTCAGCAATGGTTGGTCTTAGCACTTTGGCGGCACCCTCTTGCTTCTGAACTACTTGAAGGTGTGGTCGCTGCCATTAGCTACCGAGTTTATTTCTTCACGCCTTGTTTCTGCTTCCTTAAATGCCGTAGTCTGGAGACCACCATTCTACTGAAACTTCTCTCTCAAAGCTCACCGGAACCATGTTGATTTTCACATTCAACTGCTTCTTTTAACCTTCTCTGTCGACTGTTTGCAGCCTTCCACGCGTTAAGCACACCCTTCTCCTTGAAACTCTTTTCTTCCCCTGATTTCAGTGACACTGCATATTTAGGGTTCTCCCAAATCACAGAGCCTCCTTTCTTTGTATTCCCCTCCCGCGTGTAAGTAATTATTCCCTTTACACGAATTTTAGTTCTTGTCTCAGTTCGACTTTAATATCTTGCCCTCACCACAAAAACAGGCCTTCTACTGCTCTACTAGTTCCTGTGAGTATTGGGACCAGAAAGGTTAAGGTAAAGCAGAGTTATCCTGAAGATTCAATTAAATAATCCATGTTATTTAGCATAGTGTCTGCTTTAACGAGCAGACACCTAACGTTAGCTACTATTTTTTTATATCAGCATATTTATCGTTTCTTCAGATGTATCCCCTTTTACCTCTTCTTTCAAGTTCAGGGCCTTTCACCTGCATCCTTTTCAGCTTCTTAATTGTCCTCCCTGGTTTTGTGAGCATTCATTCAACAAATATTTGTCAGCTGCATGGTATGTGTCAGGTCTGTGCTAGGTTCTGAGGATACAGGGATGAATGAGGCAAGGTCCCAGCCTCGTTTGTTGGAAACAAATATATTCGTTATTGTGTTAGTCTGCTCGGGCTACCGTAACAGGATACCACAGACTGGGTAGCTTAAACAACAGACATTTATTTTCTCACAGTGCTGGAGGCTGATAGCCCAAGAGCGAGTCCTCTCTTAAGGATTTGCAGATGGCTGCCTTCTCGCTGTGTACTCATTAGACCTTTGCTCCATTCATGAGCACTTCTGGTATCTCTTCCTCTTTTTAAACAGACACTAGTCCTGTTGGATAATGGCCTCATTTAACCTCAGTTACCTCCTTAAATAGTTCCTACCTCCAAATACAGTCCGATCTGTGGTTAGGGCTTCAATATGAATGGGGGGCGGGGGGCGGTGAGGTGACACAATGCTGTTTGTAATGATTACGAAAAGTACTTTGCTGAACTAGTGGTGGAAACAAGGTAGCCTTGTGTCCCAAAGAAGAATTACTGATTCTTCCCAGGATGGGGTTTCAGGAAAAGCTCCATCTGAGAAGGTGACAATCCATTTACTATTGCTACATCACAAATCACCCCAAAACTTAGTAGCTTAAAACAATGGTCATTTTATTCTCATGATTCTGAGGTTTGATTGGGTTCGGCTAGGCAATTCTCATTTGGGGTTTTGTGCAGTTTCAGGCAGATGATGGCTGAGACTGGGATCATCTCAAGGGTTGATTGTTGTTGTCGGCTACAGCCTCAGCTGTGGTTTCACCTGAACACCTACAGGTGGTTTCTCTGTTTAGCTGTTTAGCTTTTTCACAGCAGGGTGACTGGGTTAGGGGAGGGGGTTCCCCAAGAGGACCAGGCAGAAGCATTAATGCCTTTTGTGACCTAATCTTAGAAGCACATAGTGTTGCTTCTATCATAGTCTCAGGTCCAAATGGTTTTAAGGGGAGGGGACATAGAACACACCTGGATGGGGGGAATGTGAGCGTCACATTGTAAAAAGAACATGTTGGATGGGACATCTTGTGGCCATCTTGGAAAACGTATTCTGCTACAGTGACTTGCAAGGGCCAGGCCCTGGAGAAAAAATGGAATTTCTCCACAAAAAGATGGGAGAATAAGCCCACCTAGGCAGAGAGGACCAAATGTGAAAAGGTATTTGGCTTGTTTGTGAACAGCAAGTTGGCCCTGTATTTAGGGCAAGGACCTTATGGTAGAAGGATGTCAAGCGATGATGCTGAAAGGAGCCTTTTGTATCAGGGTAGGTGATGGGAAAGCCATAAAGGCTTATAAGCAGGTAAATGATGCTAAGTTCTTTGCAGAGACTAACCAGTGGAATGTGAATTTGAGCTGTGGTTGTAACCTATTTGACTGCTTCACGCTATTTTTGTGGGTAACAGACATCCATTGTTACCAGCATTTCTCATTACCCAGATTTTCAGCCTAAAGATGGGAATGTACAAGGAGTAGGTGGGTGCAGTACTGGTACCAGAATCTCATTTGGCAGGTGTGTGTGTGTTGTAGTTTGATCTTTCAGGAGAATACACACACACACAAACACACACACACACATATTCACTCTCTTTCACATACTCAGTCAAGACACACAATTTGATATGACTCATAGAAAGGAAAGTCTTGAGACTCTGACGCTAGTTAAGAGTCCATAGAGCTTTTTCTTGTTTGGCAATGGTTTTCAACAGGTGAGATTTGAGAAGAGTTTGGGTGTTGTACAGTAAATAGAGACATCAAAAATGACAGGATCTTAATACTGGGGATCTTACAACAACCTTATGCAGGCAGATACAGAGATTGTCATCCAGCTTTCACAGGGAGTAAACTGGGGCTTGGAAATACTGATTTGCCCAGGATCACACAACTGTCAAATGCCCGAGGTGCAGCCTAAACCCATTCCTGGCTCCACATTCGTGCCACGTTGTTGCCACGAAGAGATTAAGAAAAAGGAACAAGTTTGTGGTGGAAGGTAACCATTTTGATTTCAGAGGAGGGGAAATGTACATTCCTGTGGAATTTTAGAGGAACCTGGGCCCTCAGCTGCTGACAGCCAGAGGCTGTAGTTGAGGAGCAGGGTTGCAGACCTTGGAGACTCCAGCACTTAGGCTGGGGCCAGAGACTGGACCACATCACCCAGGAAGAGAAAGAAGGGAAGGTAAATGGCAAGGGTGGGATTCGGGGAGGCCCTGCCATCCATGTAAGGGGCAGGTGGGAAGGGACCAGGGAAATAAATGATAGGAGAGGTTTCAAGAAGATGGTCAATGGCGAGCCCACTGCCACATCTTTATAAAGCATGTGCTCCCTCCCCTGCTTCAGAATCGGGCCCTGGTCCTAAGGTTCATTGGGTGAATGATGAACCCCTCATCCTAGCATTCACTCTCCCTTTCCTGGCTTCACCCTGACCTTTGAAACCTGTCTAGCTCTTCTCCCCTGTTGAAACTCTCCTAACTGGATCAGCATTCCTGTTGTGTCCAGACACAAGGTTAATCCCTTTGTCTACCTACATCTTTGCTTGTGTACGCTCCCTGTGGGTTTCAGTATCAGATAAATCTGGGTTTGAATTTAGGCTTCTCCAGTCATGGCCTTTGGAATGTTAGTTGACCCCCAGCCTCACTTTTCTCAGCTGCAAGCAGTGATGACTACTTCCCTATCTTAGAACGTTTTGCGGATTGGCGTGGTCTGTCTGAAAATGCCTGCCTTCTTTCTCTGTCCAGAGCACCATCCAGGGTGTGGCCCAAGGACCACTGTTCCTGCGTCTTGAATTTCTCTTCTCTACGGTTCTGTATCTTACAGCGATTATGATTAACTCTCATAATATCTCAGGTAGAGTGTGAAAGCTAGAAAGAACCTTAGGAAACGATTTACAGACAGTATAACAGAAGAGAGGTGGTAAGGACCACCATCCTTGTCTTTAAGGAATTTATGATCCAGAAGAAACTGTCCCTCATTCCCACCCCACCCCCAAGTCTCTGATACTATGCCTGGCAGCCCTGGCTCCCAGCATCCTCTCTGCTAGCACAGCCACTTGTTCAGGCATTCAGCATCTGTTGCCTCACTTTATCTTCCAGTTGTTTCATCTGTGTGTTTTCTCAAAACTCACATTGTAATCTTTTATACATTTCTTATTGAGCTGTGAAATTCTGCCTAAGTGTCAAATGAGCATAATTTTGTCTTCTGGTTTTTTTACCGCCCCCCCCCCCCCCGCCCTTTAATTTTCCCCGATAAGAAAGCACCTTAGGTAACGTGCTTGTTTACATTTTAGTATGCTGTTGAAGTGCAGAGAAAGATTCTTGTTCTGGTTGAAGTATTATAAAATATAACTAGAAAGCACACCTAAACGTACTCTGTTTACTATCTGGCACATAGTAGTGTTCAGTGATTTTTTTACTTTAAAAAGCTACCAAGTAAATTTTTTCCTCTCTAAGATTCTTTCCTTTAGTATTCATGACATGATTAGGTGGGGGATAGAAAATGTTCCTATGATAGTTACATTGTTTTAACTCAAAATTTGTTCAGTTGGGTTTTGTGTTGTGCTGCAAAACGTGCTGAACATTGTTCCTTTCAGTTTTGTTTTCCTGTAAGTGCAGCTTCCTCCATTCTCACCTTTAAAGACTCAAACTCTATTTAAAGTCTCAGCACAACTAGGTACGGAGGTGATGTGTTTATTGAAGTTGATTTTGAAGTCGTTATTTCCAAATATGGGCATATCCCTCAGTATCTGAACTTTTGCTGTCCAGACTCAGGACCCAAATCCATTTGGATACATTTTCTAGGTAGGACTGCTTGGTGGGAATGGGTGTCTCACGCTATCCAAACTCTCACTGTCTGAACGTTGGGAGCCTATTGGAGTCTGAGAGCCAGGGATGCCTATATTCCTGTTAAGATTCTACCCTTCAGACATCTAACATTGCATCCAGTAGAAATAAAGGACACTTCGTGTGAGGTGGGGTTGAGACCAGTTTACAAGGTGTGTTGGTTCATTATTATGTGAGGCAGTGAAAGGATTATGTTTTAAATGTATCATTAAGAACCTGCCACATGCATGTCAATGTGTTTTATGTGCTGAAAAGTATACTCACTTTTAGATTATGCTTTTCCAGTTGAACAGAGTAATTATATGTGTGTTTGACTTTAAAGGAATAAAAACATTTGAGTATTTAAATGCTGTGCGGTAGGCAAAAACCTTTTCAAAAACATGGGATTCATAGGGGAAGAATTAATAAAAGAATCTTTATGATGAGTATGCAATCAGTTTTGCGTCGTGAGGACGGATGTGTTTCTTCCTTGCCCTTGTAAACCTTCCTTGAGTGATGTAAATAATATCTAGCCCACGTGAGAACCTTTTAAAAATTGTTATTAGGTTCTAAGAGTAATGTATGCTTGTAAAAATTAGAAATATATCTGATGAAAAAGAAAATTCCTCTCCCTTACCACCATCTCGTTCCTCATCTTAGAGTTGGCCACCATTAATGATTTGATCAACAGATTTTTAAAGGAGACTGGAAGGGAAACACTGTAGTTATATATTATACACTAAAATCCAATCCATCGGGCCTTCTTTAGTGATGAGTTTACCTTCTGGTTTCAAAGCTACTCGGAATTAACCTGGAAGCACAGCCTTGTCACCAGAAGCTGTTTCAGTTGGTCATCCAGCCCCACTGGCAGGGATGGCAGAGGCAGGAATAAAGGTGCCTGTGGTGGGGCAGGAAGACCTCATTTAGCTACCCAAAGTGTTTGGAACTTCTCTTTTTTTTTTTTTTTTTAAATATTTTAAATTTATTTATTTATTTATTTATTTATTTTTGGTGGTGTTGGGTCTTCGTTTCTGTGCGAGGGCGTTCTCTAGTTACGGCAAGTGGGGGCCACTCTTCATCATGGTGCGCGGGCCTCTCACTATCGTGGCCTCTCTTGCTGCGGAGCACAGGCTCCAGACGCGCAGGCTCAGTAATTGTGGCTCACGGGCCCAGCTGCTCCGCGGCATGTGGGATCCTCCCAGACCAGGGCTCGAAGCCGTGTCCCCTGCATTAGCAGGCAGTTTCTCAACCACTGCGCCACCAGGGAAGCCCTGGAACTTCTCTTTTAAGGGATGACTTTTAGCAAAGAAACACTGAAAATGTAAGCCAGAACTTTTCCATGCACACATAGGAGGGGCCATGCCAGATAGCCTTATATGTACTTTATAATTTCTGTAGCACCAACCAAGTGATGTCGCACTGGCTTCTTATCAGCCTTTAAAGTTCATGGGTGGGTCCAGTGAACACCTGCCAAGTGATGATTTGTTACAGGCTGCAGGTGCACTTCAGTCTTTAAGGCACCACTCAGCTCTAAGAATTTCAACTGGGAGTATTTAGACATTTAGGTATTTAGTGTATTTTACCACCATCCTAATATATCTTTCGGGGGAAGGTGGATTTTGACCAAAACTTTTATTTTGCTTACTCTGCAGCAAGCAGTGTTCCTAAGCATTTATTAACTTAATCTTCACAACAGCTCTATGAGTTAAATACTCATATTACACCATTTTATAGATGAGGAAACTGAGACAAAGAGAAATTAAAAGTGACTTGCCCACATCACACAGCCAAGGTGAATCCAGACAGTTTGGTTCTGCCACCATTTTCTCAAAAATGCTAAATTTGTGTTATCATGATACTTTGTTCTGAAATGCTGAGCACCTGTCTTCTCTCTTTGTAACTAGTGTAAAAGTTTGCCAAACTGTTGCCAAGAGTCCTGTGTTCTGATCCTAAGACATACATCCAGATAAAGTAATCCTCCTTCTGCCATATGCTATTTACTTTCCAATTCAGGTTTCAAATCCACTTCATCTGTTTTTTTGTTTGAATACAGGCCTCTGAAACATTTCCCTGTTGTTAAATGCAAAGTAGTTGCCCCAGTGCTTCTGTTTCTTTCACACTGTCTCTTTCTTCCTTCCTTCCAGAGTCAATGCATGTGTGGATGTAGTGCTGTCAGGGGTGAAGCTCTTGCAGGCACTTGGCCTGAATCCTGGGAATGGGAAAGATCACACTGAGCTGCGTTCGAGGAATGATCTAGAAGAAGCCTTCGTTCACTTCATGGGGAAGGGAGCAGCTGCTGAACGCTTCTTCAGTGATAAGGAAACTTTCCATAACATCGCCCAGATTGCATCAGAGTTCCCAGGAGCCCAGGTCTGTTTGCCAGTGGTAAATTAAGTTAGGGTGGGGAAAGACACCTTGTTTGTGTGGTTTCTAAAAGCAACCAAGCAACTTTTTTCTCCAGTTTGCCCTAAGAGGGTAATTGTTAGGAATCCAGTTCTACAATGTTTTTCTCTTTTTTGAAAACTGTATCTGACCTTCCTTTAACTCTGCTGTTTCTAGTCAGTTCAATTCAGCCAGCGTTTATGAAGCATATTTACTGAAATTTTGGTTCTGGGTTATCCATTAAATTGCTCTTTTTTCGTGTTATTCAGGTTTAAGGTAGGAAAGATATCTACTCCAAACTTGTTTGGGTGTTGCTTGGCTGATAACTTGCAGTAATCTTAATATGGCTGAGTCCTTCCTAAGCAAAACAAGGCCAAACCCACAGAGAAAGAGTTCTAGCCTTTGCCTGGGAACGAGGGAGCTGGGTCCTTACCTCTGCTCTGCTGGTCCAGAGCAAGTTTTCTCATCCTCAGCACTGTTGACGTTTAGGGTTAGAGAATTCTCCCTTGTGGGGTTTGTCCTGCACATTGTAAGGTGTTCAGCAGCATCTCTGGCCTCCACCCAGTAGATGACAGTCTCACTCCTCCTCTTCCCCAGTTGTGACAGTTAAAAATGTCTCCTGACATGGTCAAATGTTTCCAGGGTCAGGGAGAGGAGGGATGCAAAATCACCCTGGTTGAGAACCACTGGCCTAGTTCTGTGGCTCTCCGACCTGAGTGTGCATCAGAATCACTTGGAGGGATATTGAAACACAGATTCCTGGGCCGCACTTCCAGAGTTCTGATTCAGTGTCTGTGGGGTGGACCCAAGAATTTACCCTTCCAGCTAGTTTCCTAGTTGTGTTGATGCTGTGGTTCTGAACACCTTGTTCTGAGAGCCATTGTTCTACAGGGTAGAGCCTCTCAGAGATAGAACTTAGAGCTCCCCAAGCCCACCTGGTGATCATAAACAAAGCCCTGGGGCCTGCATGGTCCAGACACTTCCTCAAGGCTCGCACACCTGCTGCTACACCTGCCCTCACACCTCTTACCGGCAAGTTTTGGTTGGTTGTTTGTTTAAGCATCTCTCCACCCCACCGCATCTCAAGCCCAAATTTCTTACCTAAAATCTTCCTTTGGCCCATCACCCCAGTCTGGGTGTACTTCTCACAGGGGGAGCTCTTAATGCCATTTTTGATTTGTACCTTTCATAGGCCATTCTTTATGACCACTTATTTTGATAACTATTAAGATTTTAAAGTTTTTTTTCCCTTTAAAGCCACCCATTTGAACATTAGAAATGGGCATGGGCATTACCCAGCTGAGTTTCTAAAGAAAACAGCAAGCTATTAAAACTTCAGTTACAATCATTTTGACAGCTGAGTTTGGTAGTGAGAGTCTGCTCTTTTTTTTTTTTTTTCCCTTTCTGTCTGCACAGTGCAGCTTGGGGGATCTCAGTGTTCCCCAACCGAATCCTCACCACTAGACCACCAGGGAACTCCCGAGATTCTTTTATGAAAGAATATTGATAGTTCTAAAAAGATGGCAAGTCTACTGCTTAAAAGTCTTTGAGATTGTAGTATTTAAACCACCAATTTGCTTTCTATTCTAGTTTCTTCTGCCTTTTGTTTCATAATGCAAACATTTTTTTCTACAGAAATTTTATCTAGCTTTTACATCATCTAAATTATTTCTTAACATTGTAAAACCTAAAATGTGTTATTTATCTTCCACTAGTGTGACACTTCATTTGGTGCCTTGTCAAACTCCCTTAAACTATAAGGCAGATTGACTGATAAACAGCAGTTAATGATAACTATTATATGAAAACTCTAAAATCCACTTCATGGAATCTTAATGTTTCACCCAAGATTTTTAGTAAATTCTTCTAGCCACCATAGTAAATAAAAAATTAAGGTTAACATGTTAAAAGGCCAAATTTCAGCCTGTATATCACAGAAAGTTTTAAATTTATCTATAGTAAGCCATTACTGTCCCACCTGAATCCAGTGATCGGTCACCACAAACCTTGGTTGGGCTGAAAGTGATGTCTAGCACGCAGAGTTGAGTTACTTATTCTGTGCCTCTGCGTGGGACTGGGGGCTAGGAAGGTGAGGTGGTAGCATTCCTCCCAGGCAAGGCTGTGGATGAGGTTTCTCAACTTCCATAATAGAGCATCCGCTGTATCTCCTACTTGTCAGGTTTCCAAAACACACGAATCCGTCCTCGGCACAATGGAATACTAGCCTTGAATTATCTGCTCTCCTGCTCTAGGTCCTCAGCTGAGAGGTGTGGTGTTTTAGGAGAAAACATTGTCCTCTATTAGAGTCTGTTACCTTTAGAATTTACTCCCAGGAAAGCTCTTATGTTTCCTGATGCATCAGTGTGTTTCTTCCTTTCTCAAAATCTAGCAACAAACGTTTACTGAGCACTTATTGTAGAAGAAGACAGTCCTTGCCCTGAAAGAGCTAGACATGTCCCCAGATGACATTAGCCCAAGCGGACAAGGGCTGTAATGGAGGTTTGTTCTGAGTATAGGAGTGGCGAGTAGCAAGGGATCTGTAATCCTGTCTGGAAGGGGGGTTGTGGAGGCGGAGGTGGCCATGGGAAAAGGGAGACAAGGCATTGCAGAAGAGGTGATGCTGCAGCTGATACTTGAAAAGTGATCAGGGACTTACCAATGAATGAGAATGGGGAGGCATCCTAGTCAAAGAAAGCAACATGTGCCAAAGGCACAGAGACAGGGAGGAAGGCAGACTTGGAGAGCTGCAGGCATGGTACGGAAGGGAGGGCGGGAGATGCAAGTAGAAAGGAAAGCAGGGAACAGATAAAGAAAGGCGTGTGTGTCTCACTTAAGAGTTGGGTTTTAAAACTGATTCGGAAAGACACATGCACCCCAATGTTCATAGCAGCATTATTTACAATGGCCAAGATAAGGAAGCAACCTTAGTGTCCATCAGTAGATGAACAGATGAAGATATAGTGTGTGTGTGAGTGTGAGAGAGATGGAATATCACTCAGCCATAAAAAAGAATGCAGTTTTGCTATTTGCAGAAACATGAATGGACTTGGAGGGTATTATGCTAAATGAAATAAAGTCAGACAGAGAAAGACAAATACTGTATGATATCACTTATATGTGGAATCAAAAAATACAACAAACTAGTGAATATAACAAAAAAAACAGACTCACAGATAAAGACAACAAACTAGTGGTTACCAGTGGGGAGAGGGAAATGGGGAAGGGGCAGTAAAGGGGTAAGGGATTAATAGGTACAAACTATTAGGTATAAAATAAGCTGCAAGGATATATTGTACAACATGGGGAATATAGAAATTTTTTTTTTTTTTTTTTTTTTTCTAAAGTTGGGATATTGAAAGCCACAAAGTTGCTAAGCGTTATAACAGGATCCTTAGGATAGGGTATATTTGCTAGGCTTCCAATGATGGATGTCTTATTTCTCTTTATTTTATTTTATTTTATTTTATTTATTTTTATGCTGTGTTGGGTCTTCGTTTCTGTGCAAGGGCTTTCTCTAGTTGTGGCAAGCGGGGGCCACCCTTCATCGCAATGCGCGGGCCTCTCACTATCGCGGCCTCTCTTGTTGCGGAGCACAGGCTCCAGACGCGCAGGCTCAGAAATTGTGGCTCACGGGCCCAGCTGCTCCGCGGCATGTGGGATCCTCCCAGACCAGAGCTCGAACCCGTGTCCCCTGCATTGGCAGGCAGATTCTCAACCACTGCGCCACCAGGGAAGCCCTAGAAAATATTTTATAATAACTATAAATGGGGTATAACTTCCAAAAATTGTGAACCACTATATTGTACACTTGTAATTTAAATAATATTATATATCAACTATGCTTTGATTAAAAAAAATTGAGTTGGATTTTAGTTCACTGTAGTATTTATTGATTGATTTTCAGGAGGAGACTGTCATAGTCATATACTCATTTTAGAAGGGTTGCAGTGCTGAAGATAAGCTCTATCCATGCTTGTCATATTTCCTTTTGTTTCCTTATCTGTTCCAGTTGCCTGGAAGCTCAAGGCCAAATTTGATCTACAGTTAAGGCAATTATACTAATTTCCAAGCGTAGCAATTTGTTTTTTCCACCTTTCCTTATAACTCATTGTCTATTAACCTATGGGCTTAATGTTTTTATTAACCTCATCTGTGTGTACTTACAAAGTCACCATGAATTTTTTTTGGAAAAAAATGGACTGTAAATTAATTCAATAAATCAAAACATTATTAAGCTTGGGTAACATAGTTATGCTAAAATACTGTCTAATAACCTTGAACTGTCTTATAGCACTACGTAGGAGGAAATGCAGCTTTAATTGGACAGAAATTTGCAGCCAACGCAGATTTAAAGGTAAGTCAAATTCCCAGATTAAAACCTGTGTCCTTCACTAGTGTTTAAGTAATTTTAGGAGTAAGAATGAGTCTCTGTCTGTTCCTTGATTCAACTTGTGCCAGACCCTGGGGCTCTTGTTAGGAATATACTAGTGGAAGGAGAGGAGTGGTAGCTAATGCTTTCTGAGTGCTTACTGTGTGCCTGACGTTGTTTCTAGTGTTTGATGTGGATTACCTCATTTAATCCCTGCAACAACCTGTAAGGCTAGTTGGTACTCGTGCTGGTACTGCTATTGTCTTGCTTTCCACATGAAGCTTGAGGCATAGGGAAGTTCATAGCTAATAAGAAATAGAACAGGGACTTCCCTGGTGGCGCAGTGGTTAAGAATCCGCCTGCCAATGCAGGGGACATGGGTTCAATCCCTGGTCTGGGAAGATCCCACATGCCACGGAGCAACTAAGCCCGTGCGCCACAACTACTGAGCCCGCATGCCACAACTAGTGAAGCCCACACACCTAGAGCCTGTGCTCCGCAACAACAGAAGCCACCACGATGAGAAGCCCGCACACCGCAACGAAGAGTAGCCCCCGCTCGCCACAACTAGAGAGAGCCCGCGTGCAGCAACAAAGACCCAATGCAGCCAAAAATAAATTAATTAATTAATATTTTAAAAAAGAAAGAAAGAAAAGAAATAGAACAGTTCTAACCTAGGACCCCAGAGTCCATGTTCTTGAGTACCTTATCATGTAATGGTTAAGAGCACATGGGTTCTGGAGTCAGTGCCTGAGGCTGGGAATTGTACAGTGATGAGAGAAGACTTAATTGGCTGTTCTGTGAGCCTGGATCCAGAGTGTTGAAAAATGAAGGCCACTAGATGGGGGTCAGTAGGGACATGTCTTCAAGTCTTAAGCCATTTGGTTTAAGTAGAATTAAAAATTACTGCTATGTTCAAAATAACATCTGAGTAAGAAGTTCTTTTGCTACAAGTGGAATAGGTCTGAGGGGGAAAGACAGCAAGGAGGTTATTGCTGCTGTCTTGCTGTAAAATGATTGAGGTTTGGATAGGGTAGCCAGAAGAGGAGAAGCCTATCTAAAGCCTACTAAAATGGAATCACTTGATGCTAGATCGTATATGGGGACAAAGAAGATAGGTTTAACAAAGATGATTCTAGAGTAAGTGAACTTGAGAAGTGCAGAATAGACGTGGCTACTGACGACAGAGAAAGGAAACCATAAACAGTTCTCAGGGGCACAGAATCAGAAGCCCAGAGATGGGCCCAAAAATTCAGATAAATGTTCAACAGTTTGAGGGGAAAAAATTCATATGGAGCCACACTGTACACCGAGGGATGGATGTGCTTAGATGTGGAGAGCATATTGAAGTGTGAACATTCACATTTTAGTAAGAATTAAAGTTTTCATAAAATATTAGGGTGTGGGAAATTTTTTTTAAAATAGTCATTATCTTTATAGATAGTAATTAACTCCCAAACAGAGAAAATTAGAAATTACAGGGCTGACCTTCAGAAGTATTACCAGCTAATGGATGGAAGAGAAGAAAAGATCAGTCATAAACTAATTAGAGAGAACCCAGGCCCTTTCCATCAGAATCCTGGGCATTTGTATGGGTCCATAAAAGGCCGCTCTCTTGACCCTGAGAAGTAATTCTGGCCCTGGAAGTCCTGGGTTAGATTGACCTTTCAATATTGCCCTCGTCTGGGACCAGTATTTGCTGTTGGTCTCTGGAGAAGCTGGGCCTGAGACCAGCCCGACTGGAAAGCATTCTGATTTTTAAAAAAAGAAAAAAGGGCTTCCCTGGTGGCACAGTGGTTGAGAGTCTGCCTGCCAATGCAGGGGACACGGGTTCGAGCCCTGGTCTGGGAAGATCCCACGTGCCGCGGAGCAACTGAGCCTGTGCGCCACAATTACTGAGCCTGCGCGTCTGGAGCCTGTGCTCCGCAGCAAGAGAGGCTGCGATAGTGAGAGGCCTGCGCACCACGATGAAGAGTGGCCCCCGCTTGCCGCAACTAGAGAAAGCCCTGGCACAGAAACGAAGACCCAACACAGCCAAAAATAAAATTAATTTAAAAAAAAGAAAAAAAAAAAGTCTGGCCTTGGTAAAAGATTGAGGAAAGAAAAGGGATATCTCTTACTCAGTCCTCACAACAATCTGATGAAGTTAAGGTATCACTGTTTAAAAGATAGGCGATCCAGAGACGTTAAGTAATGTAAGAGATTAAGTAATGTGCGTAGGCTTACCTAGCTAGTAAATGATGGAGCCAGGATACAAACACTCAGGCTCTGCCATGACCTCACCACCCTATACTGCTCTCTCAGAGAGATTCAATTTAACTTGCTGAAATGCTTCTCGACATGGACCAAGTGATCATCTGAGAACGACCGCAGATTAAGGATTAGATATTTTCCAAAGGCAATAATAATCGTTAACACTTGCGTAGTTCTTACTGTATGCCAGGCACTGTCTTAAGTGCTTTACATTAAATTAACTCATTTGATCCTCACAGTGCCCCATAAGGGAAGTCTATTATTATCCCCATTTTGTAGATAGAAAAAATGAGGCATGGAGAAGTTAAAACTGTTCAAGGTCACATACCTAGTAAGGAGTAGAGCTGGGATTTGAACCCAAGTAGTCCAGCTCCAGCGTCCATGCTCTTTACAGCCAAGCTATGTTGTCTCAGAAATAGACCCTGGTGAATATAGTAAAGGTAAATTCAGTGGAATGGTGAAATAGAAGCCAGATTGCAGAAGAGAGCAGTGTCTTTATGGAATATATTTTGGAATGTAGCCAAGAATTAGAAGTAGATGTTGGATCTTGTCAAATGCTGCTTCTGCATCTTTTGAGACGATCGTGTGGTTTTTGTTTTTTACTTTGGTATATGGTTATTACATTGATTTTCAAATGTTAAACCAACCATGTATCCCCAGAATAAACCTCACTTGCTTCTGATGTATTACCCTTTTTATATATTGTTGGATTCAATTTACTAAAATTTTGTTTAAAATTTTTATATCAATTTCCCTGAGGGATATTGGTCTGTATTTTTCTCTTCTTGTATATCTGTCTGGTTTTAGTATCAGAGTAATACTGACCTTATAGAATGAATCGGGAAGTATTTCAATTTTTTTAAAAAAGAGTTTGTGTAGAATTGGTATCACATCCTCCTTACATGTTTGTAGAGTTCACCAGTGAAGCCCTCTAGGCCTGAAGTTTTTGATACGGGAAGGTTTTTAACAATTTCGATTTAATAGATAAAGAGAAATTCTGATTTTTTATTTCTTGAGTGAGCTTTGGTAGTTTTACCTTTCAAGAAATTTGTCCATTTCATCTAAGTTGTTGAATTTATTGGCATAAAGTTAGTCATAATGTTCCCTTATTCCTTTAAGATCTGTAGAATCTGTAGTGATGTTCTCTCTCTTTCCTGATACTGGTAATTTATGTCTTTTTCATTTTTTCTTTTCCTTGATAAGTTTGGCTATAGGTTTATCAATTTTATTGATCTTTTCAATAAACAATGAGCTTTCAGTTCTACTGATTTTTTTTTTTTCCTGTATTTTTCTCTTTTCTATTTCATTGGTTTCTGTTTGCTTTGAATTTAACTTTCTTTTTCTGGTTTATTAAGGTAGTAGCTGAGGTCACAGATTTGAGACCTTTGTTTTCTGGTACAGGGTGTTTAGTGCTATAAACTTCCCCTTAAGTACTGTTTTAGCTGTATCCCACAGATTTTGATACTTTTTGTTTTTATTTTCATTCAGTTCAAATGCTTTCTGATTTCCCTTTGATTTCTTGAGATGAGGTATTTAATGGACTGTCTATGGACTACTTAGAAGTGTGTTATTTAGTTTCTAAATATTGGGAGGGTTTCCAGATATCTTTCTGTTATTGATTTCTATTTTAATTCCATTGTGATCAGAGAATGTGCTTCTCTGATTCCTATTAAATTTATTGAGACTTTTTTATGACCTAGAATATAGTCTATCTTGGTGAAGTTCAATGTACACTTGAAAAGTACATATTTTTCTGTTTTGGAGTGGAGTGTTCTATATATAAATGTCAGTTAGGCCAAGTTGGTTGATAATGTTGTTCAAGTCTTCTATATTCTTAATGATTTTCAGTCCACTTGATTTATCTAATACTATTGAGAGAGGGGTATTGACATCTTCAGCTATACTTATGGACTTGTCTATTTCCCTTGCAGTTCTGTAACTTTTTGCTTCATGTATTTTTAAGGTGTTATTAGATGCATAACTCTTTAGAATTGTTACATCCCTCCACAAATTGACCCTTTTATCATTACCAGGGATAAAGAAAATAATTTCATAATATTCTTTGCTGTGTAATTTATTTTGATTAAAATAGCCATTCCAGCTTTGAATCGTGTTATGATATATCTTTTTCCATCCTTCTGCTTTTAACCTATTTGTGTCTTTATATTTAAAATGTGTTTCTTGTAGGCAGCATATAGTTGGGGCTTGCTTTTTAATACACTTTGACATTCTCTGTCTTTTATTTGGGGTGTTTAGACCATTTACATTTAATATGATTGTTGCTATATCAGATAGGTTTAAATCTGACACCTTGCTACTTGTCTTCTTTAGTGGTTGCTTTAGGGTTTATAATGTACATTTTTAGTTTATCACAGTCTGCTTTCAAGTGATATTATTAAACCACCAGATAGAACGTAAGAACTTTAAAATAGTGTACTTCCATTTCTCCCCTCCAGTCTTTATACTATTATTGCCATATATTTACTTCTAGATAGGCTATAAATCTCATTCTATGCTGTTAATATTTTTCTTCAAACAGTTAATTATCTTTTAAAGACATTTAAATAATAAGAAAAAGATCTTATATACTTATCCAGAGTTACCATTCCTGGCATTCTTCATTCCTTTGTTTAGATCAGTATTTCCATCTGGTATCATTTTCCTTCTGCCTAAAGGATTTCCTATTTCCTGTAGTGCAGATCTGCTGGTGATTAATTCCTTCAGATTTTGTATATCTGGAAACTCTTTCAGGCTAAATTGCAGCAGGATCTGTAGGGCTTACTCAGTTTTTTTCTGTTTGTTAGGGATCACTGTCCTTTGTTGCCCAGTGCCTAAATGTTTTGAAAACCATTGTTTCATAAATTTTATCTGTTTTGTTGTTGTTTCAGGCAGGAGGGTAAACCTGGCCCTTGTTATCTCATCTTGGAAGCTGAAGTTCTAGCCAAGAATTAGAGAAAAGAAATAAAATTATAGGGGCAAGACTTTTCAGAATTGGCAAATAGCGAGCATGTGTCGAGAGGGAAGTGTATTTTCACCCAGAAGCTGGGATTTCTTAGATGCATGAAAATGCCTGTGTACAAACAAGCAGTTAATTAGCAAGTAAAAATGCCTTTGGAAGCTTCTGGATGGGGCATATCAAATCTGAAATGGTGACAATCATCTTTGAGGACTTTCCTTCGAATCCTGGTCCAGGCCCTCATGGTTCAGGGGCTTTGAGTCTGTTAACCTGGTCATGAGTGGGGCCAGAGCTGGCATGGCAGAAACAGCAGCAGGTGTGACGTGGCTTCTAGAAGGAAAAGCCAGGAAGAGGCCCAGGAAGAGGCCCAGGTTGGAGTTGAAGAAAAGGTTTTTAAAAAGTTGCAGCGCACCTCCCCCCATACTTTCTGAATCGAGGTGCTCTTTTTTTTTTTTTTTTTATAGGATACTCTGAGCTTTAATATGTTACTGTTGTAGGTTAAGAGGATTTTATTTGCAATGAGTTTTGAAGAGATTTATTCCAGACTTTTATTTCTTAATTTCTTTTGAGACAGGTCTTCCATTGAAATCACTTACAAAAACCCAGATTTATAGAATTGCCATTACATGATGCTATCTCTTTTTTAATTTTATTTTATTTTATTTATTTATTTATTTATTTTTGTCTGTGTTGGGTCTCTGTTTCTGTGCGAGGGCTTCCCCCAGCTGCGGCAAGCAGGGGCCACTCTTCATCGTGGTACGTGGGCCTCTCACTATCGCGGCCTCTCTTGTTGCGGAGAACAGGCTCCAGACGCGCAGGCTCAGTAATTGTGGCTCACGGGCCCAGTTGCTCCGTGGCATGTGGGATCTTCTCAGACCAGGGCTCGAACCCGTGCCCCCTGCATCAGTAGGCAGATTCTCAACACTGCACCACCAGGGAAGCCCAATCGAGGTGCTCTTTAATTCTTCTATTTGGAAGGCTATCTTGTTCACAAAGCAGCTAAGTATAGTAGGGAGCCTGATCCCACAAATTAGGTCAGCTGGTTGATTATTGTGGTTCTTTACTATACTGTGTAAATTCAAACAGTTGTTTTCATCTGGCAGTTTTGAGCAGACAACATCCTGTATCTGTTTGCCTACACAGGATGTGAGTCAGTTAAGAAAAGAGAGAAAGTGAGGTACAGTGTGTCTTAGTCTGCTCAGGCTGCCCTGATGACAAAATGCCATAGACCGGGTTGCTTAAACAACAGAAATTATTTTCTCACAGTTCTGGAGGCTGGAAAACCCAAGATCACAGTTCCAGCAGGGTTTGGTTTCTGATGAGAGCTCTCTTTCTGGCTTGCAGACAGCCACCGACTTGTGTGTCCTCACATGGCCTTTCTTTAACAGGTGTGGTGGAGAGAGATCTCTCTCTCTCTTTTCCTTTTCTTATAAGGCCACCAATCCTACTGAATTAGGAACCCACCCATATGACCTCATTTACCTCCTGAAAACCCTATCCAGATATCATCACATTGGCAATTAGACTTCGACATGGGAACTTGGGGTGGGGATGGGGAGGCCAGACACATTCAGTCCCTAATAGGGTGCATGGGATTCAGCAGCAGCATAGGTACCTGTGTAACATGTGTGACGTGGGTCTTTTGTCAGCCTCTCATTTCTGGGTACGTTGTGTCTATAGCCCCCAGGCCCTGGTAGTAGCCCTTCTAGTCCGTACCTCCAAACCAAAAGCTTTCAAAATTGGATTTGGAATCCAGTGTTTTGTTGAAATGCATAGAATTTCTGGATGTACCTTACTGAACAGATTCCATGGGACAAGGGACAGATCTCCTGATAGACTTCGTATTGCTTGTCTCCAGATTCTTCTTTGTGGTCCGGTTGGTCCAAAGCTGCATGAACTTCTTGATGACAATGTATTTGTTCCACCAGAGTCACTGCAGGAAGTGGATGAGTTCCACCTCATTTTAGAGTATCAGGCAGGTAAGAGGAAATGAGTAAGTAATGGTGTAAACCTGGTCAGAGGGCTGTGTGTTGTCAGATGGGGGTATCACTGTGCTAGACATTTATCTTTGTAAATTGGCAGGATCCTGTTCTTGCCTTACCAAAAGCTTCCTGGCCCCTGGTTCTACTGAGTTGATACTGACCATTGTCTCAAGGGAGAGTGATATAGAGTATTACAGCACTGAAGAAAATTCCCAGGTCTGCAAATGTAATTGATCTGAACCCAAGAGATATCAGGCTGTAGGAAAGCAAGCATCTTGAATAAAAATGAAAATGTGTTAAACACATATATATAAAGTTTTTCTTTATTACTAAGAAGAGAGAAGGGCAGGTAACATCGGCTGAGCTCTGTGCTGGGTTCTGCCCTAGCGCTTTCTGGCCAGCTGTTCCAAGCTGCTTAGGGTTAATACCAGGCCTCTGGCAAACTTCCTGTGAAGCATTTTATTTTCCCTTGGGTGCGTAAGTGGAAGTGTTTTGTATATAACAACACATATTATTTCCCATTACGTAATGTTCCAATGTTTATAACTCCAAATCCACCCCATCCCACCCTACCCACCCCCAGTAGATTTTGTGTGTTATACAGACTACAGATCTGATTTCTGAGAGAATCCTAAATACCTGAACGTATTCTGATTTTGTTTATTTGATTCCGTGTATTTTCCCTGCTCAAAACTCAGACTCTTGAATTTCTGATTCAACACATTATTAATTCACGTTAAAGATTCAAGCATCTAAACAGACTAATTGGTACCTTAAAGCAGTACTTGCTTAATATGCATCAGTGAACTGCTTCCAAGTCAGACGATTAAGAGAACCTCACCTACTAGAGTAATTGACTTTAATATAAGACACAAAATATAGTGTATCTTAAAAATTATGCCTTCCGCCAAGTACAAAAAAAAAAAGAATTGTTTCTTGTTTCTGGTTCTCTTTTGGGTGCTTACTAGAATGAGGGAGTTAGGAAGGGCAGGGTCAGAATATTAGAGACAAGATGTTGGAGTGAGCAGTTCCCATTTGCACAGTTTTTGAGTTTCTCTCAGTGGGAAATCAGAATGATGGCTCTTACTGCCTGAAGGTAGTGGTATGGAGCGAGCTGCTCAAATGAAAGGCGTGAGCAAGTCTGTTGACTGGAAGGATCTAGAAGAGCTGAAGGTATGCCTTTGAGGCGCTGCTGCCGCTGCCAGTTCCAGATTCGTCTCACGTCCGCTCTGCTGGCGCTCACATCATGAACTTGGGACCTTTCTGGTCCCTGTGCCTGTCATTTTCCCTGGTGACTACAGAGTAGAGAGACTAGTTTCTTCACCAAGACTTTGCTGTTGTATTTGACAGCTGTGCCTTGTATGTGGTTCAGAAGACAGCACAGCTTATCTTGAAAGGAGATTGTCTCCATCCTTGGGTTTACAAGCTTCCCATTTCAGTTTTTCTTTTCAATGCCTTATTTCTTAGTACAAAGCAGTGGCCTTCCATTCAACTTTAGGTAAAGTTACATTTTCATCGGCCCCTGGAGGAAACCTAGTCTAGCAGCCCTCAGGTCAGCTCTCTTAACAGAAATCCATCCGCTGCTTCTCTCTAACCTAAATGAATAAATTCCCGGAGGGGATTTGTCAACTTTTTTTTCCTTCTCTCCTACCAGACCTTTCCAGAGAAGCTTATTTTCAGGCTTTGGGCTGGGGATCCAGTGAGTCATTGAATAGGTTTTGCTGACTTACTGACTGAAGGGCAAGATCATAAATTGAGAGAAGGGATCACTTAAGGGAATAAATTCAAAGCTTAGTGAGAAAAGAGGGGCGTTGAATATTATTACGGGCTCACCCTGTCTACGTTTCAGTCATTTTGCTTTTCGGGCCGCTCCATCAGTCAGTCCTGCGTCCTGTGGAAACCGCCAACGAACAGCTCTCACATCCCTCCTTGTCTTTGCCTTGCGGAAGCCTGTTTATTTTTGCCTCTCTCACTTGTTCCCTGAGGAAATTATTTTGTTTTGAATGCCATGTGGCTCTTCTCTCCTAGGTTGAGTTAGATAGTGCTTCTTTGCAGTTTCACTCTGAGTGGCAGTTCCAGGTCTCTCCTCGTGGAGAACACTCATGTTGTGTGTTTTTCCCATTGTACAGCGTCTTGTTAGTTGGGGAAGTGTTCGTTTAGAATTCATACCCGCATCTTTTGTGTCATGGACATTGGAGTCATCGTTCTGTTCTCTTCCTCGTGCGTTCTTTTGCTGATTCGGTCACGTGGCTATATGCTGCGTGTGGTGTGAAGCAGTAGAAATATGATGATAGAAGAAGACACAGGCCCTACCCTCAGTCCACATTTCCCTACAGGAGGTGGAGTCTTGAATAAATGATTGCACAGTTACGTGCCAAGCCCTATAGTAAGGCCCACTGGTGGCCCAGGGAAGGACGTACTGTAATCGAGTCTGCTTGGAGGTGGCAGAGTTCGGAAAGGCTTCCTAGGGGAGGCCGTCCCTGCGTTGGGTCTTCAGAGATGAAGCAGAGTTGGAATGCTGCTGTCAGCTCTGTGGATCACCATTGGGTATTTTCTTTGGACAAATAATAAAGCATGGGCCAGGAGTTAAGAAAGGAACATGATGTTTTAACAAGTATAACCATTGCATCAGGTTTTAGGAAATAGGTGCTGTTTTCTTTCCTGTTATACAAATGACCCACGTATGAAGTGTTTTTCAGAGGAATGGATTCGGTAAAGGTGAACTAACTCAGAGCAAAGGAAGGATGGGTTTTCCCCACCTTGACACCCGCTCTAGAGTCAGCCCCGCCCCTCCCCCCACGCGCACTCTGCAGGGAGGCGGGGCTGCTGTTGGCAGAGGCCCAGCGGAGGAAGCAGGAAGCAGGGCGCTGACCGGGGGCACATCAGCCGGCAGCGTGAGGAGAACCTCTGCTGGGGTGGCTGCCGTGGGGAAAAATTTTCTGAAGGAATAACCAGTAAATGATAAAACCAACGGAAGACTAGGTTTCAGCATATGGACTTTGATTTTGTAAATGGGACCGGTCCTTTGCGTGGAGGGAGAGCTGTGTAACCCTAGGTCACAAATCCTTGCCCCCCCGAGTCTCGGGCAGCACACCAGGCTGGGGGTGACTGCTCCTCCTGGTGCTCGGGGGACGTGGCCTCGAAGACACTGCCTCAGGCTGAGTTTTGAGATTTTCAAGACTTTAAGGAGAGGAATGTGGGATGCGCATGGGATGGCACCGAGTGAGCTTGGGGAGGCCTCTCCACCCCCCACTGCCCCCCTCTCCTAGGACTCGGGCACTAGCGCACTCCCCTCAAGTGCTTGGCAGCTGGGGGCTCTCAGTTGGTAGTTCCCCACCTGACTGCACATCCGGGTCTCCAGGGGTGGGGCCCTGTCACCTGCACATTAAAAACTAGGTTCCACCCGAGATGCGGCCTCCTGGCCGGTGCCGAGGGGCACTCCTGTAGCTGCACACAGACTCCCAGCTCCTCCCCCCGCCCAAGACGCCACCGGGGAGGGTCTGGCCTCCCTCTGCTTGAATCAGATTAGTGAACGCTGAGTGGGCACTCTGTGCAGGGGACTGTGACCAGGCTGTGGGAATCAGGGACGTACGGTGTTGGGTGGGATGGGGCACAAACCTGCGAAAAGTGAAGTAATGACACAGGTTTGAGTACTAGTTAACATAGTAGGAGAGAGGACTCAAAGCAAAGTGATGAATCACCAAACCATGTAAAGGAAAATCTCTGTGGACCCTCAAAGCAGCGAGAGTGCACCTCAGGCTGGAGCGGTTGGCAACCCTTTCGGGAGGTAGTAACACTTGAACTTAGTCTTTTATTCATTATTCATTATTCCAATTGTTATTCCCAAGCAGCTCGCTCACGGGAGGCTAGAGCAGCCAGATACTCTTAGCTTCCGGATCAAGTGCCCAGGAACCACCAGTGGGCAGCAGGGAGGAGGAGGTACAGTCATTCCAGCCTCCTTAGATCCCACCTAAATGACAGGTGCTGGGGCGTTATTGTGAGGTGGAAGGTGCTTTGGGAAAGGCAGCATGTCCTACGTTCAGGGACCCACATGGTGCCCACTGTGCACCGGTGTTTGGAAGTTGTGCTCTGCGACTGGGGGGGACACGGGCGCCCTGTGTTTGGACAGGAGAGCTTCCCTGGGACTCAAGGGGAGCTACTTGCCAGCTCCTTGACAGAGGCACACAGCACCCATGCTGTGTTTCTGTGTTTTTGTGGGGCTGGGGTTGGGGTTTTGGGTTTGTTTCTTTCTGACCACCATCCTCCTGGCTGCGGCACCATGCTTCCCTTAGGCCATGGCAGCCAGGGTCCCCTCAGCCAGAGGCCAGCCTGCCCAGAGCCAAGGCTCCAGTGAGGCCCCCGCCAGCCCCCGCACAGCTAGGAGACTTAAAGCCTCTTCCTTTTCTTCCCATTGTGTTGACTGGGCTTTTCTAGGGGAGGAGTGGGGCCAGTTAAAAGCTCCCCATGCCAACCGATTCATCTTCTCCCACGACCTCTCCAACGGGGCCATGAATATGCTGGAGGTGTTTGTGTCTAGCCTGGAGGAGTTTCAGCCAGACCTGGTGGTCCTCTCTGGATTGCACATGATGGAGGGACAAAGCAAGGAGTTCCAGAGGAAGAGACTCTTGGAGGTAATAGCACTGTTACGGAATTTCACAGATTGCAGCTAGTGTTTTCCTTCAGATCCCTGCCTCCCTTGGCCTCTGCAGCTTGCGCTGCCTTGCCCTGGGTCCTGGCCTCCTGGGACGTGTCGTGGCAGCCGAGAAGCCTGCCTCCCGCTCCAGCGAGGCTCCTCATGGGGTTCTCTCAGGCACGGGCAGCATCTTGCGTAGGACAGATCAGAACATCGTCTTGCCTGAGCCTCTGCTTCCCGTGCTAAACTGAACGTGGCTGCAAACTGCAGTGTTTGTAGTTTGTGTCCTTTATGTTTTCTGTATCATCTCATTCACATCAGCTGTGCTGCAGATTCACACAGCAGTTGAAGCTGACTGCTCGGTTTAGGTCCCCAGGAAGAGGCTGGCTGCGTGAATGTGCAGGGGCAGTTCCTTGTGCACTCTGAGTCCTTAACCCCAGTGCCTCTCTGCAGAGCCTGGTTTTCCCTAGTGGGAAAAGCCTCCCTTGTCCACAGTGTCTGTGGCCGCCCACGTGGCCGGGAGCTTTCATGAGGATGCACTGCCTCTCGGGACCTGTTCCTTCCCTCTTGCCTGACTTCCTTCTGTTTCTGATGGCAGTGCTCTCCTCTTGTCTCTGCAGGTCATGACCTCCATTTCTGACATCCCCACGGGTATTCCAGTTCACCTGGAGCTGGCCAGCATGACCAACAGGGAGCTCATGAGCAGCATTGTGCATCAGGTAACCCACGGGCAGCACGCGGGGGTCACTGAGGTGTGGGTGTTGTCTCACTCAGACCTGGGTCCATGAGA
Source organism: Balaenoptera ricei (assembly GCF_028023285.1). Classification (NCBI taxonomy): domain Eukaryota; kingdom Metazoa; phylum Chordata; class Mammalia; order Artiodactyla; family Balaenopteridae; genus Balaenoptera; species Balaenoptera ricei. The sequence continues at coordinate 64,187,826 of NC_082640.1, forward strand.
TCCAAGTCCAGGAGCCAGGACTGTGCTGGAACAGGATCTCCTACTAGATTAGGAATATGGCGGTGTTACTGATGGGTTCTTGGGGTGTGTTTCTCCTTCTGGAATGGGGAAGTTGGAAGTGAATGCCTTTTGCAGCAGAACTCAAAGGAGAAAACTGAAAGCCCAACTTGGGTGCTTTCAGTTGAACTTCAAGAAGTTCAGAGAAAGGAAGTTTGGGGGGATGCTTCACTCCCTCACCATCAGGCCCTGAGGTGTTCAGCCTTTGGACAGTAGCAATGATCAGATAAATCCAAGAGTGTGACGCTTAAGAGCACGGACTTTGGAAACCAGGGTTGGAATGCCAGCTTTGCCGCTCGCTAGCTTTGTGAACTTAGGCAGGTTAGTTAACCTTTCATTTTATTGTTATTTAACCTCTTTAATGGGTAATATATTCATGTGGTTCAAAACTCAAAGAATATTAAAAGATATACAGTGAAGTCTTGCTTCCTCCTGCCCCCTGTATCCACTGTTAGTAACCTCTTTACTAGTTTCACCTGATCCCTCCAGAGTTACTGTGTACATATATAAGCAAATATGGGAATATAGCCTTATTTTTTCATCCCTTTTTACCTCCAAAGATAGCATAGCATACTGCATACACTGTTGTACACTTTGCTTTTTTTCACTGGATGCGTTTTGGAGATCTCCTCTTTGTCATCACGTGGTTAGAAGAAGCGTGTGGTGCATCCCGTGTCTTTAACTCCAACCAAAGCTGGGCATTTGGCTCTCTGCCCTTTGCTGTACCATACAGCGCTGCAGCAAGTAACTTTGTACATGAGTTTATTTTGCCCATGAGCAGGTACATGTGTATGATAAGTTCTCAGAAGTAGAATTGCTAGATTGGGGCACAAAAAGCATTTGTAAGTTTGATATTGCAGTATTCTCATCCATGAGCACTGTACCAGTTTACTTTCACTAGAATTCTCTACAAGTGCTTGCTTCCTCATATCCTTGCCACTGGAATGTGATTAAAAACATGCTTTCTTGCCAATCTGACAGGTAAAAAGTGGTATTTCAGAATAATTTTTTTTAATAGACTACTTTTTAGGGCAGTTTTAGGCTCACAGCACAGGTGAGCAGAATGTAGAGCCCCATGTAGCCCCTGCCCTCCACACCCAGAGCCTCCCCCGTCAACATCCCCTGCCCCAGAGTGGGGCGTTTGCAACAGTCAGTGAGCCTACATTCACATGTCATCATCACGCAGAGTCCATCGTTTACATTAGGGTTCACTCCTGGTGTTTTTCAGTATCTTTTTTTTTTTTACTTTTTGGCCACAACTTGCAGCATGTGGGGTCTTAGTTCCCTGACCAGGGATCGAACCCGCACCCCCTGCAGTGGAAACGCGGAGTCTTAACTGCTGGACTGCCAGGGAAGTCCCATTCGGTATAATTTTTATTCTCGTATTTCTCTTTTTGAGGTTATTTTTTCACTTCTTTAAAAAGCCATTTTTATTTCATTTTCTGTGTAACTGCCTACTTAACCTTTCTAAACCTCGGTACCCTTATCTGTAAGATGGAGGCAATACCTCCTTCCCTCAGAGCGTTACAGTAAGAAGTGAATGAAATAGAGCCAGTAGCTCAATGTCTTAACACAGAACATGCAGTAAACGGAAGTGGTGTTACGTTAGCAAAGGGACAGGCCCTTGATTTTTTTTTTTTTTTTTTTTTTTTTGCCACACCACGCAGCTTGCGGGATCTTAGTTCCCAGACCAGGGATTGAACCCACGCCCTCGGCAGTGAAAGCGTGGGGTCCTAAACACTGGACCGCCAGGGAATTCCCAGGCCCTTGATTTTTTTAAAAAATATATGCACGTGCACACACACCCCTACATACCCACAGGGCTCATCTCTCTTGCACAAACATTCACCATATGCAGGTCCCTGGCTCTAAGGAAGGAAGTGCTAAGTAAGAAAGATAGTAAGGTGGACATAGTGGTACCCCTCAAGATAGAAAACCATGGCTCTTGTTTGGTGCCCTTTCACACACAGTGTTATTACTAAATTCAGTCTTCCTAACCCACACCTGCCTAGAAAGCTTAGATCAGACGTGAAGCCACTCTCCTTGCTTCTTGGTGTTGTGTGCGAGGAACCCTTACAACCCTGCCTGTGGGCTTCTCCACTGTACTGGTGTGACACCTGCTGACATTCAGGAACCGAGAGTCAGGCTCCGTCAGTGGTGAGAGCCTCTGCTGTGTGTGCAGAGGCAAAAACTGGGCACCGTGGAAAGCAATACAGAGCGTACACCTCTGCCTTTGTCTCCCAGCATATAAACAGAAGACTGGCTCTAATACAGTTACTGCAACTTTCCAGTTTACCGCAAGTGATGATGAGCGTGGAGATAGAGGTGTAATAGCCAAAACAGGGACCTTGATCTGTCACTTCCCCCCCGCAGACTTCAGGGGCAGGGAGTCTTGTGGTAAAGAAGAAAGAGGCCGGCCCTACCTGCCTTCCCTGACATTAGTCGTTGGCTGTGTCCTAGGATACTTAGGAGCTAGATGTCCATCAGAAAAAGACCCGCATTTTGTTTTTGTTAGCAGGTCTTTTCTGCTGTGACTTCCCTTGGGCTGAATGAACAGGAGCTGTTATTTCTCAGCCAGTCGGCATCTGGACCTCACTCTTCCCTCTCTTCCTGGACCGGTGTTCCTGATGTGGGCGTGGTCAGCGACATCCTCTTTTGGATCTTGAAGGAACATGGGAAGAGTGAAAGCAGAGCCTCAGACCTCACCAGGATCCACTTCCACACGCTGGCCTACCACATCCTGGCAACTGTGGATGGACATTGGGCCAACCAGCTGGCGGCCGTGGCTGCAGGAGCTCGCGTGGCCGGGACGCAGGCCTGCGCGACAGAAACCATAGACACCCGCCGAGTGTCTCTGAAGGCGCCCCGCGAGTTCATGACCTCCCGTTCGGAGGCCGGCTCCAGGGTCATGTTAAACCCAAACGAGCCAGTGGTCAAATGGCACAGGGAGGGAGTGTCCTTCCACTTCACACCAGTGTTGGTGTGTAAAGATCCTGTTCGAACTGTGGGCCTCGGAGATGCCATTTCAGCCGAAGGACTCTTTTATTCAGAAGCACACCCTCACTAGTAGGAAGATTGTTGTGGGTCATTTTTCTGAAGGAGGAAAACTAGCCAACCTAAGAATGACAGGAATTAAGTGGTTTGGGAAACAGAATTGAGAGTGTCAAAACCGTTTCTAGATCTAATTGAAAGACAGCCAAAGAAACAACAGCAGATTAAACTGTACCAGATACATTCCAGCCAGTTGACGATTACACAGAAACATTTCAGGTTTTAATCAAAGTTCAGCTATTTACTAACAAGACTGGATTTTTCTTCTTGTTTTTTGTTTTTTGTTTTTTTTATGTTGTGTGTTACAGGGGTAAAAACTTGATTCCCAGATCCCCTCTTCAAGTATTTTAGGCCTGACTTCTTTACCCTCGAGAGCATGTCGGTTTGGAGAAAGCACTCCTCCTTGCCCACCTCGGAAGCGCATGCTCACTCACCCGCTCCCCTGTCTCTGGTGAAGTGCAGCGTGAGTTCTCGCATTCTCTCAGCTCAGCGCCCATGGCAGGATCATGATTTCCATTCAGTGTTCTAATGAAAAAATTTAATGAGCACACCTTCTCAGTCTTCTGCTCTCAAACTTAGGGCAGAGCCACAAGTAAGGACAAAACAGGCCCTCCTGTGCTTCAGAGACACAGCAGAGGCTGGGAGCCTCGTGGTTGCCTTGGGGGAGCCAGTCACTCTGCAGTTCAGGAGCCTGGCTGGCTTGCAGGGTGGCGCTGTGAGCTGAAGGGCTGCGCCTTCCTGCCCTGGCTCCTTAACTGTAGGCTGGCTGGTCAGAGGCTCCTGTGCCTGGGCCCAACCTCATTGCCCAGCTCTGGACATGCTTTCTGCAGTAGAAGACTGGTCTATGTTCTTTCTGGTCCTTGAAGGCATTTTACAACTGGAATATGCTTCTGGGTGTATAACAGATCATGTGTGTTTTACATTGACACATCACATCCATTAAAGAGTTTGACCTCATAAGAGTCCCAGGATCATGAATAAATGTCATGTTATGTATTTATTTTTTATAAATCAAGGAGACTTCAGCGTGCTTTTAAATATTAAAAACAATTTACATTTCAGGAATCCTAAGTCTGTTTGTGATTGATTTCATTTCTACCACGACTCTGGAGCCATATAAAATGTAAATCATTTTGATCTTGACTTGTGACTTACATGTTCCTCTGCTCTTGAGGTGTTTGATTATCTTGTCTTCCCCATCACTAGGTTAGGCAGCCCCTCACACTGAGTCTGAGCTGTAGGTCTGTCCTCTGGTTTAAAGTGACAGAAGAGGGACTTCCCTGGCAGTCCAGTGGTTAAGACTCCGTGTTTCCAATGCAGGAGGCATGGGTTTGATCCCTGGTCTGGGAACTAAGATCCCACATGCTGTGCGGTGCGGCCAAAAAAATTTAAAAAATAAAGTGACAGAAGATACTAGTATCAAGTAGTCAAGCCAGTATGACCCAGCAGTTGGAAAGAGTGTGGTGAGCCTTCTTAGTGTGTTCAAAGAGCAGTATAGACACGTGTCATCTGGTGGCAGGCCAGCTTAGGTCACAGGTAATCATTCACACTGGGCTCACAGCAGCAGCTTCTGGAATCTCAAAGCTACCTCAGGTTCTCCATTTATGACCTTCCCCCTGCCTTGCATGAGAAGGAAAGGCTTGATTACTCCTTCAAAGACAACTTAAGCCTAGAGAATTATGCAGCTTGAAATTCAAAGCAAGTAGCTTATTAAAATCTCCGGCTGCTACCTCATCAGTCTGCCTTGAAGCTCAATTAAAAGTAATTAAACCACCTTCTAGTCTATTTTTAGAAAAGCTTAAGTGAGAAGAGATTTCTATTTTCCCAAGAAGAGTTAGAATAACTCATCACTTACGTTCTAAACCTAAGCAGCAGTGTTCTCCATGTGACCTTTTTCTTACAGGCAGCCCCTGTCCTTAGCATATTCTCAGCATTTCTCCAGTTTTCACTGGTGATGTCGAGGAAGACGTTCAGGAGACGTGGGCAGCATGTACCTCAGAGCAGTGTTTTTCAAAAGGTGGGTTTTGAACAATTAATCATTACTAAATCAACTTGGTGTTTATAGAAGGTATCAAAGAGCATCATACATTACGGGGATAATTATTTTAAGTATTGTTTTGTAAAAACTTTCTGTATTCCTGAATGTGTGTGTGTGGATATGAATATACATGCACCCCTCTGTGAACGTCCCACCTTGTTGAGAAGTAGGCTAAGCTTTGGAAGTAGGATTAACTGGGCTGTATCACCCAGGACAGACAGGTGGAGCCAGAAGTGAGTTGGAAAGGCAGGAGAAACAAGAGGTGGAGCTTCAGGCCCTTTTGCTTTGAACTATATTTTACAGAGATTTCCATGTATGATTTTATATGAAGAAGAAAAGCTTGAAAATCCCCTGGCCTGGAAAGGGTGTCCGGTGAAAAATGATCCTTCCTAAAAATGTTCTAACACTCACTCTTGCCTTCCCTTGAAATTGATTTAACACCCAGGGAAAAGCTGCAGCACACAAAACACTGTCAGAAGATAAGAATTCAGCCAAAACTCAGTAATATTTATTGCGCAGATTCAGTTTGCATTTTATTCTCTTACTCTGTCAAGTTTGAGTGGGACAGAGGTAATTATTCATCAGCAGAAGAAATCCAAATTCTGTACAGGGTTTGAGGTGGTGAGTGAGTATTGTATGACATTGGACAAGGTACCTTTCCTGAGCCTCATTTTTCCTCATCCCTAAAACAGGGCTAGTAACGGTCCTTACCTTCGTAGGGTTCTTAATGAAAGAGGAATGCGGAGCAAAGTATTAGCACAGTATGTGGCATGTATATAAAAGTTTAATAATTGTCAGTTACTTTTACTAAACTGAACAGGCAATTTTCTGGGTCTCTTTAGGACTACTGAAAATCATTGAAAAGCTACCACAATGATAATTTAACATTTTATTTTTTGGTCTTTTTTTAGGTAAAGATTTTCAAACAGTGAAACTACAAATTTTAAGTCCATTTGGTAAGTTTTGAGAAATGTATATACCTAATCTAACCCAAGTGCCTATCCAGATACAGAATGTTTCCATCCTCTCAGATAGGTCCCTCAGGCCACTTTCAAGTTATCCTCAGCCTCACCCTCAACCCCAGACCCCTGAAGCACCCACTATAATCTTCTTCACCATAAATTAGTTTTGCCTGTTCTGGAACTTCATAGATGTGGAATCATACAGTATTTAGTCCTTTTGTATAAAGCTCTTTTCTTTATTTTTTGTTTCCTCACTGATTTTTATAAAAATTTTTGTTGAAATTTACAATGTTGTGTTCATTTCAGGTATACAGCGGAGTGATACATTCTCTTCCATTATAGGTTATTACAGAATACTGAGTAGAGTTCCCTGTGCTATACAGTAGGTCCTTGTTGATTATCTATTTTATATTTAGTAGTGTGTATATTTTAATCCCAAACTCCTAATTTATCTCCCCCCCCCTTCCCCTTTGGTAACCATAAGTTTGTTTTCTATGTTTGTGAGTCTTTCTGTTTTGTAAATAAGTTCATTTGTATCATTTTTTTAGATTCCCCATATAAGCGGTATCATATATTTGTCTTTGTCTGGCTTGCTTCACTTAGTATGATAATCTCTAGGTCCATCCATGTTGCTGCAAATGGCATTATTTCATTCTTTTTAATGACTGAGTAATATTCCATTGTGTATATGTACCACATCTTCATTATCCATTCATCTGTCGATGGACATTTAGGTTGCTTCTGTATCTTGGCTATTGTAAATCATGCTGCAATGAACACTGAGGTGCATGTACCTTTTCAAATTATGGTTTTCTCTGGATATATGCCCAGGAGTGGGATTGCAGGATCATATGGTAGCTCTACTTTTAGTTTTTTAAGGAACCTCCATACTGTTCTCCATAGTGGCTGTACCAATTTACATTCCCACCAACAGTGTAGGAGGGTTCCTTTTTCTGCACACCCTCTCCAGCGTTTGTTATTTGTAGACTTTTTCATGTTGGCCATTTTGACTGTTGTTAGGTGATACCTCATTGTAGTTTTGATTTGAATTTTTCTAATTAGCGATGTTGAGCATCTTTTCACATGCCTTTTGGCCATCTGTATGTCTTGTTTGGAAAAATGTCTTTTTTAGATCTTTTGCCCATTTTTTGATTGGGTTGTTTGGGGTTTTTTTTTTATATTGAGCTGTTATGAGATGTTTGTATATTTTGGAAATTAACCCCTTGTCAGTTGCATCATTTGCAAATACTTTCTCCCATTCTGTAGGTTGTCTTTTCATTTTGTTTATGGTTTCCTTTGCTGTGCGGAACCTTTGAAGTTTAATTAGGTCCCATTTGTTTATTTTTATTTCCATTACTCTAGGAGACAGATCCAAAAAGATACTGCTGCAATTTATTGCGAAGAGTGTTGTGCTTACGTTTTCCTCTAGGAGTTTTATAGTATCCAGTCTTACATTTAGGTCTTTACCCATTTTGAGTTTATTTTTGTTTGTGTTAGAGAATGTTCTAATTTCACTCTTTCACATGTAGCTGTCCAGTTTTCCCAGCACCACTTATCGAAGAGACTGTCTTTTCTCCATTGTATATTCTTGACTCCTTTGTCATAGATTAATTGACCATAAGTGCATGGGTTTATTTCTGGGCCTTCTATCCTGGTCCATTGATCTGTATTTATGTTTTTGTGCCAGTACCATACTGTTTTAATTACTGTAGCTGTAAAAACCCTTTTCGTTCAGCATAATGTTTTTGAGATTATGTTGTTGCATGTAGTTTGTTGCTTTTTGTGGCTAAATAGTATTCCACTGTGAATACAGTGTTTCCGTTTGGGGCTTTTATGAATAATGTTGTTATCGACAAGTCTGTGTGGGCATTTTCCTTCCTCTTGGGTAAAAATACATGGGAGTAGAATTGCTGGGATGAATGTATATCATGAGATAAGTGACAGACCTTTCTCCAAAGTGGATGGCCCATTTTACACTCCCACCAATGATGCATGACAGTTCTGGTTGCTTCTTGTTCTTGCCAGTATTTAGAGTTGTCAGTGTTTAATTTTAGCCATTTTGATATGTACATAGTGGTATTTCATTGTGGTTTTATTTTGCATTTCCTTGATGATGGACAAAGAACGTTTTCACATGCTTACTGGATATTCATATATCTTCGTGAGGTGTCCAAATTTTTTGCCCTTTTTTTTTCATTTGGTTTTTGTATGTTGTTGTTTGGGTTATTAGTTTTTTTATTATTGAGTTGTAGGAGTTTTTTATATTTTCTGGATATAAGTCCTTTGTCAGATGTATTTTGTGAATATATGCTCCTTGAATATATTCTCAACCTGTAGATTTTCATTTTCTTCATGGCATAATGGGAAGTTCTTGCTCCTGTTTTTTTTTTTTTTAAAACATCTTTATTGAAGTATAATTGCCTTACAATGGTGTGTTAGCTTCTGCTTTATAACAAAGTGAATCAGTTATACATATACAGTATGTTCCCATTTCTCTTCCCTCTTGCATCTCCCTCCCTCCCACCCTCCCCATCCCACCCCTCTAGGTGGTCACAAAGCACTGAGCTGATCTCCCTGTGCTATGCGGCTGCTTCCCACTAGCTATCTATTTTACATTTGGTAGTGTATATATGTCCATGACACTCTCTTACCCTGTCACATCTCACCCCACCCCCTCCCCATATCCTCAAGTCCATTCTCTAGTAGGTCTGTGTCTTTATTCTCGTCTTGCCACTAGGTTCTTCATGGCCTTTTTTTTTTTTTTTCCTTAGATTCCGTATATATGTGTTAGCATACTGTATTTGTTTTTCTCTTTCTGACGTACTTTACTCTGTATGACAGACTCTAACTCCATCCACCTCATTACAAATACCTCCATTTCATTTCTTTTTATAGCTGAGTAATATTCCATTGTATATATGTGCCACATCTTCTTTATCCATTCATCTGTCGATGGACATTTAGGTTGCTTCCATGTCCTGGCTATTGTAAATAGAGCTGCAATGAACATTTTGGTACGTGACTCTTTTTGACCTATGGTTTTCTCAGGGTATATGCCCAGTAGTGGGATTGCTGGGTCGTATGGTAGTTCTATTTGTAGTTTTTTAAGGAACCTCCATACTGTTCTCCATAGTGGCTGTATCAATTTACATTCCCACCAACAGTGCAAGAGTGTTCCCTTTCCTCCACACCCTCTCCAGCATTTATTGTTTCTAGATGTTTTGATGATGGCCATTCTGACCGGTGTGAGATGATATCTCATTGTAGTTTTGATTTGCATTTCTCTAACGATTAATTATGTTGAGCATTCTTTCATGTGTCTGTAGGCCATCTGTATATCTTTGGAGAAATGTCTATTTAGGTCTTCGGCCCATTTTTGGATTGAGTTGTTCGTTTTTTTGTTATTGAGCTGCATGAGCTGCTTGTAAATCTTGGAGATTAATCCTTTGTCAGTTGCTTCATTTGCAAATATTTTCTCCCATTCTGATGGTTGTCTTTTGGTCTTGTTCATGGTTTCCTTTGCTGTGCAAAAGCTTTTAAGTTTCATTAGGTCCCATTTGTTTATTTGTGTTCTTATTTCCATTTCTCTGGAGCTGGGTCAAAAAGAATCTTGCTGTGATGTATGTCATAGAGTGTTCTGCCTATGTTTTCCTCTAAGAGTTTGATAGTGTCTGCCCTTACACTTAGGTCTTTAATCCATTTTGAGTTTATTTTTGTGCATGGTGTCAGGGAGTGTTCTAATTTCATACTTTTACATGTACCTGTCCAATTTTCCCAGCACCACTTATTGAAGAGGCTGTCTTTTCTCCACTGTATATGCTTGCCTCCTTTATCAAAGATAAGGTGACCATATGTGTGTGGGTTTATCTCTGGGCTTTCTATCCTGTTCCATTGATCTATATTTCTGTTTTTGTGCCAGTACCAAACTGTCTTGATTACTGAAGCTTTGTAATATAGTCTGAAGTCAGGGAGCCTGATTCCCCCAGCTCCATTTTTCGTTCTCAAGATTGCTTTGGCTATTCGGGGTCTTTTGTGTTTCCATACAAATTGTGAAATTTTTTGTTCTAGTTCTGTGAAAAATGCCAGTGGTAGTTTGATAGGGATTGCATTGAATCTGTAGATTGCTTTGGGTAGTAGAGTCATTTTCACAATGTTGATTCTTCCAATCCAGGAACATGGTATATCTCTCCATCTATTTGTATCATCTTTAATTTCTTTCATCAGTGTCTTATAATTTTCTGCATACAGGTCTTTTGTCTCCTTAGGTAGGTTTATTCCTAGATATTTTATTCTTTTTGTTGCAGTGGTAAACGGGAGTGTTTTCTTAATTTCACTTTCAGATTTTTCGTCATTAGTGTATAGAAATGCAAGAGATTTCTGTGCATTAATTTTGTATCCTGCTACTTTACCAAATTCATTGATTAGCTGTAGTAGTTTTCTGGTAGCATCTTTAGGATTCTCTATGTATAGTATCATGTCATCTGCAGATAGTGACAGCTTTACTTCTTCTTTTCCGATTTGGATTCCTTTTATTTCTTTGTCTTCTCTGATTGCTGTGGCTAAAACTTCCAAAACTATGTTGAATAATAGTGGTGAGAGTGGGCAACCTTGTCTTGTTCCTGATCTTAGTGGAAATGGTTTCAGTTTTTCACCATTGAGGACAATGTTGGCTGTGGGTTTGTCATATATGGCCTTTATTATGTTGAGGAAAGTTCCCTCTATGCCTACTTTCTGCAGGGCTTTTATCATAAATGGGTGTTGAATTTTGTCTAAAGCTTTCTCTGCATCTATTGAGATGATCATATGGTTTTTCTCTTTCAATTTGTTAATATGGTGTATCACATTGATTGATCTGCGTATATTGAAGAATCCTTGCATTCCTGGGATAAACCCCACTTGATCATGGTGTATGATCCTTTTAATGTGCTGTTGGATTCTGTTTGCTAGTATTTTGTTGAGGATTTTTGCATCTATGTTCATCAGTGATATTGGCCTGTAGTTTTCTTTCTTTGTGACATCTTTGTCTGGTTTTGGTATCAGGGTGATGGTGGCCTCATAGAATGAGTTTGGGAGTGTTCCTCCCTCTGCAATATTTTGGAAGAGTTTGAGAAGGATGGGTGTTAGCTCTTCTCTAAATGTTTGATAGAATTCGTCTGTGAAGCCATCTGGTCCTGGGCTTTTGTTTGTTGGAAGGTTTTTAATCACAGTTTCAATTTCAGTGCTTGTGATTGGTCTGTTCATATTTTCTATTTCTTCCTGGTTCAGTCTCGGCAGTTTGTGCATTTCTAAGAATCTGTCCATTTCTTCCAGGTTGTCCATTTTATTGGCATAGAGTTGCTTGTAGTAATCTCTCATGATCTTTTGTATTTCTGCAGTGTCAGTGGTTACTTCTCCTTTTTCATTTCTAATTCTATTGATTTGAGTCTTTTCCCTTTTTCTCTTGATGAGTCTGGCTAATGGTTTATCAATTTTGTTTATCTTCTCAAAGAACCAGCTTTTAGTTTCATTGATTTTTGCTATTGTTTCCTTCATTTCTTTTTCATTTATTTCTGACCTAATCTTTATGATTTCTTTCCTTCTGCTGGCTTTGGGGTTTTTTTGTTCTTCTTTCTCTAATTGCTTTAGGTGCAAGGTTAGGTTGTTTCTTCGAGATGTTTCCTGTTTCTTGAGGTAGGCTTGTATTGCTATAAACTTCCCTCTTAGCACTGCTTTTGCTGCGTCCCATAGGTTTTGGGTCGTCATATCTCCATTGTCATTTGTTTCTAGGTATTTTTTGATTTCCCCTTTGATTTCTTCAGTGATCACTTCGTTATTAAGTAGTGTATTGTGTAGCCTCCATGTGTTTGTATTTTTTACAGATCTTTTCCTGTAATTGATATCTAGTCTCATAGCGTTGTGGTCGGAAAAGATACTTGATACGATTTCAATTTTCTTAAATTTACCAAGGCTTGATTTGTGACCCAAGATATGATCTATCCTGGAGAATGTTCCATGAGCACTTGAGAAAAATGTGTATTCTGTTGTTTGTGGGTGGAATGTCCTATAAATATCAATTAAGTCCATCTTGTTTAATGTATCATTTAAAGCTTGTGTTTCCTTATTTATTTTCATTTTGGATGATCTGTCCATTGGTGAAAGTGGGGTGTTAAAGTCCCCTACTATGATTGTGTTGCTGTTGATTTCCCCTTTTATGGCTGTTAGTCTTTGCCTTATGTATTGAGGTGCTCCTATGTTGGGTGCATAAATATTTACAATTGTTATACCTTCCTCTTGGATTGATCCCTTGATCATTATATAGTGTCCTTCTTTGTCTCTTGTAATAGTCTTTATTTTAAAGTCTATTTTGTCTGATATGAGAATTGCTACTCCAGCTTTCTTTTGATTTCCATTTGCATGGAATATCTTTTTCCATCCCCTCCCTTTCAGTCTGTATGTGTCTCTAGGTCTGAAGTGGGTCTCTTGTAGACAGCATATATATGGGTCTTGTTTTTGTATCCATTCAGCCAGCCTGTGTCTTTTGGTGGGAGCATTTAATCCATTTACATTCAAGGTAATTATTGATATGTATGTTCCTATTCCCATTTTCTTAAATGTTTTGGGTTTGTTATTGTAGGTGTTTTTCTTCTCTTGTGTTTCTTGCCTAGAGAAGTTCCTTTAGCATTTGTTGTAAAGCTGGTTTGGTGGTGCTGAACTCTCTCAGCTTTTGCTTGTCTGTAAAGGTTTTAATTTCTCCATCACATCTGAATGAGATCCTTGCTGGGTAGAGTAATCTTGGTTGTAGGTTTTTCTCCTTCATCACTTTAAGTATATCCTGCCACTCCCTTCTGGCTTGCAGAGTTTCTGCTGAAAGATCAGATGTTAACCTTATGGGGATTCCCTTGTGTGTTATTTGTTGTTTTTCCCTTGCTGCCTTTAATATGTTTTCCTTATATTTAATTTTTGACAGTTTGATTAATATGTGTCTTGGCGTGTTTCTCCTTGGGTTTATCCTGTATGGGACTCTCTGTGCTTCCAGGACTTGATTAACTATTTCTTTTCCCATATTAGGGAAGTTTTCAACTATAATCTCTTCAAATATTTTCTCAGTCCCTTTCTTTTTCTCTTCTTCTTCTGGGACCCCTATAATTCGAATGTTGGTGCCTTTAATGTTGTCCCAGAGGTCTCTGAGACTGTCCTCAGTTCTTTTCATTCTTTTTTCTTTATCCTGCTCTGCAGTAGTTATTTCCACCATTTTATCTTCCAGGTCACTTATCCTTTCTTCTGCCTCAGTTATTCTGCTATTGATCCCATCTAGAGTATTTTTAATTTCATTTATTGTGTTTTTCATCGTTGCTTGGTTCCTCTTTAGTTCTTCTACGTCCTTGTTAAATGTTTCTTGCATTTTGTCTATTCTATTTCCCAGATTTTGGATCATCCTTACTATCATTATTCTGAATTCTTTTTCAGGTAGACTACCTATTTCCTCTTCATTTGTTAAGTCTGGTGTGTTTTGACCCTGCTCCTTCATCTGCTGTGTGTTTTTCTGTCATCTCATTTTGCTTATCTTACTGTGTTTGGGGTCTCCTTTTCACAGGCTGCAGGTTCGTAGTTCCCGTTGTTTTTGGTATCTGTCCCCAGTGGCTAAGGTTGGTTCAGTGGGTTGTGTAGGCTTCCTGGTGGAGGGAACTAGTGCCTGAGTTCTGGTGGATGAGGCTGGATCTTGTCTTTCTGGTGGGCACATCCACGTCTGGTGGTGTATTTTGGGGTGTCTGTGGCCTTATTATGATTTTAGGCAGCCTCTCTGCTAATGGGTGGGGTTGTGTTCCTGTCTTGCTAGTTGTTTGGCATAGGGTGTTCAGCACTGTAGCTTGCTGGTCATTGAGTGATGCTGGGTCTTGATGTTGGGATGGAGCTCTCTGAGAGATTTTTGCCGTTTGGTATTACGTGGAGCGGGGAGGTCTCTTGTGGACCAGTGTCCTGAAGTTGGCTCTCCCACCTCAGAGGTACGGCCCTGATGCCTGGCTGGAGCACCAAGAGCCTTTCGTCCACACGGCTCAGAGTAAAAGGGAGAAAAAATAGAAAGAAAGAAAGAAAGAAAGAGGCTATAATATAGTGAAGTAAAATAAAGCTATTATAAAGCAAAGCTATACAGACAAAATCTCACCCAGAAGCATGTACATATACACTCACAAAAAAAGGAAAAGGGGAAAAATTAATATATCCTGCTCCCAAAGTCCACCTCCTGAATTTGGGATGATTCGTTGTCTATTCAGGTATTCAACAGATGCATCACATCAAGTTGTTTGTGGAGTTTTAATCCGCTGCTTCTGAGGCTGCTGGGGGAGATTTCCCCTTCTGTTCGCACAGCTCCTAGGGATCAGCTTTGGATTTGGACCCGCCTCTGCGTGTAGGTCGCCTGAGGACGTCTGTTCCCCGCCCAGACAGGACGGGGTTAAAGGAGCAGCTGCTTCCGGGGCTCTGGCTCACTCAGGCCGCGGGGAGGGAGGGGTACAGAGGAGGCGGGGCGAGTCTGCGGCGTCAGAGGCCGGCGTGACGTTGCACCAGCCCGAGGCGTGCAGTGCGTTCTCCCGGGGAAGTTGTCCCTGGATCACGAGACCCTGGCAGTGGCGGGCTGCACTGGCTCCCAGGAGGGGCGGTGTGGAGAGTGACCTGTGCTCGCACACAGGATTTTTGGAGGCGGCAGCAGCAGCCCCAGCGTCTCACGCCCGTCTCTGGGGTCCGCGCTGATCGCCGCGGCTTGCGCCCGTCTCTGGAGCTCATTTAGGCGGCGCTCTGAATCCCCTCTCCTTGCGCGCCGCAAAACAAAGAGGCAAGAAAAAGTCTCTTGCCTCTTCGGCAGCTGCAGACTTTTTCCCGGACTCCCTCCCGGCCAGCTGTGGTGCACTAACCCCTTCAGGCTGTGTTCACGCCGCCAACCCCAGTCCTCTCCCTGCGATCCGACCGAAGCCCGAGCCTCAGCTCCCAGCCCCGCCCGCCCCGGCGGGTGAGCAGACAAGCCTCTCGGGCTGCTGAGTGCTGCTCGGCGCCGAGCCTCCGTGCGGGAATCTCTCCGCTTTGCCCTCAGCACCCCTGTGGCTGCGCTCTCCTCCGTGGCTCTGAAGCTTCCCCCTCCGCCACCCACAGTCTCCGCCTGCGAAGGGGCTTCCTAGTGCATGGAAATCTTTCCTCCTTCACGGCTCCCTCCCACTGGTGCAGGTGCTGTCCCTATTCTTTTGTCTCTGTTATTTCTTTTTTCTTTTGTCCTACCCAAGTACGGGGGGAGTTTCTTGCCTTTTGGGAGGTCTGACGTTTTCTGCCAGCGTTCAGTGGGTGTTCTGTTGGAGCAGTTCCACGTGTAGATGTATTTCTACTGTATCTGTGGGAAGGAAGGTGATCTCCACGTCTTACTCTTCCGCCATCTTCTCCGCTGTCCTTGCTCCTGTTTTTTAAAAATTTTTGTAAGACTGGATTTAATAGAATTCACTGGTGAAATCATCTGAGCCAAGAGTTTGCTTAGGGTAGCTTTTGATTTATAGATTCAATTCCTTTGATAGGACCTATGAAGCCTTTACATTTCATCTTGTTTCAGTTTGGGTATGTTGCATTTTTCAAAGATTTTGTCTATTGCATCCAAGTTGTTTTATTGTCATAAAATTTTTCATAACATTCCTTTATCTTTTCCATGTCGTATAGGACCTGTAATGCCATCCCCTCTTTCATTCCTAATATTGGTAATTTGTCTCTTTTTTCCCTTCATCAGTTTAGCTAGGGATTTGTCAGTTTTTGTGCGTGTGTGTTTTTTCATAGAACTTTTGGCTTCTTAGATTTTTCTTTAATATTTTCGGTACTTTGGGTTTATTTTGCTCTTGTTTTAGCTTAAGGTAGAAACCTTTATCAGTGATTTTCTACCTTTCATTTGTTCTAATAGAAGCATTTATAGCTCTAAGTTTCCTTGTAAGCACAGCTCTTAACTGAATCCTACAAATTTTGTTTTCATTATTCAGTTCAAAGTATTTTCTAATTTCTCTTTTGATTTCTTCCTTGTTACAAGTATGTGTGTTTACTTTCCAAATATGTAGGTTTTCTAGATATTATTTCTAATACAATTTCATTGTGTATAGAGAGCATATTCTGTAAATTTCAATCTGTTGACTTTTGAGACTTTTTTTTAAATTTTTATTTATTTATTTATTTATTTATGGCTGTGTTGGGTCTTCATTTCTGTGCGAGGGCTTTCTCTAGTTGCGGCAAGTGGGGCCACTCTTCATCACGGTGCGCGGGCCTCTCACTATCGCGGCCTCTCTTGTTGCGGAGCACAGGCTCCAGACGCGCAGGCTTAGTAGTTGTGGCTCATGGGCCTAGTTGCTCCGCGGCACGCAGGATCCTCCCAGACCAGGGCTCAAACCCGTGTCCCCTGCATTGGCAGGCAGATTCTCAACCACTGCGCCACCAGGGAAGCCCCTGAGACTTATTTTATGGCCCAGTATTTGCTCTGCCTTGCTAAATGTATTACGTGCACTTGCAAAGAATGTATTTTCTACAGTTGTTACTGCTTGTAGTGTTCTATAAATGTCAACAGAAATTGACAAGCTGGCCAATATGTCCTTTTACACTTTTTGTCTAATTAATTCTATCAATCAGTTGCTGAAAGAAAAAGTGCTAACATATCCAACTATGATCGTGGATTTAATTCTATCAATTTTTACTTGATGTACTGTGAAGTAATGTTAGTTGTGTACATATTTATGATTTTCTACTGAATTGACTGTTTATCATTATGAAATGCCCCCCTTTATTTCTGGTAACACCCCTTGTTTTGAAGTCTCCTTTATCTAACATTAATGTAGTACTAGGCTTTTTTTATCCTTTCTGTGCTTTTTAACTGAAATGTTTAGTCCACTTACATTTTTAAGTCTAATTACATTTTAATGTAATTATTGACATGACTGGATTTACATCTAACATTTTGCTATTTATTTTCTCCTCGTTCCATCTGTTTTTCACCCCCTCTCTACTGTCTTTTTATTGGGTTGGCCAAAAAGTTCCTTTGGTTTTTAAGTAAAAAGATTCATTTTCACCAAGAACTTTATTGAACAATGTAGTCACCATTTTCTTCCACTACCTTCTGCCATTTTTCAGGCAAGTTCATAATTTCATCTTCCCAAAACTTTTTATCTTTTTGAGTAAAGAACTGTTCCAGGTGCCTTTTACAATCTTCCAGGGAATTGAAATTTCTTCCATTAAGAGAATTTTGTAAAGACCGAAGTAAATGGAAATCCGAAGGTGCAATGTCTGGTGAACACGGCAGATGAGTCAGAACTTCCCAGCCAAGCTGTAACAGTTTTTGCCTGGTCATCAAAGAAACATGCGGTCTTGCATTATCCTGATGGAAGATTATGCATTTTCTGATCACTAATTCTGGACGCTTTTCGTTGAGTGCTGCTTTCAGTTGGTCTAATTGGGAGCAGTACTTGGGATTAATCGCTTGGTTTTTCCGGAAGGAGCTCGTAATAGAGGACTCCCTTCCAATCCCACCATATACACAACATCACCTTCTTTGGATGAAGACCGGCCTTCGGTGTGGTTGGTGGTGGTTCATTTCGCTTGCCTCACGATCTCTTCCATTCCACATTGTACAATATCCACTTTTCATCGCCCTGTCACGACTTGTTTTAAAAGCGGAACGTTTTCATTCTGTTTACGTAGAGAATTGCATGCAGAAATACGGTCAAGGTTTTTTCTGTTTAATTTACGTGGAACCCAAACATCAAAGCGATGAACATAACCAAGCTGGTGCAAATGATTTTCAATGCTTGATTTGGATATTTTGAGTATGTCGGCTATCTCCCGCATGGTATAACGTTGATTGTTCTCAGTGAATGTCTCAATTTGTTCGCTATCAACTTCAACTGGTCTACCCGACCATGGAGCATCCTCCAGCAAGAAATCTCCAGCACGAAACTTTGCAAACCACTTTTGACACGTTTGATCAGTCACAGCACCTTCTCCATACTCTGCACAAACCTTTTTTTTGCGTTTCAGTTGCATTTTTACCTTTCTCGAAATAACAAGCATATAATATGCCAAAAATGCTTTTTTTCTTCCATCTTCTATATTAAAATGGCTACACAGAAAATTCAATTTTGATGATTTTTTTTTACTTGCACACTGATATGACAGCTGTCACAATACAATCTAACAAAATTGTTTTGAATGAAGTTAAAGACAACTAAGGGCTACTAGAGCCATCTTACAGGAAAAAAAAAACTTTTTGGCCAACCCAATAGCTATGCTTCTTTGCATCTTTTTAATGGTTACTCTAAGGATTATAATATGCAGCCTTAATTTTTCACAAACTATTTAGGATTAGTTTTTTACCATATCATGTGAAATATAAAATCCTTTCAACCATAAGTTTCCATATACCCCCCTTGTCCTTTAGTTATACATATTAAACCTCACATACAATGTTATAATTTTTACTTAGAACAGTTATGTGTATTTTTTTTTTAATTAAACCAAGATATTTTACATTTACCCACTGGTTTATATTTGTTGTCTGTGGGAGGATTGGTCCATTGTGAGCTACTCTCTGTTATCAGACAATAGGGATTTTTTCCTTAAGAACAAAATGATCATTGTAATCATACACTCCAAAATTTTACTTCGCTTTGTACTAATATTATTCAGTAAGAAGAACACTTTTCCCATTGCTAGTTCATACTTCCACTTTCTTGCCTCTAATTTGAGCCATCTAAAACCATGTCTGTATCTGTAATTGTGTACTTGGTCTCATTTTTCTAATTGTCATGTAATTTTTCTGTGATGACATGAGCAACTCCCATACTAGGAATTAGAATAGGTCCTTTCTCAACAGAGTGAATGAGAGACTGCAAATCCACAAACCCCAAAGACTGGGCAGGTACAAGGTTCTTTTAAAAAGTTTTCATTGTGATCCCTCATTTTTATACCTGAATAACTTTTCCCAAAGGGATGATACATAATCTTTATTCTGAAAAGTATATATAATGTATTGATAACATCTGGTCAGTGGTATCATTGATTGTCAAACAAAAATTCCTCAGTTAAGCAGCTCTTCCTTTTTTTTAAATCCTTGGTGCTCATACCAGACCAGCCCTTCATCTCTACTTCTTTTCATACTGACATGATCTGGCTCTACACTCTGACCTCTCAAGAACAAGATACAGGGACTTGTTCTGGATGCTCTTGGGCAAGTGCAGCTGGGATACTCAATAGGCTGGGCCTCAATTTAAAGAGCTTGTTTCATCATTATTTTTTTTTCTTTTAGACTATTTTAGAGCTGGGTTATTAATCCAAGATTTGTGTTTGCTTCAGTGGCTGATACACCACACAGCCCAAGGATCAGCCAGCTAAGACAAGGCTTTGTCATGACAGGACTACCGCGCAGAGGTCTGTCTCAGACTTTCCTTCCACAAAGGAAGGGGTCAGCCAGCCAGGAGATAAAGTCCTTTCCAACGCAGATAGCATCACATGCCCTGCTGGCTCTTGGATCTACATACATAGAGCCGAAGCCTTGCTCTCAATTCTTAGGGAACCTGTCTGGGCCATCTTCTCTCTCTTTCCTAGCTGACGGGCAGCAGGGGACTGCGTAGGCCTCAGGCTCCTCGTGATCATCATAGCACGTTCTGCGTTCTAGTTCATGATGCCCAGGGAACGTGCTGGCCTCCATGCTGCCTGTGTCATGGGACCTTTCCTAATCTGGAACATCCTCGCCAAAGAAACCCCAACTCTGGGTTCATCCTACACCTATTTTTCTGTTATTTGTGCTGATGCTTCAGTTGGTTGTGCTTCCACAGTGGGCTCTGGCTCCAGAGGAAGAGATGGTGGCTTTGTGAGCTGGGATGTTCCTCCGGCACCTAGTAACAAAACAAACAGCTTGAATTCTCAGTTCCATGGTTCCAGAAGAAATCAATATTTTCACTGTCAAGTTTCAAGAAGAAACCCCATATCTTCTGAGACTAGTGGGACTGTGGCATATCTGGGCAGCTGTGAAGGAAGACCACAACTGAAGAAATAAAGTAACAGTCAAGTCTGCCTTCAATGACCTTATAAAAGAAATGTTTAATTACTTGCACCATGCTGACTTATGATAAGGCAGTGAGAATTAAAGCAAGACTACATAACGAAAGGTGCTGCAATGTATTTCTAAACCTGAGTATTGTAAAGACCCAGTGTACCGACATCCAGCTAAGCCTGCCAGTAGCTGTTACCTTTTACACAAATTGCCTTAAGGAAACAAGTGACAGTTTGGCCACCCTTGGGCTTTTTCCCCTTCTAGGCAGCACTACATTGGATGTGTCCTGAGTCTGAAAAGCACAAGCCTCATTCAAAGCTGTAATCTCTTTGCAGGCACATGTGGCTTGTACCCATAGGTCTTCATGTAGCTGTATGTAGCTTCCTACCTGAGGGGAGCTTCCTATGTGCGGCTGCTGAAGACATTGCCTGTCCTAGAGCTTGATTAGAACCCAGAGGCTGCTGGAAACTGGCGGCTTTACTGGTTGAAGACATTGCCTGTCCGAGAGCTTGATTAGAACCCAGAGGCTGCTGGAAACTGGCGGCTTTACTGGTTGAAGTGGTCCGCTGCTTTGATTTGGGATCTTTAGCTGGTTTAGTCCAGACCAGTGCCTCCCCGACCTGGAGAGCAGCTCCCAACTTCTGGGCCATCTCCACCATCTTGTGCCCAAGTGGGAAGGAAAAAAAAAAGAGTCAGGTCTGACTGGCAGAGACAAGCCTCATCCCAGGTCTTCAGCAGGCAGGTGGGGATTAGCTGAAATAGTGTCTGCTGTACTAGCATTTGAAGGAGGAAACACTTACTGCAAAGAAATCATTCTCAAACAGCAGAGACCACATTGCCCTGAGTGGATGGCAAGGGAGTTCTTTAAAGGCTCTCAAACCCAACAATTCAAGTTTGGTGCATTGTTGGACTAAATTCCTGCCTTTCCTATGTGAGGAGAATGGGAGGAAGCTACAAAGAGACACAATACAACTCATTTGAGCTGAGGTCTATCAATAATAGATACAACTCAGTAAGCCTGAATTTCCTCTTATTATTTTCTTCCAGGAAAGTTTCTCAAGCTGTTCTTAATTGAAGAATTCATACCACTAGGAACGTCAAAGCCAAAACAGGCATGAGCCTATATAATACCTTATATTTGGGTTATCTGGGCTTGATTCAAAAGTCTCGTGACAGCTTGCTTATGACTCCTAGGAGCTAAGACTTACCTCTGGGTCAAATTCCAGAGAGCTACTGTCCTTGAGTAGGCTGACTTTCTTCTCCATCTCCCGGTACTGGGCCAGGGCGCCCCTCTCCTCTCCCTGGTTGTACAGCAGCACAGCATAGTTCAGGTTTACCAAAGGGTTACACCTGTGCAAACAGACAGGGATTCTTATGGAGCTGGGGCTTTGCAACACATGGTCATTCAGAGATCCTTCTCACTGCACAAAAACAAAACTGGCTAAGTACAGACAGCTCCACTCCACAGCAAGGTGGGGTACACACGTGTTGTGTGGACCTTTGGAGAAGAATCAGGGAATTAACTGCCCAACCAGCAAAGCAGGTACTGGGACCAAGCCTGACACCTCAGCCCTCAAAAGAGACGAAAAACAGGTCCCTACCCTGCTGCCTAACAGAGGCCAGTGGAATAAATCCCAGGAGAGTCAAGTGTATCTTAAATTAAACTGAGCCCAGAGTCCCATGTGACATTCCAGCGAGCCCACAGCTATCAACAACCCAAGCCCACTGACAGCTCTCACTTCCTCTGGCCTCCTGACTACTAAGGGCTGGAAACGTTTTCTCAGAGTCAGCGTTGGGTCCTGCTGAGCCACTTTGTCCTCAGGAGCCACGTCCTTCACACGGAAGCCCGCTGTGCACAGAGGCACGGGGAGCAAGCAGCTGGGTGGGCTCGGCAACGCCGGGGCCGTGGCGCCACCTCGCAGCTCTGCGGCGTCCAGCCCTCCCAGCAGCGTTCCCGACGGGGCAGCTTACTTATCCAGGCGGACTGCTTCTGCGTAGGCTCTCCTGGCGTTCTCTGTATCTTCCAGATTGGTCAGAGCCACTGCAACAGAGAAAGTGAGTGCGGTGGCTGAAGAGCCCAGCACTGGTGGGACTGAAAAGCTCCTTCCAGGGACCTATATACGATATCCAAGAGCGGTGGCTGAAGAGCGGAGGAAACACAGGGAATGTTTCAAGACGGCGGTTCGTTCAGCCGCCAAACCTAACTAACTCCTGCTGTGCCCGCCCAGCTCCTGGCACCACCGTCTGCGCAGCCACTCAGCTTGGATTCCGGCTATCATCTTGTTTAACGGTCCCCTCTCCACAGTCAGTCAGTGGCCGGGTTCCGTGAATTCCATTTTTTACAGCTTCTTTGCTGACACTGCCCTGGTTTAGTTGTGTCAGGCCTTCCGTTTTGTTCCCCAAGGGCACTGTCCCGCTTGCCACAGCGCAGGCTGCCACGTATCTCGCTGACTGAGACGAATCTGACCGCGTCACCGGCCTACTCAGGAATGCTCACATGCTCACTCCAGCACCCATAACTGGACCTTTAAACTTTTGTTTAGCAAAAGAACACTTTCCCTTTTTAAATCAGCATTTTCTGAAAGCCTGACCTATAACACAAACAACAGCAGAGCTGCTCTGGAAGCCCTGCCCGCTCCACCTCCCCAACTGTTCATCTACTTCTATCAGACACAAGAGGAGATCTAGGAACACAGTTGGGAAAAACAGAGCCTCTGGGATCAAGTGTTCAGTCCCTGTGCTGTACTCAATGGTCCTCCATACTCTGACGCCAGACTACCTCTCCTGACTCATCTCCCACCACGTTCTACAACACTATTGCCCTCTAATGGCCCAATACCTCCTGCAGTTTCATGGCTGCATGCCTTTACTCAGGGACTTCTCAGCCATTCTGTACTACTGAATTCCAGCTTATCTTTCACAACTCAGTGCGAAGACCATCTCTGCTTTGTGAAGTTACAATTGCTGCTTATGCCCTACGGTACAGCTATTTGTTTACATCCCTGTATCCCATTATTACTGGGCTATCTTTGTATTCAGACAGCCCCCAAATAACCACCACTCAATTTGCTTTTGCAACCTTTCTCTTATAAATCAGAACCTCACAGTAATGACCAAAAACACCAAACAAACAAACAAACAAAAACCAAAAAGACACCTGAAGACTACTGTCAATGAGAACATGGAAACTGCTTTTAGGTATACATTTTGTAACTTTAGTATAAGGAGAAATATCCCCCAGAAAGAATATTTAGTCAGTACTTTTATATTGTACTAGCAACAACAATAATAGACTAATTATATAATGACAACAAAACCAGTAGTTAACATTCATTGTGTCTAATCATGTAATCCTCTCATCAACCCTATGAGATATAGCTCGTAAGTAGTAGAGGCAGGACCCCACCTAAAGCCCAAGATCTTAACACCTGATGATAACTGGAGCTTGGCTGGATTCAATATATGAACTGTCACGGGAAAACCACTGTTAAAAGATGAACTAGAGACGAACCTGATTGAACCTGCTGGTCTCTGAGTGAAATTCCCCTAAGTGAGAAGCAACAAGGTGCTTTGTCATCTTTTTCTTTCATATTTCTTCAAACTCTAGGACAGTAATCCAGATTCCTATGGGATCTGCAAGGGAATGCCTTCTATGGGACATTTAACCACTGGCCTCCTATGATTCTAATTCATTTTTCCCTGAGTACAGACTGCGAAAGGGGTTCTTCACACAAATGTATCTTACCAGCCAAGAGCATGTAGAGCTCCCCCATCTTTGGCTGGAAGTTGATGGCTGCACTGAGAAAATGGAAGGCTGATGCATACTGCTGCATAGTCAAGTGGACAAGGCCCAAATTATACAGAATCTTCCAATCGAAGGGTGCCAAGTAGTTGGCTCGTTTCAGGCAGCTGATAGCCTAGAGGAGAGAGCGGGCACTCGGTGAGAGGCTGGGGCAAGCTGGCAGAACCAGTAACTGAACACAAACCAGGAAAATGAGGAGACACTCACTGCCACGTATTTCTTCTTGCCAAAGAAACACATTCCAATGTTATTCCAGAGTGGAGGACTTTCTGGAACAGCACAGGCTACAACTCTGTATTTGGTGAGGGCAACATCAAAGTCCCCATGGGTCTGCATCATGCTGCCTGCTGCCAAGATGGCCTGAAAACATGGGATGTGGAAAGTTGGTAATTCAGTCATTCCCAAAAGGCTGTCGCGGTGAAGTAGGCTTCCTGAGTCTAGATACTCCACAGGCGCATCAGCACTGGTGGGACTGAAAAGCTTCTCCCAGGGACCCATATACTGTATCCAAGCTATTGGAACAAACGCTCATGAGGAACACTCCCGCACCCCACACGGGCTCTCTTTGGCATAATACAGAAAAGTCACTGACTTTACCCAGCTTATTTTTTTTCCTACTGGTGGCCAGGGGAGCCACTATTTCAGAGTATCAGGGCCCTGTAAGTAAAAAGCACCTTTAACCCGTTCCCTACAGCCCCTACTTGGTACACCAAGTGCTCTAGACAACTCAGGTGCACCTGTCTTTGGCCACTAAAGGTGCAGCTCCTTCTGCCACAGGGCAGAGGGTGAGTCAGCCTTAGGCTTCACTGGTCAAGCTTTTCATGTCTCTAAGGAAAAGGGTTAAGGTGGGGTGCTAAGTCAGGCTAATACGACTTCCAAGGTAGGACTGAGTCTGTACTGTTAACAAACAGCCGGTTTTGCTGCCTCTCCCTCAATGATACATATCCACATGATGATCTCCTCCTCCCCGAAGTCGTATCTGGACAAGAGTTGTAATCTCAGATTCATCAGGAATCAAGTCATTTCAGCAGATTTATTTCTGACAGTAGTTATAGAGGCTCTGCCAATTTCCTAAGTAACATATAAAACTTTACCAGCACTACAGTTTTGCTTTCTGCATAAGTTAACAGGCCCAACATAACAAATGTGCTCTTTTAGAAGATAAGAAGCAGAACACTGACACTTTACAGTATTTTCAAATGAGAGCCACGTTTATTTATAACTTTTCTAAGGAAAAAGTACTTTCTCAGATACACAGAACGCTTTCTAGGGCCAGATCACCTCTAGGAGTGGTGGGACCGTCTGTGTGAAGGCTCTGGGGTTTGACAGCCTGCAATACCTTGTAGTTGGTGGGGTCGTAAGTCAGTGCATTTCCAAGATGTTCAAATGCCTTCTGGTAAATGCCGAGCTTGGGAAAAAGCAAAAGCCAGAGAATTACATCGGGGTGGGGGTGGGGGCGGGACGATAGTTAAGGAGACTGGCCAACCACCCCCTCATCAGACACACCCTGACTTTTCCGGGTTCTTCTGAAAGAAAAAGAACTACAGATACCGGATTCTTAAAAAAGAAAATTAAGATCCCCATGTTTGTTTTCCCTCCTATTTTGTTGATTTGTCCCCTGATAAGGTCAAAGTAGCTGTTTGCCAGGAACCACCTCTGCCACACTAGTGCTGTTCCACGCCAAGGCCTCTTGGCAGGAAATGGGCTGATTCGCCGCATCTCCCCTGGGGCCAGCCTCCCAAGTCAAAGCCCAGGAAGGCCCAGGGTTAAGCTCCTTTGAAAGAAAAATGAAACAGATGAAAAGGCCACCACAGAGGCAGGGCTGGAGGCAGGATCTGCTAAGCGGGCAACCTGGGGCGTCAACAGGGTGTGTGGGGCAGGGAGAAGCCTTGAGGGATCCCTGGGTCCCGGGGCCTCAGGCAGACACAGAACAGCGATGGGGCCAAGAGAATCCCACCCACACTCAGGAATGTGGAGGGGAGAGGAGACTTTTTATTCTAGACAATGCTTTGCCTTCTCTCTTTTCTAGAGGACGTGGCTGGGAAGAAGGAACAACAGAAATGGCCTTTGCCCCAAAGCCCTAGCGGTACCACAGCTTCTCCTCCCACCACAAAATGCCAGCCCCTTTGACCCCAGTTGTTTCTTGTATGTGTTCTTGCCTTGGTTGGATAAGAATTATAATTGCACTAGGCTCAAACAGATTTATTTGCTTCTGATTTGAATGCTGAAAATTAAGTTAATTCCTTTAGCAGACAAAGAATATCAAATGCAGAGAGTAAAGTTCATGTCCTTCTTATGACCTTTCGTAAGTTGTGTTAAAGTAAAAATGCAGGAAAACCACAACACACACAAACCCAAAAGCACTTCTAACGTCAAGGCATGGATGAGTAAAGAATTCCTCTTACCTGGAGGTAGAGTAATCCTAAAGTTGTGAGAAGTTCTGTATTTTCTGGTGAGAACCTGCAACACAGAGATGCTCAGAGGGAAACAAGATGTGTAAGAGAGACACTAAGATACACACATAGTAACTCACCCTTGTGCACTACCTGAGACACCACTGCGCCTCCCACTCCCCGTAGGAACTCTCAAAGGGATTTGGGAATTCCCTTCAAAAGTAGGTCACCTCAACCCTAGCTACAGGGAGGATAGCTCAGCAAGAAAGAATGGGACTTGGAACCCAGACTCCTTTCGCAGGACCTTTTCTTAGGGCCAAAGTCCTTAGAAAGAACCTATGGAATATTTTGTGCCACTGTCTTGATTCACTGATAGAATTCAAGAATAATGCCCTATAAACCAAGTCAGTCTAGAACACACACGGTTTTAGTCCTTTCCCTCTTGTGAGATTTTTTTTTTCCTGTTCTCACTGCACTCAATGCCAGCCAGCATAATTTCCTGTGTAATTTAGGATCCCAAGGCCCCTAATGCTCTGCTCTCCACATTAAACAAAAAGCCATACTAAACAGCCAAACTAAAGAAGGAAGACACATACCCGCTCTAGGAAAGAATTAGCTGTTGGCTTTGTGGAGTAAACACGGGCTTAAGTAAAAGAGTATCTGCCTTTCCAATCCCTCGATGATATCTGTCTTTGTCACAAAGCGAAAGCAACACTGCACTCACATGATCTGACTACGGGATCAGCAGACAGCTGCACCAGTGAGAGTGACAGAAGGTGAAGAACAGTGTCTCCTGTTTCTAAGCAATGAGGTAGGGTGCCGGTTACCTATGGGGAGACCAGAACCACAGGGGCCAAAGCCCCAGCCCAGGGAGGCCTGAGCTGGCCAGACAGAGCTTATTCAGTTCAACTGAGTATTTGCCCTTCACTTTCTGCCATAAATACCCATCCTGATCACTTCCTCCCCCAAAGCAAGTAAGTAACTTCCATGATTCTGGTGGGTGTCCATCCCCCCACCAAAACATGACTACTCTCTCCAAAGCTGCGGGTCATAAACAATGGTTTCTATAATCTCAGTGAGGCTCCAAATGCTCAGTTGACCTCTTTTCTCCTTTGAGAATTTCAGTGACTTAAGTCCTTGACCAGCCACTAGAAGAATGTGTGAGCTAATGTAATTTATGTGAGCTAATAAGCTCAAAGAGCCAACTTATAGAATGCAGGGGTCAGGGATCAAAGCTTCCACCCAGCACCAAAGAGACTTTAACATACGCTACATGGCTTCCTTCCTACTTGTCCATATAAACGTAGCCTCTTGATGACAGAAGTCTCTTTTGTAACTTAACAAACCAAAGGATTTTTATGTCTTTTCAGATATAAAATGTGGTTGAAGAAAATTCCAAAAGCAGTGTTGTGACTAATATAACCAGAAAAGTTACTATCATGGTAGAAGACAAAGGTAATTAACAAATTAATAGAAATCTAAGTTTAGTTCAAAGTCTAATTATCAGGAATAATAGACTTTGTGGCCTTAAACCACAGATGAGGCATTCTATTAACTGACCAAACAAATGAGACACTAAAGCATTTTGCTACAGCTATCCCACTTAAAAGAAACACGACAAGACCCCAGACAGAAAAGACAAGATAGCATGTGTCCCTAGAAAAGAAACGCAGAACACCACACTGGGAAAGCCAGTCAGTTACGTTTTCAAGGGGGATTTGGCTAACCCTAATGATATTTTTCAAAAGCATGATATTGGTCTCAGGCTAATGAGGCCAGATCTTTATTACTCAATCAGGAGATTTCTCTCCCTAATATCCTGAAACACAACACCTTTTATAAAGTTTAAAACCACAGTGGCAGACTGCCAGCTGACTCCAAAATCTGCTCT
This sequence comes from Balaenoptera ricei, assembly GCF_028023285.1. Classification (NCBI taxonomy): domain Eukaryota; kingdom Metazoa; phylum Chordata; class Mammalia; order Artiodactyla; family Balaenopteridae; genus Balaenoptera; species Balaenoptera ricei. The sequence continues at coordinate 64,216,055 of NC_082640.1, forward strand.
CTCCTTCCTCCTAGGCACATCTGCCCACCTCCCTTGCAGCTAGATGTGGCCACCTCACTAATTTCGAACCACAGAATGTCAGCAGGAATGATGTGTGCAACTTCCTATTTATTCAGTACTTAGCTTCCTATACCACCTCCCCCGACCACAGCCTGGAGCACAGATGCTACAGTAAGTCAGCTGCGGCCATGCAGGTGAAGGCAACAACCTAAGGAATGATGAGGAAGGAACATGGGAGGAACCTGGATCCCAGACTGATCTTGTGGAGCAAAGCTGGCCAGCTAGGCTAGACCAGCCACACTGATGTGTGAGAAAGAAACAGGTCTGTCTTCCTTATTTAAGCAATCGGGAGCTCTAAACCTTAGCTTAACAGTTACTCTGGCTCCTTCAACTCACAATGTGTAACCAGTCACACGTGTTCTCTCTTAGACTTGGGAGTTCATGTCTGCTCCCATTTTTGTTTTAGTTTCTCACTGCTCTAAAGGAACAGACACACTTACTCCACTGCTTTCTTGTAGATTTCGATGGCCTTGTCCAAGTCTCCCTCCAGCAAGTGGATCTTGC